>NW_022900915.1:27331846-27403049 GCF_012274545.1 Fukomys damarensis | reverse complement strand
CTGCAGGGCGCCGGGGCTTTCCGGGGCCCGCTTTCGGTCTTCAAGAGGTGGGTGTTTATGCGTTAGTAAAGAGGCGAAATGCTTTTGGGGTGGCTTCTGCGCACGCCTTTTGGAGATACAATCACTTTGATGAAACCAGAGTGTAGGCGATATGCCGCAAGGTTGATTTTTCTTCATAGAGTCGACTTGGGGTTTTTAGCACAGGAACTTCTTGCAAAGTCTCCTTTGGAAAAAAAATATAAAACAAACCTCGCTGTCTTGTAGCCCAGCTTGCTGCCCTGGCTTTGGCTTGCAGAACTCCGAGAAGTTGGGATTTCCAATACTAATCACCCCTCTTGGGGACCTATTTCAGAAACTATAGAATAATCTTTCAGATTTGGATGCCTTGATGTTTATAAGTGCTTGAAAAATAAAATAGCAAGATAGATCAGTCGTGGAAAAGCAGATCATGGGCCGTAATAGCTCGCTAGGAAACATTGAACTATACACACTTCTCATAATTACCACATTAAATATTTATGCACTTGTACATTTGTAATTCACAACGCAGTCTTTTATTTCCTTCTCATATAATTCTGCCTCCTAGCAAGATTATGCTTAGTTTTTGTTTCCAGCTGGTAACATTGAACACTCATCAGATAGTTACCAAAAATTGTACTGAGTTACAGTTAAGATCGCTCTCATTAGAAAATCGGTATGTGGGTAATAATGTTAATTTCTAATGTATTAATATGTTGTCTTCATTAACTAGAAACAAATATGTATTTTGACAAGTTTTATTGAATTGAAGTTTAAAAGTAGCCTGCTTGGTTACTTTGGTCGTCTTTGGTTTACAAGTTGAGTATATGTTGATCATAGTCTATAAAATACAATTCTGGGTTTGTTGAAAAATAGTTATTACAGCTTTAGAGTTTTCATTGGGTCTGTATCAATAATCCTTCATTATAAGGTCAGAAAATTCTTTCTGTTCCCCTTTCCTTTTTGTTCATGGATGCTGAAATTGTCTTCTTCTTTAAGGTTTAAAGAAACCACCAGGTCATTTTCCAATGAATGTCTTGGTACCACCAGACCAGTAATTCCTATTGATTCATCAGATTTTGCATTGGATATTCACATGCCTGGGCTTACACCTAAACAGGTGAGAGGAATTCTGTATTTCATTGTTCACTTATTCTGTGCACAATCTATAATTAAAGCGAGGAAACTGCATTTACAGGTGTGGTGACACTTCTTTAAAAGAAGGCATTTGCATCAAGACACCTCCGATAGAGCTAAAATAATTGAATGTTATAAATTAATGAAACCCTTTCAAAGTAAATCTTTCTGTTGAGTGTTCTTTTTAAATTTTACTCCTATTGTTATTTGTGGTTTAAAAATGGAACCTTGAACATTTATTTACCTGTTTGGATTCTCCAAAGCATAATGCAGCCTGTAAGTATGCACTAAAATATGAAATGTTATTCTAATAAAAGGAAAGGCTATTGAGGAGCTGCACCTAAGAGATAACTTTATGTAATCTTCTATAGCAGCCACAAGTTCAGAAGTAAAACCTTGGTTGTCACCAAGAATTTGAAGTACAGAATATTTCACACTTTTAGAAGTTAAGAAAACTGTTCATACAGGTGGCTGATTGTTTTCTGTAGCCTCACTTGCTTGTTATGAGAGATATGTTTAAAGAAATGATGCACAGAGCATACAAAAGTGTCTTATAGAACAGTTGGAAGGGAACTAGGTTGTTCCCTATTTTAGGTACATATAAGAATCTCAAATCCACGGCGGTCATCTGTGCAAGGTGTTTCATTAAGCATAAAAAGGCCAGAATTAATTATGTTTTGTGGCCAGGCAGTGCAGGGATTTATGTGTGCCATTAAAAGATAGTCCTCTCCTTTTGAAGGGCTGCAGAGAGGAGGAAAGACCTGGATGTTGTAAAGCTGCAGTGGCTGATGACTCATTGTTGCAGATAACATTCTGTTTTCCTCTTTTAGTACTTCTTTTACTTATTGGGGAAAAATCCTATTAGAAATTGGCATTCAGAAACACTAGAAAATATTCCTGGGCCTTTTATTTCAGGGGTTAAGAATTGATATTCATTTATTTGAAGACCTGTGTATGATCTGATTATCTATAAGTAACTACTTTACTGCTATAAAACTGACCCTCAGCCTCTCTGCATCCCCAAACGACCAGGCAGATGACTTATATACATTCTGTTGTTATAATCCTGGCCTTTAACTTCTTAAGCTCCTTACTTAGTGTCTAGTCCACAAGGAGTCTCATGGGATTAAGACTAGGAGATGATCTTTTCCCTATATTTGCCTACCCTTAGTTTTATATGATTTATTTTTCAGTATTCCCTAATTGATGTTTAAACACTCATTTCCAACAAGAATATTGTTATTTTAATAAAATAATCGATTATTGTTGCTTATTATTCTATTTATTATTGTTATTATTTAAGAATGAGATTATTTAAATTATTTAATAACAATAATAACAGGCAATGGTTGGGGTCAATAATTTTAGTTACTAGAAAAACTTATTAAAACACCCAAAAGCTCCATTTCATAAAATAAAATGTTTATTCATTTTTAATCCTATAATTAGCAAAATAATTCCATGGGAAGAGAACACATAGTATTTGAAGTACTGCTTTTTACTCTGTACTGTCTGCGTTCAGCTTTCCTTTATGCAGTGGTGATGTGCTGGTTGCCTTCCCAGCAAGGAGCTAGTCTCCTCCTTGCTCCTTCTTTGAGACAATGTGGCTCCCAGGAGCTGTCTACACAGGCTAAAGAAGTGAGCAAGTGGATTAAGAATAGCAAATCACTGCATCTCACCTCCTCTTCCGCAGTGACTGGTTTAGAAGAAGGTGTGTGACCCAGACAAATCCAATCAAGTCTTAGGACTTTTGCTGGGAATTTTTCTGTTTTGTGTAAGCCCTGGTGTATGTATGATCTAGGGCACTGGTGGTGAACCTGTGGCACATGTGCTGGAGCAGGCAGAGCCCTCTCTCACTGTTGGCACGCAAGTGTATGAGTTGTCTTTTTAAAACCAAAACCTCAGTATTTGGGTTTAATTGCAGTGTTGGCACTTTGAAATAGTGGGTTTTAGGTTGCAGTTTGGGCACTCGGTCTCTGAATGGTTCAACATCACTGATTGTCAAGTTCGTGAAGGAGCCAGGCTTAGAATAAAACGAGTGGCATGGATCATAATACAGTGAGAGTGAGAATATAAATTCTTGGTGACATCACTATTTGTGGAGTTTTGGGTTATGTTAGCCTTTCATATTTCAGTTAGGTTGAGTTGAGTTTTGCCTTACTTCAGCTAAAACTGTCTTACTGGGTAAAGGATTCAGTTGCTCTGGCTGGCTGTGAAACATTTCTTCCCTGCTTCTTCAACATGCCTGATTGACTGAGCATGTGCCGTGAGTACTTAATTTGGTCTGACTGATGCACAGATCACTCACCTTGTAAGTTTTCATGCGAAATGATGGACACCCTGTTGAGTATGCCCAGGAAGGATGGATACAGACAACTCCCAGAATATCTTCCTTCTGGCCTTGGTGTTCTCTAGGTGAGGTAGACACAGAACTAACAATGCCTCTGTAAGTACTTCTGGTGAAAAAAGTATTCTTTTCTTAAAAATCCATATGAAAGTAGGTTTCACAGAGATCTTTAAGAGGAAAGAAGATAAATAGGCAGGCAGGGGGGAAAAAAGGAAAGCTTTTTAAGAGGAAAGAAACAAAGAGTGAAAGGGAAGGATGAAAAGTTGACTAAAACAACAACGTCCAAGAAAATAAAATGATCAAAAACAAAAAGTAAAAAATCCAGGAATAACTACAATGTAAAGAAGAGAATACTTGAAAAAAATCATACAAGAGAGAAAGAAGAAGAAAGAGCAGAAAGTATGAAATACATTCAAGAGTTAATTTTTCTTTAAATGGTAGAGGATTAATAACAGCAACCAAATTTAAAGAAAGCAGGGAGGGAAGAGCGAGCACTTGAGTAGGTCATTGATTTTTACCAGTATGGTTAAACAAATATGTTCACTCCACATATTTCCTTTATAATGTACATCTTTTGACAATAATGAAAGTGACACCATTAAACCTGATGTAGACCCTTTCCTCAAGAGACAAGATTATTAGGTAAGCTTGGATAGGAAAACAAGGAGATGTAGAATGCAAATAGAGAGAATCCTGGGCATATTAGCATTGACAGCCCAGCTAATTTTACATATAGAATGTGTGATTAGATTAGAGTCCTATGAAAGAATACCCAGTTGCATCAGGCTTCTAAATCATACTGCATTCTACTGCATCACGGGACTTACAAGTGCGAAACAAAAAATTGTTCATATTAAGCTTGATCCAATGAGTCTAGAGAAAATAGTTTGTTGTTTATTACAATACCAAAACCATTTAGACTTTAATGTTTCGAGACTAATGTTCTTCACGTACACATCATTAGATACCGACACAGAGTATGTTGCCCAGTGAAAGAGGTGTGCTCAGCATGTGCATGGTCCTGGGTTCAATTCCCAGCATTGAAAATACAATATGATATGATATGATACAATGTGCTGCTGAAAATAGGTAAACAATAGAGGAAAAGTCTTTTCAGCAAAGATCTTGTACAACCCATTGTATCACACTGGCTAAAACTACGAAGAAGACAGTCAAGTGAATAAAAAATAAGGGAGTTTAATGGACATAGTTAGTTTAATGACATAATAAAACAAAGGAAAACAAAACATCCAACTTCCCTTTTACCTATTGAAAAGAGAGTAAAAGTGAATCGTGTGATTTTTTTTTGAGGGGTAATCAGCTTAAAAAGGAAAAGTGAGGGCTGGCAGGGACACAACTACTGCTTAGTTATAGAATACTAGACATATAATACTATCGTGCAGAAGGTCAATGACTCAGATTCTGAAAGTCTCTACATATATCATCGAGAAGCATAATATTAGGAATACAGATACATACAATACAGACTACGATGTTAAAAACAGACCTTGCTCTATAAACATTTACATAGTATGTCACCTTTATCTCTTTATGAGAATAACAGTATAAAGCCCTCCAGCATCAATTTTAAAACCCACGTAAGTTCAGTTTCTTCTGACTTGAATATTTAAAAGTAAATTTTCATTTTCTTTCATAAATTTCCTGTTAATCAGTGTTTTTGCAGGATTTGAGAAGTTCGGAGGGAAGAGTAGGCAACTTTTAGATATGTTCACCTGGAGTAAAATAAGAACCGGGTGTCCAATGGCACTGGCTTCAAATCCAGCAGAGCCATGAAGTGGTGTTGTCTTGACAACCCTTTCAGCACTTTTGCTTCCTCATTTGATACCTTACTCACCTGCAACACTGCGGACTTTTGCCACCACCAGCTCTCATATCAACCACACAACGTGATAAACAGCCATGTCACTCATGGTTATAGTAAAGTGCTGGCATCCATTTGTTGAATTATCTACCCCACAGGTGTTTGATTTTAAAGTAAAGTTAAGTGAAGGCAGCCATGTTGTATAAAGTTGATTGTCTAAATCGGAGTTGAACCCCAGGGTTAGGGCCTTAGCTCGGGGGCCAGGCTGACTGCATTCTTGTCCTACTGCTTGCGGTGTCTACTTAGGTGTTTGTCTTTACCAGCTAGTCCTGTCCCTTTTTCTTGTAAACAGGTAATAATTAACTTACCCAGGGCATCCTGAGGGCTGAGTGAGGCAACTCACTTAGTTCAGTTGCCCGACACGTGGGAAGATCTCAGAAAATGAGCCCGGGTGTGGTCACGGTTGTCGTATGTGTTGTGAGAAGTGTGAGTGAACCCTAAGATGAGAAATTGCTAACCTGGCGCTTTCAGTTATGACTTCATGGAAGAGGAAGTCGTCAGGAAAATAGAAAGTACAAACCTGGGCAAGAGAAACCTGGGTAAAGTGAATGAAAAAGTAAATCTTTCAGTATGTTTATTCTCAAGTAGACATTTCCATCAAAAATAGCCTTATGCTAAGATTAGTGGTTGCTAAAATGGATGTTTTTCTCAGAAAGTTTTCATGCATTTTTTAAATTACTTAAATGAGAAGTTATCAAAAAAGTTATCAAAATTCAGTCTCACTGAATTTTTATGTGTATGTATTAATTTGAACCAGCCTATTATTTCTTCCATGCTTGTTCTTCTAAGGACTTTATATATTCACTTTATTTTATTTTATTTATTTATTTTGGTACCAGGGATCCAAGTCAGGCTCCTGTGCTTGCGAAGCAGGCAGTGGAACCACTGAGCCAAATCCCCGATCTTATTGGCCTTATTTTTAAAAAATCACTTTTCTGATGTAAGTTCTTTCAGGTCCTAAGTTTACATAGCATTTTTTATTTCTGTGCTATTTGTCAACTTAGATTTTCTGCATGCTTGGCTTAACGACTTGTAAGTACAGATTTGCAAAACATTATTTTACCAAATTAAATATTTTCTTTAAAATTAATATCTGAAAATTATGTAATAAATTTATTCTAATTGAGATATATTAGGCTGTCATTAGTTATTTTTTCCCTTCTATTGGGAGTAGTCTGTGACTACAGAAAGTTACATTTTTCCTTTCCTTAACTTTTTGCAAAGTATTGTCTCATTCATTATTTTCTTTTTAAGTTTCATAGATCATGCTTTGAAATTTAAAACAAGTATCATTTCTTTGGATTTCTTAACACAAATATCTGTCTGCAGAAAACAGATCAATTCAGAATTTAAAGAGTATATCAAATACTGAAGAACAGGTTGAAAACTTTAAATCAGAATTAATTTTTAAAAATACTGATGAGAATGTAGTCATTGACAGGAAACAGGATGAACAAAAAAATACCCCTATGAAATTTTCTCAAAAGTTTTCCACTGTTTTTCTTTACTTTTTCCTCAAATAAACAATTGTTTAAAAATATTTACTAATATTATTCATTTCTTGCCTCTACTGTGCACAGATAATCTTGTAATAACCCAGCTTTCATGGGCTTGTCTTTCTGTGCCCTTTAAGGACTCAATTTTAAAATATCAAGATGTAATCGTTACATTATTTGTAAGCAGCAATTGCTCAAAATACCTGTTTTAATGCAAAATCAAATACAGAATTGTTTATCCTAAATTCAGAAAACTGATTAGCTTTTTCATGTAAAGACAGTTAAATAGAAGTGTGGCTGTTGTCTAGTTTTGATGTCATTATAACATGTTAATTATATAAATAACATTTATATTTTAAAACTTAATCATTATGGAAAAAAGATATACATATCTCTAGTCAGTGCTAAAACTCAAGGCAAAGTAGGAAGGATCCCATAAGAAAATGAAACTTTTCTGGAATAAGTTTTATTTCTTTGTGGTTTGTGCTTTTCTAATCTACTCCCCTCTAGTTATTAGTATACAATATTTGGAATTAAAATTCAAGTGTTCTTTTGAGAATGAGAATAACAAGAAGGGAGACATCCTGAGTCCAGTTTTCTCAGATTCCAGTCAACAGGCTAACTTGACTTTCAATTTAAGATTCAAAGCAGAAGGAGAGAAGAGTCATATGGACACCAGCAGTCTTTTGAACAGCATCTGGTAAGGTGTCTGTTGGTCATGCTTGGGGAGAATTCATCCACCACTCTTTCTCACACCGCTGTGTGATTGCTGGGAAACATGGAAAGAAGATTCCCAAGCCATTGCAGGAGTCCTGTGGATCCCTTGACTTCTGGTGGTCAGAAACCACATTCCGTCCTGCTTTTCCTAGTCTTCCGATCTGTCCACCACGAAGCCCTCACTCTCTTCCAGTAGAATGTGTTCACTAGAACGGACATGGCAAATGAAAGGTGGATTTTGATCCAAATCCATTTGAACGGAGGGAGCTGTCTGGAAAGTGTTGAGAAGAATCGTGAGATGCGCTGACACGTGAGTGACGTCACCGAGCGAGGGGCAGACAGAGGGTTGGCTCCAGCAGGCTGCCTTCTGCCCTTCCTGCGCAAGTGCCTTGTGCTGTCGGAAAGAACAGACCCGTCCGTGGGCGAGGAGTCATTACATCAAATCATTGTCTTCAAATAAGCCTGTCATAGCTTTCAGCCTTTCTTTCTCCTCCATTCTTATCTCTCACCCTTCAGCAAAATAGGAACAGAGTAACTTTGCTGTTGCAGAAAGAAAAAGGACCAATATTCGAATTCTGGACTCATATTATTTGGAAAGACTTAGGCACTATATATTAAATCTTCAGATTTGCAAAAAAAAAAAAAAATGAAAGATGTTAAAATACTCTATCTCCTCCTCCCAAACTGAGGAAGTAATAGTATCAAATAATACTAAAGAAGATGCAGTGAGTATTAGAATAGACAGTTATCAAACTCTTGTTTGGAATACTTAGTTGCTTCATGGTGTCTTTTTTTTTTTCACTTTCTATTTTGAAAACTCAGTATTTGGGGATTTAAGATGCTACGTGTCAAATCTCAAATTATATACTTTTTTCCATACTCACCCCTTCATCAGTAAGGCTTAATTTTATGAATTAAATAAAGTATAAAAATGTCAAGTGACTGTTATAAACTACAAATTAAAATGGTATGTAATTTTTTGCTTAAGTTTAAATTATGATGCTTCATCTTTTCTTTCACTGAAACTTATTTAATGCCCACTTAGGGTAAACATGATTGAGAATAAATAAATGTAATTGAGAATAAACTAAATATATCACATCTCTGGGTTCAACACTGCATATATGGGTATGCATTGACCATTTTTCCTTTATGAAAAATGGGAAACAAAAGATAGGCTTTATTTTAAATTAATTTTAGTATTCTGTGTTAACCTGTTTAAGAGAAGATTCAAAAAGTAGCTATGGAATAAGAGACTCCATTATGATCACCTGCCTTCTCGAAAAGATTTAGGGTTCTTTTTGTTTGTTGTAAATTTCTTAATGGAGAAAACATTTTTGAATGCTCGAATTTTATATGACTATATGAGGGACATTATACTGTCTCATTAATTCTCATATAAACTGTACATGAGATATTATTATCCCCATTTTCACACAAAACTTGAGACCCAAGTAGATTAAATAACCTCTCCATAGTCAAATAGCCAGTAATTGGAAAAACAAGGATTTAAATACAGATCTACTTGAATCTTTGACTAGTGCTCATTTCATAATTCAGTGCTGCCAATACATTAGTGGCAAATGTATGGAGATATGTAGTAATTACAAATGCTACAATTTAGTGAAAAACAGAATACCAAAAATTAAAAGCACCAAAAATGATCTGTTTCTGCTAACATGTAAAATAAAAATGATACATTCTATCAAAGGATGTTACCATCTATACATTTATGTGTACACATAAAATTTTAATTACACTGGTATTATACGTATATATGTATATATGTAGCTGTCTTTTGTTAAAGAAAATTCAGATTACTTGTTCCGTTATGAAATTTTGAATAACATAACCTTTTCTTACATCTTTTCATGCCCTTGCAGAAAGAGATGCTACTAATCTGAATTCTGCTAAGATATTCCTGATCACTTGACTGTTAAAAGAACACCTTACAGGCAGCCTAGTTTAGCTTATTTTAACACAATTTTCTCATTATTCCCATCTAAATCTAAACCAGAGATTAGCAAATTATTCCCTCATGTGTCATTTTCAGCTTGTGAGCCATATAATCCTAGAGAGCAGCTATAGCTCATATGTAAATGAATGGCTTGAATATGTTACAATAAAGAATTCTGTGTACTGGAAGAGGCAGCCAGCCTTTGGGCTGCAGTTTCCTGATCCCTGATCGAAACAGTTGCCTACGCCATTTAGGCTAATAAATGGATTTAGCCTTTGACATCTCATGACTGTGTCTCCATATCAATGCGAGGTTAACAGCACTTTAATCGTTGTTCCCTAGTTACCCCTTTAGTTCTCATCAGTAAATGATCATAACCTGAGTTCTCTTATTTGGGATTTTGTAATTTAAACTTCATCATTTAGAAAATAATAGTCTGTCTTCTCTCTTCTCTCTCCTCTGTTTCCGCCTCCTCCTCCTCTTCTTCTTCCTTATTTCCCCTCCCCTCCCCATACCCCTCTTCCTCAACCTCTTTTTCTTCCCCTCCTTCTCTTCTTCCTCCCTTCCTCCCCCATCCCTCTCCCTCTCCCCCTACCCCTCTTCGTCTCTGTCTTCCTGTGTCTTCCCCTCAACCCTCCCCACACCTGCCATAAAAAGCATGGCTGCAGATCTTCTTGGCCCACCTTTAATTATATCCTCAATCTAGCCTCTCCTCACCACAGTCGTGTTTCCCACTCTGACCCAGGTACCGCACTCCTTCCTGAGTTATTAGGGGAGCCTTCCTAACTGTCCAGCATCTGCGCATGCCTAAAGTGCGTACCAATCGCCAGTCATGGGGATACTCCTAAAACCAAAGCCAAATCACATTGCCTTTCTGCTAACACCTTTCAAGAGTTTTCTCCACCACTGACAAAGCCTAGGACTTTGTAATATCCTCCAGAGCCTTTCATTTTTCCTGCAATCTTTTCTCATTCTTGTCTCTTAGCTGTTGTGTCTAAGTTAGGTTAAAAATAAATTCAGCCAATACTAGTAAATTGGCAAGGATACATTTTAATCAGTAATAGATATTACCCCAGGGAAAAGAATCCAGCATCCACTGAACTCAACTTCAATTAGTGCAGAAGTAACTGGGCCTTTTAAAAGGAGAATTAGGGAGTGGAGGAAATGGAAGCAGGTGAGGAGTGAATAGAGTAAAGGAATAAAAAACTACCAAAGAGGAGCTATTTGCTAGCTTGCAGTTATCAAAGTTCTGATTCTGTTCTGCCTAATTTTTTCAGATGTTGGCTTGAACAGCAAATTAGTTTAGCAGCCTTCTCAAGCAGGTACCCTAAGGAGGGCTGGGGATCACCTTAGGGGTGTGACGTTCAGCTGTTAGTGCTTCTCTGTTCAAGTCTGTAGTAGGGAAGAAGGCTGAGGAACCTGGCTAGAGTTTGGTCAGAGGAAGTGCCTTTCTGGTGGCAATGTCTGTAATCCCAGTACTCCGGGAGGCCAAGGCAGGAAAATCACCAAGTTGGACTCCTAGCCTGTGCAGCTTAGTGATTTATCAACACCTATCTCCAAAAAAAAAGTTTTTTTAGAGGGGTGGGGTCTGGGGGCATGGTTCACTGTAGAGGTCCTAGGTTTACTCGGTACAGACTTATGATTTTTTTGTTGAAAAAACTAGTAATTATTATACATACAATTTAATATGAGATAGAACAGTTATATGTCTTATGCACCAAAAGCCAACACTGTCAAATGTGAAATAAAAATTCAAATTGAAGTTGGTTAAAATACAATTATTGAGGGACCTTGGCGTATCAAATAGATCCCCAAAAAGCAGGTTTATAAAGTATTTGAATATTTCAATCAGGATAATTTTATTATTATAGTAATTATGACATACTACATCTATGTGTTGACAAAAATCTATATATTAAGAAGACAAGAGCTGGGCGTGGTGGCGCACGCCTGTAATCCCAGCACTCGGGAGGCTGAGGCAGGAAGGTCGCTATGAGTTCAGGACCAGCCTGGGTTACATAGTGAGTTCCAGGTCAGCCTCAACTACATAGTGAGACCCTGTCTCAAAAAAAAAAAGAAGAAGAAGACAATATACATTCTTAATGTATATGGAACATTCAGTTTAAAAATCATATAGCCTGACATTAAAAACTTTTACTGAATACACTCCTTAAAGTTTTTATATTCTTGTCCTTCAATAATAATTGAATAAAACTAGAAATAGTCCAAGGAAAACTTCACTATTTAAAAATCGATGACCACTATTCCAAACAGTCTCTGACACCAGGAGGAAATCAAAAGAAGTTAAATTGTAGGTCGTGTAGTCTGGAGAGTAGTAATAAGGAAAATACTTGCCAATAAAATCCACAAGTTCTAGCTATTGTAGTATCCCAATAAAATCAGTAACCTGAATTCTTATATAATGAAAACTATAGTTACGTAAATATTCACCTTAAAAAAATCAGAAAAACCAATACATCAACGAAAAAGAAGAATTAATAAACTAAAGGCTGGAAATAAGAAATAGATTAAAAATGGAAACCATAAAGGAGAAGGCTTGTCATTGAAACATTCTTTTAAATGGAAAACTCATGGCAAGCCTAAGTAAGGGGTTAAAAATGCCAAAATAGTTACATTATTAAGAAATGCAAATAATACAGAAAAATATTTTAGACACTGTAGAATCTTAAAAGTCAATGAGAGCTGAGCTAGGTGTACATCTTTTGCCCTGGGATCACCACTATGTTGTAAGTGAAAGAAGTAAGCTTCAAAGCTTTGTGTGATATGTGATTTCATCTTCATACAAATCACAAAATCCTGACATAGGTACATTTATTTAGCTAGATGTTTCGTTACAGGCATTGAGGAAGTTAGAAAAGAGGCACATCAAACTGTAAATCCTGGTTCCCTTGGAGAGAGAGAGCAGTGGAGAAAGATGACGGCAGATTTCTTTTTGTATTTATCTAAATTGATGTATCACTAAAAACATCATCTGTTACTTTGTAATGGTAAAATATTAATGAAGAAATAATGCTATCAACAAAAAAATGCAGCTAGATTTTGTGCCTTTCTGATATAAATCCCTAATGTCTCAGAAATCTCTAGAGGAGTTTTCCATACAATGCCACTAATTGATAAATTTTTAATTCTTATTCCTCTGCTTTGCAGCAGTGCTATATAAGAGAGCCTGATTAATTAAAGAACTTGGAAAATTTGGTACACAGTTAGAAACAAATAGAGCCAGATTCGTAGGGGGCCATTCTTCTGTTATAGTCTGTCTAAAGGTATTTGTGGAAGGCAGTCATGCATGTCTTCCCACATGAGCAAGAAAAGTGATTCTCTTTGCACTTATTAGCCACCAGAAAAATACCCTTTGTTTCACTTATTTTCAGATTTGTGTAGTCTGAATTAATATTTCAATAACCCTATTCAAGAAAAGCATTTGGAACCATTCCACATAAATGTTGCATTCTTTAAGCAAAAGTGCAGAACACCCTCTTTTAAGGCACAGACTGCCTTTCACAGATAATGTATTGTACTTAATCATGTACAAAGGGACAAATCTCGTGTGCGCATTAGAGAAAAGGTTCTGTCTTCACAGTCAAAAGCCACCCCATCCAACAACCCTCAGAGCATTTTTAAAGAGAAAGGTACATAAAAATAGTGAGTACATTTCTATTGCGGTCTCATACTCCTACCCTCAGTGAATCCAGTGTTAAGTGAAAACATTTGCCATGGCAACATTGATTTACAAAGGGCAAATGATGTTTCTGAGCGATTGGAGTATTTCCTTTTATAGATTTCAGATGTACACACAGTTAACACTTTACCAACCTCATTTAATAATTTTATATGTAACTTGATTCTGATTACATGTCATAATTTGCAGATATATATAAAAAACTCAACAAACTCTTAACAAAAACTGATATGAAAAGAAATACAAGCAGAAAAAATACCAGTAGAATTTTTCAACCTTCATTACAAGGCTTTTATGGTGATACAAATTGTTTCATGTAATAAACTGTTCTGAATTATTGTATGGTGAAATCATTTTCTTCCAACTAGATGATCATTTTGCTATGAAATTGCACATTATATTTACCTTACTATTCTACAGTTGATAATATCAGTTATAATGTTTAGCTTCCCCACTTCGGACATGTTGAAATATTAATTTTATCTTAATGTCTTTTTCATAAGTGCTGCAGCAATATTCACAGATATTTTACTGTTACAGAGTCATCTACATTGCTCCGACTATGAACGTAGACACAGTAGGTAGGTGAAAGAAGACAGATTGGGGGCCTGAGTAAATGCAGGTGTTAAAGAGGCATCTGTCGTGGGGTCAGACAAGTTTAGAAGTTAACAAATAGCACCTATATTGTTTCCTCTGCTGCCATCTCCGCTCCATAATGCAAAATGAAGAACATTATGTTCAGGGGTGAGGAAATTAAGTTCCTGCCCTAAATAGCTTAGAGTTGAGAGCAAAAAATTTGTCTTACTCAACACGAATTGTTTGACTCTGTCAGAGGTAAATACTGTTCTATCTTCTACCTATCATTTATTTAATCAGCACAGTAAGCTCAGGTCTAGAAACCTACAGCTGTTGGGTTTAAGGGGACTTTAAGTCCTTCAATCAGTTATGGCAGGCGTCAGTTTAAATAGATAAGCTATTTCATAAATGGCTGGGCACACTATTCCCTTTTCACTCTCGTTTGTGATGACCTGAAAACACCTTCTACAATGGCCAGCGAGATCTGAGGAACTGCTGAAGCAAATAAAAGCCAAATCTAGCAGTTTTAATGCTTTCGAGTCTGCTGCTGTCTAAGGCGTCCAAGTTTATTGGGAGATTGTGTTTCACTAATTTCCTCACCTTTCTCCTTCCTCAACCTGAATTCCCCAAGATCCAAATGTGTCAAGTGTCAGAATGAAGCTTAGAAATATATGGATCCAGGGTAGCTTCCTTACATTTTTAAAATAAACTCTCGAGAACAAATTTATTGTAGTTGAGAATTTTATGGAGAATAGATACTTGCAAACTCGTGACTCGCCTTGTGTATGTTCTTCTGAGGGACAACATTAATTAAATTAACAACTATGCATATAGTCTAATATATATATATTTATGTTTGTTAATAAAGTTAATTCAGGCATATGTAAGAATGTGCGTGTGTGTGTGTGTGCGTGTGTGGCAAACCCAGGAGCTCATACATGGTAGGCAAGTGCTTCAACAATGAGCTGCAACCCCAATCCCAACAAGTTTTAATGGAATTTTGTGGGAGTATTGAAATATTAATAAGACTGAAGTAAGACTGCAATACATTGGGCTGGGGATTTAGCTCAGTGGCACCGCTCCTGCCTTGCAAGTGCATGGTCCTGAGTTCCATCCCCGGTACCAAAAATAAATAAATAAGTAACAAGGAAAGAAAGACTGCAATACATGAATCTTAATCATACAGTTTGAACGAATGTGTACAGTGTCGCTGCCACCATGGCATGATAAGGGACATTTCCGTCACCCCATAGTTCCCTTGTACCCTTCTGCTCTGCCCTTATTCTTAACTTTCATCTGTAGCCCTTGTCAACTACTGATCTTCCTGTAACTGTTTGGCTTTATCCTGGTTTTACACTGTGTATAAATGTAATTACAGCAGTGTATAGTCTTTTGTCTCTGACTTTTTTCACTTAGCAACTTCTGTGATTCATCTAGGATACTGGGTTATCAGTAGTTTGTTTCCTTTTTGTTTCAAGTAGTGGTTGTGGAGGTGTCTGGATTCTAACTCGGGCAGTCTGAGTCTAGAACTTCTGATTTTAATGACTAAATGATCATGGTTTTCAGTCATTGTGATTTTTCTTAATAGTATCAGGTAATATTAATCTCCTACTCAAATTTTCAGTGACCCCTCATTCTGACGAAATGCACCCCTGCTCTAATCTGCATTTAATTTTTCTGCCATGGATCCTCCTCCTATGCCACATTTCAAAATTTCCTATTTATTCTTTCTTGAATTCCCCATTTCCTACAATACTTAGCCCATTACCATTCCTACATCTACATGTGTTTGAACCTTTTGATGTTCTTTCTGCGTGTTTGCCTTTTGGCCCTGTATCTTCGCCTGTTGAAATCATACCCTATTCATTGTTACAGAATGTGTGTTTCTTCCCTACAAACCTATCTAATTACTACAAAACATCTAAGTGCCATCATAATTTGTGCCAGTCTAATAGATTATTGCATTGTCATTTACTGATTAATTTCAAACTCATGGTCTGTGAACCCAATGAAAGCATCTTTTTCATCTTTATGCATATTTTTGTGGGTGTATGTTCACACTGAGCAAACAAACATCACAATCTATATTTAAAAGAAGCCTGTACATTCCCACCTGCCTGCATAGAACATATTATATGCAGTTTTTCTTATTGTGTCTTGCACGAGGAAGGTACTTATTCTATAGCTGTTTATTCATCTCTTAGGTACACAGGAAAAAAGCAAGTTGGCTGATGATCCATACAGTGCGGTAAAGACTCTATCTGATTAGGACTTTATTCCTAGTCACTTGCAAAATGCTTGATACTTAGTAGACATTACTAGATAATTTGTTAAAAATAGATGTTTATTAGTTCTGTTCTTTGATCATGACCCAGAGCCTACAGATTGATTAGGCAGTTAGACTTCAAGGAATTTATAGTTTAGTAAATTCCTCATTTCCTTGGTTAAAAAGTTGGAACCATGTTAGATTCCTTACCTTTTTAAAGGTCTGAATTTTAAGTACCTGTGATGTTTTTCACGTCTTTGAAATGTCATGAAATTGGCCCCCTTTTCTCTGTTCTGGCTACACTGTTATTTTTTGGGGGGAGACCCTTGTATTTACTGTGCTTCCTCCCAAGAGTCTGGGCTCATGCTCTGTTCCTGCAATTATTGCTCTTCTCTCCATCTTTCATTCACCATGACTGCCACCACATCTACAGAGATTTAAATTCTAATTTGGATCAAGTTAAAATTCTCTTACCTGATGAGAAAACATTCCCAGGTCAAGTCTAAATTCCCTTCATGTCCCAGACTTTTTGTTGTCTGGCTTTTTTCATTCTACCCAACATCCATCCTCAGAAATTTCTAAAGGAAATTCTATGCCTATATTAGTTCACTTACCATACTGTATTTTCCTCCACCAAACTTCCATCTCAGGATTTTCCTTAAATTAATTTTTCAGGTCAGAGTGTTCTCCTTTTACTCTGCTTATCTAAATTCTTCCCCATCTGTACAGAGGCACAGCTTCTCTGTGAGGGGCTCCTTAGAAGCTGAGAGAAATCTAGATCATTTCCTTTTGTTTTTGAAGCTTCCATTTTGTCGCATCTTTAAATACTAAGAAATATCAGACCAGAAATATAAAAGGAGAGTTGTATTTTATATGCCAAATATTGCCCACTTGTTTCTTCATTGGATTCATCTCTTTCACCTACTCTAAGCTCCAAGAGACTGACCTTTATGGACGCATCAGTGGGTTCCCTTGCTCTCTGACATCCAGCTGGCTTCAGTGTGGTGAGGAGCTGGCAGGACACTGGAGAACAGGAGGAGAAGGAGGTCAGACTCTCTGTTTCCTTGGCTCCTTTTCTGCTGGGCAGCAGGTCCACAGTGACTGGTCTCTCTCATTTTGCTGTAGCTTTTTATGTCTTCCACGGCCGTACCAGTGTCTGGTCTGCGCACAAGTTCCTCTTCCTGCTCCTGGGTCCTTGAATAGTAAGTGCATATTGCTGTCCATTTTAACACCCCGTAGGTATTCACTTAGCCCGGTCCGTATTGCTGTCCTTAGTTCTTTTGCCCTCAGTTACCCTCCTGTTTTCTAAAGGAACTTTGACTGCACGGTTTAAATATTATGTATAGCCAGGGATATAGCTCAGTGGTTCCACTGCCTGCCTTGCAAAAGCAAGGACCCAAGTTCGATCCCCGGTACCAAAAATAAAAATAAAAAATAAAATAAAAATATTAATTATAGCAAATTAATAGTGCTTCAGTATAGAAATGATACCGTATAATAGATAGTACCCTTCACAGTATAATTTCAGGCAGATTTGTGAAATAGATGAACTCATTGTATATTACATCTGGTAGAGTCTGGACACAAGTTCAAAGTAGTATAATGAATGTTATTTTTTTCTTACCATATCTTGTGTCTCTCAATCTTTGTGTCGTCAAATGACCCACTTCCCTTACCTTGCGTATGATTCAGCCCCTCTTCCCTCCCTCCTCTCAACTCTTATCACTTTTGTGTTCTGTAAAACAAATCTTAATACTTCACTGTTTTTTAATAGGGGACTTTGCCTGCTTCATTGGAGTCTAAAATTTCTGGAAAAAAATGAGTTTTTAGTGTCTGTTTTAATGCTCCAAGACTTAAATATGTATCAAGTAATAAATATTTATTATTTTTTGTTAGTTGGGTTGATTGGTTGGTAGCAGAGATTCTTTCAGATAAGCTACATATTTTTATAGTTTACATTTTAAGGGGGTAATATCTAATATGTATAGAATTGTATATTAAACCCCATGCACCAACAATGATTGACTACTCATGGTCAATTTTATCTGTGTTCCTCTACTTTATCCCACAATATGTTGAATTAATGTGAGGCATCTGCTATATAGATTAGCCGGGTTTATGGTTTTTTTTTTTTTTCATTTTTTTGAGGTGGAGGTCTCCATAATATTTTAGTATGTATTTTTAAAAGTTATGGGCTTTGTTTTTAAATATAATTACTGCCTGCCTGATTATCATAATTATTACCATAATACTACCAAATTGTCTAGTCAGTGTCAAATTTCTCTATTTTTGTTTGTTTGTTTTTGAGACAGAATCTCCCTTTGCAGTTCAGCCATCCTTGAACCCACTGTGTAGCCCATGTGAGCCTCAAAATCATGGTGATCCACCGGGCAAAGAATGTATCAAAAGTGAGATTTGAACCCACACCTCTGTGCAGAGAGCAGAATGCCCATGGGCAAGGTGTGTGCCTTGAGTCTGGTGCCTTACACCACTTGGCCATCCTAAAACGCTTTATATTTTTTTAAACGTTTGTTTGTTATTGTCAGGGTCTAAATAAGGTCTTGTGAATAATCTTGTTGAAATTTCTCAAGAATTTCAAGGAACCCTCCCTTTTCAGTTTCCTTGTAATACATTTGTGAAGAAGCCAGCATATTTGTCTGATAGAGAGTTCTGTGTTGAAGGTTTTGCTGATTGCATCAGCATTGTGTCATTCAGCATGTTCCCTCTGTCTTTTGGGGTTCTTGTCCTGCCACATCCAGAGGCCTGGTCAGATTTGGTTCAGAGTTGTTTTCAAGAATATTTTATAGATAGTGGTAAGTACTTTCAACAGGAGATGCACAATATCTGATTATGTATCTTTTGTAATGTTAGTATTAATTGTTAACTTTTTATTAGTACACATTGGCAATATGCCGAGAATATATCTATTGTGGGTAGGTGGTGCATGTACATGACACTTCTTAGTTCTTTTTTACGTCCCCACCTCCTCCATTTCTTAGTCTCTTTCTTATTTGGCAAACAGATACTTCCAATATACTACTGTCTTTTATTTTACTCTTTTTTTTTCTCTCTCATTGAGTTTATTGGTACATTTTAGGTATACAGTACGGTTATATTCATCATTGGGATCTTGTACCTTTACATGACAGGTCTTGGTTCTCATTTTCTCTCCTTATTCCTACACTCCCTTGGCCCCCTCCTTCTTTCCCTATTTACAAATACTTTATTTTCATTTTCTCATGTTTTTTTTTCTTTTCCCTTATTACCTTTCCCCTACCCTTCTCACTTCCCCTACACCTTTAGCCCCTTTTCTTCCTATTTCACATTGTCAATTATATCATTAGGATACTATGTATAATCATAGTTTTTCACACCAGAGAAACTATTAGGTTTTTATACATGTGTGACTAATTTATTTCACTTAAGAGTGTATCCTCAATATATATCCATTTTCCTATGAATGACTCTAGTTTCTCATTCTTTATGGCTGAATACTATTCCATTTTATAGAAAAACCACATCTTCTTTATCCAGTCTCCAACTGATGGGCAAATGGGCTGTTTCCAAGTTTTAGCTATTACAAACTGTGCCACTATAAACATGGGTGTGCATATATCACTGTGATATGATTCTTTTAATTCTTTTGGAAAGATACCCAGCAGAGGGATGGCTGGGTCAAATGGAACCTCTAGTCCCAGCTCTTTGAGGTATCTCCATATTGACTTCCATAGTGGTTGCACCAGTCTGCACTCCCACCAACAATGGAGAAGGTTTCCTTTCTCCCCACAACCCTTCCAATTTATTTTTAATCAGGAGTTGATTAGTCTATTTTGTTTGCTGTTTCCTATTAGCACTGCAGTTATTGGTTTTAGCAGCCATGGATGATTATTTACTGTCAAAATTCATTGAAAGTTGTATATAAGTATTCCACTTGTGACTTCTTCCTGAATTTGTCAATGGAAATACTTTTATACAAAGAAATTTTCCTCCATAAACTGTTATGTATCATTTGTGCTGTTAATATTGCTTAATAATCCTTAAAATTTCATAACTGTTCAATCACCCTTAAGTACAATTTATATTATTTTTACCACTTATGTTGTATAACAACGAGATATAAAAGGTGAAGTTTTCTTTTTTGTTGCCACTGGATTTTTGTTTGCTTTTTATTTGTTTTCTTGTTTTTCTTGTTTGAGACAGGGGTCTCTTTTTTTTTTTTGCCCAGGCTGGTCTGTGACTCTGGCTCAAACTTCCCTCCCACTTCAGCTTCCCAAGAAGCTGAGACTATAGTGTACGTGTCCCATCTTGCCAGGCTTCAAGTTTTGTTATAACACCTGCTCAGGGCCGCTGCTTGTAGAATCTTACTTGTATAATAGTAACAGTTTAGGATGGTTTATTTTTACTTTGTGCTCTGTGACTCTGCTTATATATGTGTAAGCTTGAGGAAAAACATAAAAATTAAGGCCGAATATTAAGCAGTAGATTTACTTTTCTGTCTAATATTAGGAATTTTCCTTGCTGGTTTAAATAGCTATGATGCACTGAAGTTAAGTATTTCTGTTTATAATAATAAAATGAGCTGATGACAACTAAAAACATATCTAGAAAATGAGCATTACCTGTTTCTATAGATATTTGGTTCATTATGATAATAATTCTGTTCACTCTATGACAAGTAGCCACCCTTAGAAATAATCTTTGTTGAAAGCCATTCCTTGTCTTTCATTATTAATATATTTGACTGAAAGTTGGAACATTACAGTGAGATAAATTTGGCTTGATAGCCTATTTCTTTTTTAAAAAAATCATAAATAATATGCTTAAAGGAAAATATGACTCAGACCCTGGGAACTATTTTTTTTTAGGAACAGGCCCTTATGAAAGGTTATTAGTCATGTATATAACAAAATCCAACATATTAATTCAGCCAACATGCACTATGTACCCAGTTCCTGTGCCAGGTGGACTTTGCAATCACAAAGAAGAATAAGTTAAGGCTTGAACCCTTAAAATACAGGCCAGTAGCAGGAGACAGACTGGCGAAAAAGGAGCTTTATTACATTGCCTGCTATTGAAATAGAGATGTTTATTATGTGCAAAGCAAAGTTAAAAAGCATTCCAAAGAATATTTTTATATTTTATTTTTATAGTTCCTCTTAAAAGTTCAAGGCAAGGGATACAAATCTGTTGAGATGTTTCCTTTATGAGGTGGAAGTATAAGGAAAACAAATAGGTCACAGAATCACTATGAGGGAGGTGGGAGGAAACGGGATGGCCTTACCCTTGATCATATGCAGTTAAATATGTCACTAAACATAAGTTCTCCATGAGTGTTGTACCATTTGTTTGGAAGGAAAAAAAAAATATATCTTTTTTTCAGAAGTCACAATTGCTTAGGGTTGAGCTGATTTTCCCTCTTTTATTTCACTCTAGATCACCAGGCTTACTGAGCTGTCATTGGCATTTTATCTGTTCTTTCCCCATTATACTTTAGTATATCTTGTCCACTAATTAAGAGGTGCAGCAAAATAAGGCTAAATGAGTGTATTAGTTAATAGTGTTATTTTCCTAGGTAAGAAGCCGAGGGTTCCAAAAATCCTAAACACCGAAGGTGAATACAATGAAATGGTCTCACTTACCCAATGATCATACTGTGTGTTCCATGCTGAGCTAGAATTATGGTGATTATGGTTTTGGTTTCACAAATTTTATGTGCGATCAGAGATTGAAAAAAAAGTTTAATCTTCTTTCAAGTTGAATATTTTGCTAAGAGTTGCCATGAGTGCATACATGTTTGCATATTTTATATCTTTGTCTCCTCAGGAAGTCTATCATGCCGTGGTATATTATGCTAATACCAGCTATCAATGGCTAACAAAATTGTAAACCATACATACACTCAATAGTAACATAAATTTTCTTCACATATATTAGCAGACTAGGAATCTGCATGCTGTTCTTCAAATATGCAAAGAAAATTAATATTTTACTTCTAATATTAATCTAATTTAGAATCTTAAACTCTGATCCCTGGATATCAAGGGAAGAATGCTATTAAAGATTATCTATCAGTTAAAGGTAGCCTGCTTATTTATTGTTGAAACAATCAGCCTAATTTTTATTACACCGTTGTCTTTCTTCCTTTTCTGTTTGTCAGTATAGTATCTGGGTATTTAGAAAACGTGGTCTTGTATAAATGGCCTTGGACAATGAAAGAAGTATCAAGTGAATGGAGTCCCTGGGCTTTGTTCCCTTATTTGTTATCAACTCTGACAACTATGACTATAAAATCAAGCTCTGTTTGGGCGGAGGGCTTTCTTTTGCTTTCTTCTTCTATGTGGTAGGGTATTCCTCTATATTGGGTCTGTTCCTTGCCTCCTTCCTTGGGGCCATAACAGAATGTCTGCTGGAGATGCCTGTGGAAAGATGTGAGCACAACAGTATGAGTCTGTACAAATATGTAACATCCAAATACCCAAAGCCTTGCCCAGAGCTATAACATTTATACAAATATGCTAAGGATCCTCTGGATTGTTACTTCAGGGTATATTTTAATCATGTAATATTTGCTCTTTTCTTACCCTTCTATGAGTTCACCTTTGTAGTATATCACTCACTGATTATTAATGCATTATAACAATTAAAGTTAGTATGTGCTGAAAGGGTAAATCTGACGTTAAGGTTTCTAAATTTGTGGTCACACCACTATCCATGGAACAGCAAGTTTCCGGGGTTGGAAATCAACAAGCATCCATTGAAAGTCACTACTTCGCCAGGTGTGGTGCCACACGCCTATAATCCCAGCCCTCTGGAGGCTGAGGCAAGAGGATCACTGTGAGTTCAAGACTAGCCTGGACTACATAGTGAGTTCCAGGTCAGTCTCAACAACATAGTGAGACCCTGTCTCAAAAAAAAAAAAAAAAAAAAGAGAAAGTCACTACTTCATGTCAGTGTACTCTGCTAAAGCTCAACTAGCACCACTACTGCTTGAAACACGTTTCCATACATTGTTTCATTTTGAATATTTGAAAGTTTTTGTTACCGTCTTGACCTATCTTTTTTCTTCAGGCTTTTAAGTTGTATTTGACTTTTATTGCTGTCATTATTTTTCTTTTCTTTTCATTGATGGTCTTTCTTCTCTGTTTCCCAAGTCACCACTGGTCCTGTGGCCAACACTGAAGGGGCTGGTGGGAAAACTTTGTGATGACTGCCACATATTATTACTGCAGGTAGTTTTGTCACTGAGGGGCAGTGTAGGTGATACTGCTGGAGAGAAAAAGTGCCCAGGCTTTACTAGGCCCTGAGGAGATCTTGAAACTTGAGAACAGAGTGTTCATAGTCCTTAGAAGAGGATCCACAAGAAAGAACTGTATCCTCTAAAATAGGTTAGGGATATTAGTAAAAAGTAGGTGCCCAAATTTACTAGTATATTGTAGCCAAGCCTATGGGGACACTGGTAACTCATGGACATTGTCAGCCACTGTCTCCTTTTTAAAACATTCTCATACCTTGACTTTCGTGACATGAGACCTTGTTTTTCTCTAAACTCTAAGGTTTTCTTTCTTATTCTTTCTATTCTCACTAAGGAGCCCTTCTCTACCTGTTGCCCAGTTGCATCCAACTTTTATGTTGTATCAATATATAGGCCACATTTTTCCTCCAATCGCCAGACATCTGACCAGTTACTCAGTTCAGGTTTACATGTTCACTTTTTCAAAAGCTCTTCAAATTCAGCAAGTCTAATGCCAAATTCATTGTCTTCTTCAAATTTGGTCTGTTTTGCTATATGTCTGAGTGGATGATACCAGAGCATTCAGTTATGCAAGCCAAATCCTAGGAATCATTCTTGAAATCATCCTTGTCTCTGATTCCCTACCTTCCACTGATGTCCACGCAGATCTATTTTGTCTTTTGAAAGAATCAAGACTCTGTCTTCTTTTTTTTTCTGTACCACTATCACCTGTTTTCAAGCTATTATCATTACTTTTCTAAATACAGTTATTAGGGCCCTTATACTAACCTGCAGTGGCTTTGCATTGCCATCTAGAGGGATTGAAGGGAGGGTAGGGGAATGAGAAAAAAAGAAGAATTAAGATATACCATGTACAGATAAATTCCCTATGATGAATGTGATCCTTATGTACTTCTCTCAATATTTAAAACAGTAAAATGTTATTTGTGGGACTGTTTCTCTCCTAAACTAGTATACTGTAAGTTTTTTGAGACCAGAGGCTACAAATTCAATGGTTAGACTCAATGTTGACCTCATGGGGAAATATGATTCAGTTCTTGTCCAACTCAGATTGGAACCCGAATTGTGGAGAGAAGAGTTTGGGAACCAAGGCACCACTGTAAATGTACTTTTGCTCCAAGTTTTATGAATGTAACACCATAACTGGCTTCTTGGAGTTACTTAACATTTATGTTTGTTAACTGATTATCTGGGTGGGAGAAGATATTCTACACACATATGGAAAAGAATTTAAAGGTAGGCAAGTATTAATGAGGAGACTATGGCAAGATACATTATTAAAACTGGCCTAGAAGGAGCAGAAGTTGAGATGGTCACTTCATTTTCTGACAGTCCATTTCATTACCTAAGTAATAAAGTCACTGATAGACCCTTTCAAGCCGAAAGCTCTTTTTCTGTGAAGCTGTGCTGTCACATTATCAAGTGTAAGACATTTAGCCGAGAGACAAGGCGCTCAGGTTGGAGCCTTTTCAGTGTCGATTGACAAGTACAGTTCTAGTCATGTGTGCCAGAGGAGAAGGACGTGGATGTGAATGGTTAGGGTTAGCACACACGAGAAAATTCACTGCCTGCTTGTTCAGGGAACCTTGATGAAAAGCATAAACCACCAATATAAGGTTGGCAAAGGTGAGAGATCAGCGATCCCTGTTCAGAAAAGTAGCTTCTCAGCTGGGAATATAGCTCAGTGGGAAAGCTCCTGCTTAATATGTGTGGGCTCTGGGTTCGATCCCAGCACCAAAAAATCAGAAAAGCATCTTCCACTGCACCCTACTCTGGCCCTGTAACCTGGAAGCCTTCGGGGAGTCTACCCCATGGCCATGCTGTTAATATCACAGGCCACTAACAAGCCGTTACTCATAGGTTGCTTTTTGCTTCCTCATAAGTGAAAATACACAAAAGCTGTAAGACAGCTGTTCCCTCACCAAAATATTTTTTTTTCTTTATCATTTGCTCATTCATTGTGATTCCCAGAGCATAGCCCTTGCCAGAAAAGTCGCTTCCATTTGAGCTACTTGGCATTGAAAAGCTTGTCATCATCAACCACAGTGTGATTATAGTTTAAAAATGCAAATGAGATTCTGGGATAAATTAACTGGAGGATAAAATTCATATATAAAAAAGTGATGCTGTATAAAACCCTAATTAGGCACTTTTAAGTTCTGGCTTTCTTAAACAGTGAGTTTATTGCCACCAAAGAACGTAGATACCTGGAAAATTCAACAGATATTTATAGAGGTTCGGGTAAATGCCAGGCATTATTTGAAATACTGTGGATGCTTGACAGACACTGTTACAAGCAGATTACATTCTGTGTTGGAATAAATGTCCCCAAAATTGGAGAAGATGGAGCCTAGATTAATGTTAAGGATGAAAGTGAAGCTTTTTGGAGAATTATTCAGGAGGTTTTAATATAAAATCTCCACTATGACCAGTTCTTCCAAATCTTTTGTACATGTAGTTTATATGGTAAAGGAAAGACAACAGGGAAAGAAAAATGAAAATAGACCACATACAAAAGTGACAGTTTGACACTTTAAGGAATTTTATCTGCAATCAATTCTGGTTTCAGAGAGGAAGATTTTTTAAACCTGAATTTTGTGCTCCAGAAAAATCTTTTATGATTTGGAATGTTTCTTTGCTCTTGTTTCCTTTTATACTAAAATGAAAAGTACATATCCCCCTGAGTTAATATAATCTTTATATAGCCTGCCATCGTGGTACATACCTGTAATCCCAACTACTCAGGATTGTAACTTCAAGGACTCCCTGGACAGCTGAGTGAGACTTTGTCTCAAAATAAGATAAAAAGGGCTGGGGGTGCAATTCAGTGGTAGAGTACTTGCCTAGCATACATGGAGGCCTGGGTTCAGTCCCCAGTTTCACAAAGCAAAAATAAAATATGTGTACATATATGTGCTTATTCACATATCAATGGAGAGTAGCTTATTTCTATTATATATTTAGCTTTTATGTATTGATATTTATCAGTGTAATCTAGATAAACAGAACCAAAATTAGTTACACATTTATGAAGGAAGATTTATTAGGGAAAGTGCCTAGGTAATTATGAAGACTAAGAAATCCCATAACTTCCCATTTACAAGTATGAGTCGGAGGGACTGGGATACTGGTAGAATGGCTCAGTCCAAAGACCTGGGAATCCAGGAGTGGCTGGAATAAGTCTCACAGTCCAAGGACCAGAGAACCAGGGTTGTGATACCCAAGAGCAGGAGAGGAAGAGTATATCTCAACTATGGTGGGTAGGGTGAATTTTCCATTTCTTTGGTGCATGTCCACATCAAGGGTCCATCTTCACCTGCTTCACCAGACTCCTACACAGAACTCCCCTGGAAACACCCTTGGGCACGAGAACAACATGTTACCACCTCTCCTCTCTGTATTCTTGAATGCAGTGAAGTCTACACTTAATCACTTCAGATCAAGTAAAAGAAAACTTTGAAAAATAATTTTCCAAGTGCCTCCTTCTCATAATCAAAATTCTTGTCAGAGAGACCCGACCTCCTTCTGCGCTGCTCCTTTATTGGCCTTACTGAACTACCCACAGTTTTAAGACTTCAGTTAACTTCTTGTAGAACTCAGGTTATTTAAATCCAGAGGGAGCACTGTGAAAATGTGAGACTTTGTAGAACTTTAACAGTTTATCTGGATTGGATTTTACAAGTGTATGATCTGGGGTAGAGGATGCTACTCACTTTCTGAGCAACTACTTGAAGGCACAAAGTCACACTGTGCCCCTAGGAAATGGTTCCATGCTTTTTAAAACTGTGTATATGTAAGGTCTACAATATGCTGTTTTGATCTGTCCATATCTGGTAAAATTATTACTGTAGTTAAGCAGATTAATATGTCCATTACCTTCCAAAGTTACTTTCCTTTTGTAGTTCTAGTTTGTTAACACGGGATGACTAACAACTTATCACAGACCAAACCGTGGCTTATATCTTATATTCGGAGAACAGTCAATTTTCAAATAGCCATGAAAACAAGCATAGGAAACATGGAGAAGAATCTTTTGCAAATGGGAAGGACACCAATAAATGAAGGGAGGGAGAGGAGAGGAAGAGAGGGTACAAAGATTTAAGATACATTCTGCACATGTACCAACTCCCCACAATGCATGTAATCATTATGTACTGTGAACATGTTCTAATAAAATGTATTTTTTAAAAAGCAATAGATAAAATTCAGTCATGCTGTGTATCTTTATAACTATTTTTGGTCACTATATTCAATACTCTCTTTAAGAAGGGCAATCTGGAGGGATTCTTTAAGCCTGCACAGTAAAATGATATTATCTAATCAAGAGCAAAGCACAGCACTCAATGCTAGAATCTGAATGGTACCTTTGGTTTCCCAAAACAAAAAGTATTGGTTTTATGTGCATAGTTTTCCTGTGTAATAGTATACAGATGGTTCTGTTTGTCCCACATTAATTTAAATAAGCAGTTGATTTTTATTAACTTTCTTTTCCATAGAAACTATTGCATCTTTGTCTCACAAACAACGACATCAAAATAAAATTGCTTCTTTTTAAAATACAGGTGGTTTAAGCAGTGTTACTGAACACTTTGGCTATTTGTTACTGAACACTTGGTTAAAAATGGGTAATAATAAAATATCATAAAAGCGCTTTAGTTCCTTTATTTCTACTTCCAGCAAACTACCTTGTTTTGTCAGGGAAAAAATGTACTTTTCTTGGATAGTTCCCAATAGCAGCAGTGAAGAGGCATCAGCAATATCATATCCCTCTTGATTTAGATTTAGCTGATATGCCAAATCAGATAGCACTAGGAAACATGGCTAGGAAGATTCATATTATCTATCTCTCCCTTTTTATACATGTAAGCCTTATGTTAGCAGCTAGAATCTGAAGTATTTCACAGACAGTCCCCTGGCACCAAGCTCAGACGCGGTGTTCTTCCCACAGAGAGAAAAAGAGGATTCGTGATGATGATGCATGGAAAATTGTGAGAGCTTGTATGGGTAGTTTGGATTGAATTATAGAAACATGCGTTCAAGGCAGTGTTTTCAAATGAGAAGACTATTATAATAGGCAGAAAGATGCTATTTTTGTGTCTTCAGAACATGTTAAGGAGAAGCATTAATTTGAGTTATGCATATGTGTTCAGATAATTTTGCAGAAACAAAATAGTGACAAAATTAAGCTGTGAGTGGAGTCGAGTTCATTGCAGTTTGTCAACAAGCTTTCATGAAACGTTCTCAGGTACCACTGAAAGTTTAGAAGACCTGGACTAAAACTCCTGAAAATTTTTATGTCTTTGGTTGCCTTATTCCATTCATAAAGAACTACTAAAATTGTTTCCAAGAAGTGACAATATTTTCTTTTCAAATAAGAGAGAAACTTGAAAAATAACATTTTAATAACTATTTTTTTTTCCATCGGGAAAAGAGAGGTACTTTAGAGAACTGGATGTAAATTTCATTTCTTTAATTCCTAGATTATTTGTTTGATTGCAAACAATTTGCTTATGTCCTTTAGCTTCAGTTTTTCATCTTTAAAACTATATCTGTAATAACCTATATGATAACATCGTCCTGGGAAATAAGTAAGATGGAATCTTAGAGACTATAATATTCTCCCTTTTACAAGGCATCATATGGTAAATTCTGATACTATACTGAAATCATTTTAATTTTTTAAAAATACTGTTGGTTGGTAGAGAATATAGGGTCAAGGGATTGTTAGATAATGTTCTTAGCATTCATCATGCAGAAAAAAAAACAATTGGTTACTTGTTCATATTAATGATGAAATGATTTTATTACTCAAGAAACGTATTGTTCAACTTTTCTTGATATTCCTGTTTTTGAAGGCTGTACTTTTAAAGAAAGTTTCCTTGGTCAGTTTGTCATAGTAATACATTATCATTATTATGGTATTAAATTCTTAAACTGATCTTTGTAGCACAAAATTTCGGTTTAAAGTAGTTATCCATCTTTGTTACCTACTGTAAAAATTAACCTGAATTGATGAAATAATATTTTGTAGTCACCAAAATAATCTCTGTTCCTATTCTATAACGAGCCCATAAGCATTTATTAAAGCCCTCTGTCTGGTCTATTCTCTAACAAATTATATGTCTTCTTTTAAAAAGTGACTTATGAAGAAATTTAACTTTATTTAAATATAGACTTTAGTCTCAGAAAAACAGAGGCATGGAGATTTTAAAGGGTGAGCCAGAATCACAGCTTAACTAGATTAAAACTTGATGTGAAGGGAGGGTACCTCATTACTGCTACTGGTCCTGAAAGTGTAAACTTGAAGCCTTTTAGTCCTAACTCTGACATTAACTACCTGGTTGGCCTTAAGTGGGTAGATACAGTCATTCTTCTGCACATCAGTTTCCATTTCTGTAAAAGGAAAACAAAAAAAAGATGCAGTGCCTATTAGGACTACTCAAAGAGTATTTATGAGGATAAAATGAGGTAACCATTTTTAAAAATGTGCTTCTTTATATGCAGCCAAAAAAGTGCTTCTTCATTTTCAGCCAGCCTGGGGTGGACAGAATCTGTCCCTGAGTCATCTTGAGGACTCGGCTTCTGCAGATGGATCATGACAATGACTCATGCTTATCTTCTGCATGTAGATCTCGAGCTCTCGACTTAATTCTAGAAACCAACTCATGGTACAGAAATATTCCAGCACAAAATCACCAGTGACTTTTGCAGTAGCAGGGAGAATAATCTCCCTCCATCCTATTGAACTGTGGTCTTCAGAGCTTTCAGCTAAAGGTGAATTATTGATTTGCTATGCAGTGTATTTTTAAATGTGTTTATTTTTACAACAAGAAGAGTTTTATCTTCTCTTCTTCCAACAGAATTATTCTTTCTCTTGAAAATGGAGCATAAGTAAAATCGCAAATCAAAGTATGAAGGTAGAACACTGATTCAATGTCTAATACAGATTTTGGTGTCACAAAATAATTATATAAAATTCTGGTATTCTCTACAGGGCTTTCTCCAGAAACTTCTCCTCCCCCTCTTCATCCGTTCTGATCCTTTTTTGCTAGCTACTCTACATTAACTTTTGTTTCTAAACCTGATTTTAGATTATATTTTGTCCCACTGCTTTGAATGATCTGTAATACACTAGTCAGATGGCCTGTGTTCTCACCCAGGTGCTGTACTCGTTAGTATCAGAGATAAGCAAACCTGACAGTAGTTAAGGTGGTAAAGATAGATGTACCGTGGACCCTTGACTTATGAACTCAGTTTGTTCATGAGGGCTGGTTGTAACTCAAGTTGGTCATTTGAAGGCTCAAGGCTCCTCTACACAACCTTCAAAGTCTCTCTCCTGTGTACCGGCAGATCTCACTGTCCTTAGAGAGACACTGGCCCAGAATTTCTCAGCTAACCTCACACAGGGTGTTGCCATGTTCGTTCCAGAACTCCTTAACGGTTAAATCTGTATCTAAGACCACCTGGAAACTCAAGAGGCCAACATTTGGGTTTTAACACAAGTCTTTGATTATAAATTAAAACTAAAATTCTGGTCATAACCCAAATTGTTTAAATGTCATGCCAGTCATAATTTGAGGGTCCACTGTAATTCATTAGTGAGTATTGCAATCGGGAGGAAGATATGTGTGAACTTACCTGTAAGTTTTGTTTGCCAAAAAATAAAGGAGACCTCTTAAAGTCTGGGTTATGCTGAGAGAAGGCACTGAGGAATATGAAGGGGGGTTGGTTCATGTAACTGAGTTTATCATCATCAGCTGGGGGAGGATAGAAATGCATGTGTCTGTATGACAGGAGGTAATAGTGTAGGTTAGAGTAAGGCACAGGGAATCCAAGAAAGCAGTTTGTATGGTAGATGATTTATAACTCAAAGGGGCAGAAAAAGTACTGCTTATGCTTTCTAGGGTAACTGCTTCAATCGGGGGTCTGGGGTCCAGTCCTGTGTATAAGATTTTGGTTTGAAGACAATAAATGTCCCTGGCAGCATTGAACTCTCCTAGGCAGGTCCTTGAGGAGTGATGAGTCATAGGAACACAGGCCTGAGCTGTCAGAAATTATCTTAGTGTTGCTCAAGTCTTCTAATGTGCTTGTATAGGGGAGGAGGGACACACAAATAATTTAAACTGAGGATTTGAAGGTTTTATAGGCTAAGATTGATGCCTCGTCAAGAAGACGGCTCAGAGGAGCATGATTAGTTTGGATGTTAGCTAAAACACCTTTTCCAAAGCTACTCAGCCTTGGTTTGCTTCAGTTTCCTAGTTTGTAAAATGAGAACAATAACAGAACTTACATCAGAGGAAGATGTTTTGAGGAATGCGGGAAACTTTCTGGCTCATAGTAAGCTCTCAATAAATGCTGTTATTATATTGAAAATAGAATTAATAATGTGTGTCTAGCATAGATGGCTGCTTTGGTCACTAAATAGTATAATAGAAATAAAACATTAAAAATCATGTCTGACACATGATAGAGCATATTGGCTAAAAATAGGAATTGTAGCAGCAATAGTTATAAAAGCCACAAAGAATCTATTAGTCCTGAAATACAGCTCAGGATAATCAAATACAAGAGAAATCTTGAGGATATTATTTTTTATTTTAAAGTGGAGTAAGTTTGTTCTATAACATTGGGAATTCAGAGACTGGAAAAATATGAGCAAATTTATTCAGTACTGTAAGGTTCTTAAGCACTATTTTGCCTTTATATTTCTTGGGTTTTAATACGCAATTTCTTCAGGCTGTCTGTGATTTAACCTCTTAATTGTGCAACCTTCAGCATTTCTCTACATGTCTCTTATTGGGAAAAATATGTTTGGATCTAAATAATTATAAAGATACTTAAATGCAACAATTTACTCAACTAAGAAACAAATGATATTTACGAAAGCAGTAAATTAGATGGAATCGTATTTTCCTAATTTTTCAAATTTTAAGATTCGTTTTTCATCTATATATTCAAACTTCCTTTGTTCCCCCAAAGAAGTAAACTATTAGGCTACATTCACAATTTTTAGTTGCTAAACAGTAGGTTTAGAGAAACCAGAATATTCCCTATCCATATTGGTGGCGTCTAGTGATTCCAGTGCTGTGCAGTAAGAATCTATGAAGTATGAATTATTAAATGACTGCACCTTATCTGTGTTGGGTATATTATCAACTATCTCACATACATTATAGAATGTAGGCTTCCATTAAAGAACCAGTTCTCAGAAGTGTAATCTCTTTAAACTGAAATTTTTATCACTCAGAATTCTTTTTTTCTTTTTTGCATTTTCCCTCTTGCTTTTTCGTTATTTTGTATTTAGAGCTAGTTTTTTGCTATGATGCTTAGGCTGGCCTTGAACTCTTGGCTCAAGTAATTCTTCTAGCTTAGCCTTCCAAATAGCTGTGACTTCAGGCATTGCACGTCTGTGCCAGGTTTAATAAAAATTCTTGGTGTTAGCATATTTGGTAGTGGAAAAAAATGATCATTTGGATAAAGGACCAGTAACTGGAAAAGAAAGTAATTTTAATTAATAATGATTTTTTTCTTGTACTGCATTAACATTTCAAAGTAAGGAAGAACAACTGTCATATCTTTATGACCAAGTTTAGTTCATTGCATTCTTCTACTTAATATTTAGAACATTTATATCATGATTCAGGAAATTATTTAGTTTTACAAACAGCAAAGGTGGTCAAACTGACTGTCACTATTTTCAAATCAAATGCTTTAAATGTCTCCACATTTTTAATGTAAGCACACAAAATCTCACCTTTTAACCGTGACAGTCCTGGAAATATCTTTCACAAGAATTGGTTATATGAAAAGGATTTAATGTTGCTTAAGAAAGAGTCTTAGAAAATCTTTCAGCGTATTTAAGCTCTTTCTGTGCAGTTCTCGCTTCAGTGAGCAACCTCATTTTACTGGACCGATACTTTGGTTTCAGTCATAGAAGCCATGCATTAATCATTATTCTTTCTTTTACATTGGCAAAAGTTTAAAGAGATTCTGTACCTTTCTTTCCTTAACAGTCCGATTCCTACTTCTGCGTGTCAATGCGTTTGCCAGTGGAAGAGGAAGCCTTTGTGAGTAAGTATTAATCGGATGGTGGGTTGGGGGGGTTAGTGAAAGGAGAGCATTTATTTGAACTTGGTGAAAGGTTTGCCTTGATGGTTATGAGTGTATTAATCTTTTACTGTCAGTTTTCAAAATGCATTTATTATGCCTAATGCAGAAATGAAGTAGAGGCAGCCACTGAGAGACAGGAGTGCAAACTGTATCTGGAGAGATGCGTGAGTAATAGAAGTTAAGGAGCTGCAGGCAGATGTCAGTGGTCACCAGTACCTCATGGTCCCAGTTGTATGGTATTGGCTTCCTGTCTGGGGCTGAATGCTTCATTCTACTCCACTCAACAGACTGTTTACTAGCTGCCGGTTCATGCTGTATATCAACTGCATTGAGAATCAACGCTGGAGAATGTAAGATCTTAATTCCCAACCAAGTAGATGCATAAAAAGGAAAGGGAAGGGCAGAGAGGGGAGGAGGGGAAGGGAGAAAAAGGAGGAACCTCCATCAGAGAGGAAAAGCAACAAAGCACCATCTGTTTCCCTCTAGGTTGTTTTAATTTAAGCATCCCTTTTGACAGACTTTTAACTGTTTCAGGAAGAGGTGTGATTGGCAAATCACTCATGTGGCTTTTTATTTTCCTGCTTCACGTTTCTGGCTTATGATGTTGATTTTGGAAAGTGATGGTAATGAGAGTTGTACTTTGGTCCCTTGAAACTAATCTCCAAGTGGGCTGTCTGAAATGACTATTATATGAATTGTAAAATGTGCACCACATAGCCTTGGGGCAGTCTGGAATGAATTTTCATGAGTTGTTCCCTACCAGAATGTACATTATCAACCAGCAAAGCCAAAACAATGTGCATTTATACCCCCGCCACACACCTTGGTGACAGTCACAACAATACAATCTATGATGATATTCTTTAAACAGAATTGTCTCAGTAGTTCATCCCTAAGAATGAAAATTATCCTATGAGAAGCTGAACTTTGCCTGACTCTTATTTTGGATAGCATTTGGAAATTGGCTAGAAAAAAGTTAGGAAGGACAGCACCCCAGGTCCTAAATTAAATAATGTTAAAGATAGAAATAGAATTCAAATTCCTCATCGTAGTTCTTTGAGTAACCCAAATGTCACTTAGAACATAAATTCACAATTAAAATATTAACAGCAAGGTTTTTATATTCACGTATTTGGTATATGTGCTGCCGAAGCAAGCACTCCTATGCACATATTTGGTAGTGTAGGAAAAAATAATATTTACTCATAAAAGGATTTTTACAGGATTTTTTCCTTTACTAATATTATACTTTCTTTGTTCAAGTTTAGGGGTAGTTTAAATTCTTACCATTTTGACTGTTTTGAAGAGAAAGGCATGGTGCACACCTGTATAAATATAGTAGCGCTGTGTCACAGCAATATTGCAGATCTCACATTAACAGTTACTGACTTCTTCCTGGAGGTTGGTGATGGTATTTGATTTTAGGGTCGGTGACTCTAAAGACTATAAATATATATCCTGAAATGTGTTACTGCTCCCCGAATAGAAATGTGTCTATTCTCACATAATTGAAAATTTAAAATAACAAGTGAATATATAATATTCAGTCTACCAAAATACTCACAGGCAACACATAAAGGAATTAGGCTGCTAAATATTTCTTCATTTGCTTAGGCAAGGGTCTTATAAGTTCAAACTGTTCCAGGTTCTAAAGTCCTTATATAGTCTTCTAAGATTAGTAATTATTTTCATATTTCTTCCTTTCTTTATTGCTGGGAACATTGCATGCATGCTACAGATTTTTGTTAGCTGTTAAGAAAGAGCGATTTCATCTTTAGTGTGTCTTTTGATGTACTATTTCCTGGGGATTTGACACTGAAGTTTAGGTATAGCCAAATTAAAACTGGAGAGTTGAAAACCAAAGAGAAATACCAAACAGTCATTAATATAAAGGGATAAATAAGAGACAGTTGCTCAGCTATTCAGGTTGTATGTGGGGAGGATGATTATACATACTTCAAAATCCCAAAGTGGAAGTTTTAGCTGTAGATCTAAAGATTTTCCACTTTAAAAGGGCTTCTTATGATGTAAAGAATTCCACTTTAGCTTTTTGGTGGCATGCTCTGAATTTCAAATCTCAAAATGCCTTATCATAAGATTAGATAATGCCTGTATCATAAAATGAGGTTTAAAACGAGGCATCCTAGTGACCCACAATACTTTAATTTTAAAAATGAAAAAAAAAATAAAAGCTTTATTTTTTTTTCATTCTTTATCTTCTGTTTTTACTTTTGTGCCTTTTTTGCTTTTGAATAGCATCAAGATAAATGCCATACAATGTGATAGAAATGCAGTCCTTGTCTGTTGAATAAAGATTTAAGAAAGCATTTTGTTTGGCCATTTTTTAATGCAACATTTCCAAAAGTAGATAATTTAGCATTTGCCTTAAATCATATTCTCATTGTAAGGAATAATTAGCTTTTTATAAGAAAAAAATTACAGGGGTGAAGGTAGGGCAGGGACCAGGGAAAAAAAACCAATGAGAAAAAAAAAAAAGAAAAAAAATTACTTGCTCATCAATTAGTAAACAAAATTTTTCTCTATACCATTATTGGTCTGGGCAATAGGAAAGTGAAGTACGATACATGGTCAAGGAAATCACAGCCTAGTAGAATTTAGAAAACAAGAATACAAATTGCTAAAGCATATTTTTTAAAAACTCTCTTCTTATACGTTTCAAAATACTAAATAAAAGTGCAAACAGCAGAGTACAATTCAGATTACTTATTGAAACATGATAAATTATCTTGACAGTATTAAAAGTCAAAATTGTATATGAATGACTCACAATTTGGCTTTACATGTGACTATGTAACCTATTTTTTATAAATGTGCTTTGTAATTTTGAGAATACTCTACAGTGATTTTTGTGGCATTTGTATATACATGTCTGTCATACATACGAGCACACAATATGTATGATGTGTTAATATATCTTTCTTGAAATATTAAATATGAATCAAAGTGGGTATTTGTGAAAATTTACTGAATCATAGTTTTTTCTGGAGTATTGCTTTTATTTTTTCTTTTAATAAGAAATCACAGAATTGGAATGGGGAAAGGCATGATAAAATCTGCATTTGACCACTGAACTGTGGTGCTGTCTAAAAGGTGTTTTACCGTCACTCAGAGGAATTGGCTCTGACATTTGCCCACTCAGCCAAGAAATTTAACTGTCATCTTCATCCACTTTCTTTCCTTCACATGGATGATCAGTAAATAAATGTTTCTTTTCCTTAGTGAAGAATGGCAGGTCCCTATCTATCAAATTGCACTATACAAATGCCATAGAAGCCACAGTATTTGGAAATAGATGAAATTAATCTAATGATTTATTGCTCTTCATTTTCTTGGGTTTCTCTTTTGAATATGGAACTGTTTCTATTACAGAATAATGTAGTTAGGTTCAAATATTTCCAAATATGACCTTCTTAAACAAAGTACATGTTCAGGTGATGTTGGGATATTTTTAAAAACTGTAGGAATGATCTAATTTTGTTCATGCTATGCTATGGATCACCGGTTGTATGACTATAAAGACCAAGGTCTGGCAGGGTGCATTGCTGATATCCACATTTTGTGGTTTTGACAGCAGTATGTAGGAGGATGTGTGTGTGTGTGCACCTGTGTGTGGGTCCCTGTCCCCATGCAATTGCTGTCATATTTCTGCTTCTAAAGAGTTGACTGAATATCCTTTCCTTGGTCCTCAGTAGGGTTTTCTCCAACATGAGCATACAGTCTCTGTGTCCAGGAGGCCATTCAAAATCTTTCCATGGACACCAAAGGAGGCACTTCTCCTTTTTTTTTTTAAATTTCCTGGAAAGAAATTGAGGCCTTTGATGACTGAATAAATCTGATTTCCTTCGTTGTTATCATTAAACAGAAGTTGTTGCTATCTACCTTGTCGCAGTCTCTGAGTATCTCTTGAATGTCCTCAATCCTTTGGTCACCCACATATCCATGTTTACAATACAGCGACTCTTAACAACTCCAACACGTTTCTCAGGTGACAAAAAGGCTGAGAACCATTTCAATATAGTTTATAATCCTAAGTGTAGGAGTGTTTTCAGTTAGATAGATCTAGAGATTATCAAGAGCTTGTTGATATAGCTATTATATGCAATGATATAAAAAGTGCTACCTCAGGGGGTAAAGAGAGGGCAGGGGTATAGGAAAAAAATAAGAACCAACACCTGTCATGTAAAGGTACAAGATCCCAATGATGACTATAACTGTACTGTATACCTAAAATGTACCTAAACTCAATGAGAAAAAAAAGTGCTACCTCACTAATAAAATGACCAATTCAGAAAGTCTGGGTCTATGTAGTTATCCTTGTTGGGTGGGGCTTTCATGGTATTTTAATACTCATTCTGCAGTAATCATTTGAACTATTACAGTTACAACTACTGTATTATTCAACTCTGAAAGATGACCAAAAACCTTGTCTAGTTGGGAACATTCTGTAAAGAAGGCACACAAGATTTGATCAAGACCTGAAATACAGCTTGTTTCAGTATAGAGAATAGTGGAGGATATCCCAGGGATCATTGATATGAGCATAAAGAAACACACCAGACATAAGCATGAGAGACAGCATCATGAGTTGGCTAGAATTAACTCTGAGCCAGACTGCTATGCATTCAAATACTAGCTTCACCACTTTCTAGTTCATGACCAGGGACAGTTACTACAACTTTCTCTCCTCAAAGCTCAGCTGTGTGAGAGGAAAACAGATGAGACTCAGTAAATGAGAGCCTGGATGACATAAGCCCTACTTAATAAACATTAGCAGGTATATTTATTATGTGAGAAAGGCTGCCTAATAAGAGTGAAGGATGGGAGTAGGGGATTGTCATGCTGGAAGGGTGGTGAAGTAGGAGATTGGTACATGATTACATACACTTTTAAAATGCTAGCAGGATATAGATTTGATTCTATAGGAAATTAAAAAGACACTGTTACAGGACTAATATTACAAAAATAGAGCTTAAGCAACTCTTTTATCCTGCACAGCTTGGCTGATAATGTCTATCAATTCTTTACTGGGTTCTGGTACATCCCATAATGTTCAATTTTTTTTCCTATTTACTGGTGCATTTTAGGTATACAACACAGTTACATTCATCACTGGGAACTTGTACCATTACATGACATATCTTGGTTCTTATTTTTTTCCCCATTCCCCTGCCCTCCCTTAATCCCCTGCACTCTCAAACAGAGATTTGATTATTACATGTCTAGGTGTAGATTTTTTGTGATCATAGCTATTTGGAGTCTTATAAGCCTTACTTATAGTATGTCAAATTCTTTTGCTCTGTTTGGGAAGTTTTCTGTCATTAATTCTGTGAACAGTTTTTTTTTTTTATGTCACTTGTACTTTCTTCTGTTTTTTCATGGACTCCTGTCAGTCTGATATTATTCTTCTTTGCATCATCCAGGAGCTGTTGGATTGATTTCTCATGTCCTTTTACTTTTTTTTTTTTTTAAGAGATCCCTCTTTTCATGGTCACGGACCAACATCTTGTCTTCTATATCTGATATCCTGTCTTCGATTAGTTCCGTATGTTATGGATACTTTCAATAGAGATTTTAACCTCCTGGATATCTGCTTGAATCTGTTTCATGGATTCCATTTATTTCCTATGTTGGGCATTCATGGTTTCCATTTCTTTACTATGTTGAGCATTCATGGCTTCTATCATGGTCCTCAGCTATGTATTTTTTTATCTGTTGCTGTTCTAGAGTCTCTAATCATGTCTTTCATTGTGCTCACCATCTCTGTAGTAATCTGGGAAATTATTTCTGTTTTAAATTTTTCTAGAGCCTCATTCATCTGTTTTGTTATTTCCTGTGCTATCAGTTCAGGGTGTCCAGGTGGTTGACTATCAGACTTCTCCACCTAATTTCCTTCAGAATTTGCCTTTGATGAACAGGCAGCCATTGTGCCTGTGCCTTGCTTGAATGTCTTTTCATTTCTTTTTCTTTTTTTTTCTGTTTAATTCCTGGGCTAATACTTTCATTTTCCTGCTATAGCTGGTCTTTAGGTTTTGAGTCTCTAATGACTCTGAGGCAATCTCATTTGCATTATACCAGGAAGGACAACTGATTAAATCAATCACAACACCTTAATCCAAGTAATACAATCAGCAACACAATAAGATCAAGCAATAACATCAGCTTAGAAAAATGACAATTTGTGGTAGTTATTAATCTATCACCTTTAACTGTGTGAATTAAATCAAACTCGAGGCTAGAGCTCAGAACAATGAACTTTATAACCCCCTGTGCCTCTGTGGTATGAATCCAGGTACCAGTCCAGCCAGGAGGCCAGAGGCGTGTGCAGGGGGAGGGGGCTGTGCCTCTCACTGTTCCTCTGCCCAGGCCCGGAAGAGTGGGGCTGAGGACCCAGGGAAGCCTCACAGCTGTGCCACTCACCATTCCTCTGCAAAGGCCCAGAGGGATGGGGCTCTGGTCCCAGGCCCCGTAAAGTTCAATTTTAAAAGCCCTATCATCTCGAAATTTAGTTTTTCCTATTGAAATTCCTTTATTCACACTTAAGGGTTATTTCATTTTAAATTTACATTCAATATATAGGCTTGTCAAGGTATCTTATTTCTTGGTGAATTTGCCAAGAGCAACAGACAATCCTCATAAACTATGTTGAAGATTCTTCAGGTATTGTATATCATCATCCATGCTATCAAGACTTGCTAATAACAATTTCTCTATTAAGTTTTCTGATTAAAAATGTTCAGGGAAAAGTTCTGTTACTGCAAAATTGCTTCATAGTTAGGGGGAAGCTAGCAGAAGATGATATAATGTGCTCTTGCAGGTTTTCAACAGGCTGGCAAATGGCCTGTAGTGCTGTGAGCTGTACACTTAGCTGTAGCCTTTTGGCCTAACAGCAGGATTTTGAACATTAAAGTTGATCACATTTTACACTTAAATTACAATTTAGGGCATTACCATCTCCCATTCCTTTTTTCCAATGCAGTTTTTTAAGCATAATCTTTATATTTTAGAAATATAAAAATGTTCAATGGGGTAGTATTAAGGTTTGGAGATCTATAACTTTTTTATTAACATTTTTACATTGGTACATTTTAGTTATACAATACAGTTACATTCATCATTGGGATCTTGTACCTTTACATGATGTATCTTGGTTCTATTTTTCCCCATAACCCTGCACTCCCTTCACCCCCTCCTCCCTTCCCTATTTACAAAGACTCTGTTTCCAAATTTTCATTTTCTCATATTTTTTCTTTTCCCTTCTTTCTTTTCCCCTTACCCCTCCCACTTCCCCTACACATGTAGACCTTTTCTTCCTATGTCATATTATCAATTGTATATCTTGATCCTTATTTACACTTTCAATTTTTAACACCAGAGAAACTATTTGGTATTTACGCATGTGTGTCTTATTCACTTCACTTAGATGTATGGCCTCATATGCATCCATTTAGCTGTAAATGTGTCTAGTTTCTCATTCTTATGGCTGAGTAGTACTCCATTTTATTTTTTAAAATCCTCGCATATTCTTTATCCAGTCTTGAGTTGATGTCAGTTGGCTGTTTCCAAGATGTAACTGTTACAAACTGTGCTGTAATGAGCTTGTGTGCACATATATGGCTGTGGTATGGTGCTTTTAATTCTTTTGGTAAGATACCCAGCAGGGGAATATCTGGGTAAAATAGAACCTAATCCTAGTTTTTTGAGGTATCACCATATTGATTTTCATAGTAGTTGCACCAGTCTACACTCCCACCAACATTGGAGAAGGGTTCCTTTTTCCCAACAACTCCACCAGCATTTGTTATTGGTTAATTTCTTCATAGCAGCCATTCTTTCTAGAGTGAGGTCGAACCTCAGTGTTGTTTTCATCTGCATTTCTCCAATGACCAGTGATGCTGAATATTTTTTCATATGTTTGTTTGCTGATTTTACTTAATTGTCTGAGAAATGTCTGTTCATTTCACATGCCCATTTTTGAATTGGGTCTTTATATTTGGGGGGTCTGATTTTTTTTTTTTAGTTCTTTATATATTCTAGATAGTAAACCTGTGAAGAACAGCTAGTAAAAATTTTTTCCAACACAATATGTTATCTTTTAGCTCTGTTAGTGGTTTTTCTTGGCAGTGCAGAAACTTTTTAAAAAGATGAGATCCCCGTTGTTGATTCTTTGTGCTAGTTCCCATGTTGCTGAGGATTTGTTCATAAAGTGTTTTCCTATGCCAGTGGCTTTGACATTTGTACCTAATTTATCTTCCGACAGGTTTGGTGCTTCTGTTTTAATATTTAGATCTTTGATCCACTTAGATTTTAACTTAGTGCAATCTTGGGCAGGTTGAAATCCAGTTTTTCTAACACCATTTATTAAAGAGCCTATCTTTCCTCCAGTGAGGATGGTTAGCTCCTTTGTCAAAGATGGGGTAGCTAAGTATGCCTGTTTTTGCATCTTCTAATCTGTTCCTTCTATTCTGTTCTGATCAGGGGGTCTTTTTCTTTGTGAGTACCATGCTATTTTTATCACAGTAGCTTTGTCATATAGTTTGAAGTTGGGGATTGTGATACCCCCTGCCAGGTCTCTGTTGCCTAGAGTGGCTTTTGGTATTTTAGATATCTTAAGCTTCCAAATGAATTTTTGGATTGTTTTCTTTATAGTCTCTTTTTCCAGATATTGTTTAGAATTGTTTGGAGTGCCAGTTTGGTATTCATGAAGTTTCTCAAGTGTTCTTTGTTGTAGAAGTATCTTATTTCCCCATCAATTTTGAAAGAGAGTTTCACAGGATACATCAATATAGGTTGGAAGTTGTTTTCTTTTAGGGCTTAAGATACCTCACTCCAGGCTCTCCTTCACTTGAGGGTTTGTGTTGAAAATTCTGCTGTGATTCTGATGGGCTTTCCTTTGTATATGATTTGTTTCTTTTCTCTAACTGGTTGTCGTATTTTGTTCTTCTGTTGGTTTTCCGGGATCTTGATTATTACATGTCTGGGTGTAAATTTTTTTTTTTTTTTTGATCATGGCTAGTTGGATACCTATATGCCCCACTTATCTGTACATCAAATTATTTTGATCCATTTGGGATGTTTTCTGTCATTAATTTTGTGAACAGTTTTTTATGTCATTTGTACTTTCTCTAGTTTTTTCATGGATTCCTATCAGTCTTATATTATTCTTCTTTGTGTCATCTAGGAGCTGCTAGATTGATTTCTCATGGTTTGTTTCTGTTTTTAAGAGATCTCTATTTTCGTTGTCACTGATCACCATCCTGTCTTCTATATCTGATATTCTGTCATCACAGTGGCTCATTTTGCTACAGATACTTTCAATAGTGCTTTTAATCTCTTGGATATCTATCTGTTTGAATCTGTTTCATGAATTCCATTTCTTTCCTATGCTGGGCATTCATAGCTTCCATCATGGTCCTGAGCTTATCCGGTTTTTTTCATCTGTTTCTGTTCCAGAGTCCCTACTCATGTCTTTTATTCTGCTCACCATCTCTGTAGTTATTTGGGAAATTATTTCTGTTTTGAATTTTTCTAGAGACTCATTCTTCTATTTTGTTACTTCCTGTGTTATCAGTTCAGGATGTCCAGGTGGCTGGTTATCAGATTTTTCCCAGAATTTTCCTTTGGTGAGCTGGAATTCTGGGTTTGTGCCTTGCTTAGGTATCATCTCATTTCTATTTTTGTTGTTGGTACTGTTTTTGGTTTAATTTCTGGCTTATTGTAAGTGTCTTCATTGCTGTGTTTAGAACAGTTATGGAATAATTGCTTCTCAGAGGTGTCTTCCTGATATAGGTGGTCTTTAGGTTTTAAGTCTCCAGTGACTCTCAGGCGATCTCATTTTTAGTATACCAGGAAGGACAACTGATTAAATTAATCACTACCCCTTATCCCAAGTGATACAATTAGAAACAACAATAGCATCAAACACAGTTTAGAAAATAACAATTTGTGATAATTATTATTTTATCACTTTTTACTTTGTTAATTAAATCAAAATCGAGGAGTAGTCCAAAATATGGGTCTAGTGTATAAACTCTTCATTATAGCAGCTTTACCCTTCAGCATTGGGACTTAGAAGGAGTTGTGGGGGAGGGATAGATAGGTAGAAGGACAGGGATATGTTAGAAGTGAGCCTAGGGGGCACAGGAGGATCACACAAAGTCTGTTGAAGACAAGAGGAAAAGACAGAATGAAAGAACAAACACAAGAACAGAGCAACCTAACAGCAATAGGGAAGCTAGCAACTGTATTCATTTACCTTTAAAACTAATGAAAATCAAGAGAAGGAAAAAGAGAGAAGAAAAGAAAAAGAAGACTGAATTAGGACAGAAACAGGAACAAAAATGGAGAGAGATGAAGAACAAGGTGGGAGAACGTGAGCAGGAGGAGAAGAAAAAATTTTGAAAAGAAAAAATTAAAAATAAGACAAAGGGAAAAAACTTTGAAAACAATATATAAAAATAAAGGGCCTCCTTCAGGGTATGTCTCTGCTGTCACAATAGACAATGTGGGCAGCAGTGTGCAGATCTAAGTCAATCAGTCTCACAAATCCAGCAGCAGACTCCTGAGATTCAGGCTGATTTCTGGCTGCAAGGCCCAAGTTGAGATCCCTGACCTCCTGCTGGGTTGAACTCTACAAGACAGTCTCAGCAATCCAGCAGCAGACTCCTGAGATTCAGGCTGATTTCTGGCTGCAAGGCCCAAGTTGAGATCCCTGACCTCCTGCTGGGTTGAACTCTACAAGGTTCTACTGCAGGTCTAGCTGCCCTTACCCTGAAGACAGTGCAGGTTATGATGGGAGGTGCTGATCCCTATAACTTAGCAAGTGTGGTGGTCTGGTGTGCCTATACTGCAGGGATTTTCTTCACTTTTCCAGGGGGCTTCAATTTCAATGGCCTTTATGACCCCCTGCATCTGTGCGGTGTGGATCCAGGTACCAGTTTGGCCCTGTGTCCTGGGGGAGCAGGGCATGCTGCTGCGCCTCTGCAGCTGAACTCCTAGGTGCCCCAGGGCAGTGTTCCTGGTGGCCTGTGCAGCTCTGCTCCTGGGCTTCTCAGCACCTGGGGGCAGTGCTTGGGGAGCTGTAACTTTTTAAAAATTCATGATATTCATTTTATATATATATATATTTTTTAATCTTGCACTTCTTCAATTCTATCAAATATTCCTTAAAAGCACTAGCAGTGTTAGGATATGGATGCTTTCTCACCAACATAATCACTAAAGGATCCATTTGTATGAGTGCTTCAGAACTCAGCCCCAAAAGGATTCCAGGCCATGCAGCTAGTTACATGATACAATTCAGAGTCCCAGAAATTTCATTTAATAATTTTAGAATATCAGTTAATTTTACATTCATAAAATCTTTATAAATTTGTTTTCAGTGAAACTTTTTTATTGTTTGTCCAGGATATCTAAAAAAGAAATACAATCCCAATTTAACTAAGGTTGAGTGTGTGTGCACAATGGGATGCATGTAGCCACTAAAAATGTTCCCTGTTGTCAGAATCACCTGTGATTAACCTGTGAAACTTTTAAAAGATATACCTAACTTGGAATGATCACTAGAGACTTAATTGAGGTGCTGATTTGGTGTCTTATTAAGGAAGGGAAATGATATAGGATTGACCCTGGGACCTTGTTTTACCAAACACTACAGAAAATTCTAATGACCAGCTCAGGGTGAAAAGTCATGTTGAAAAAAATTACTTAAAATTACTTGTAAAGATATATAAAGTAAGTCATTTATTCTGTACCATATGATTTCACTAGGAGAAAAATGCAACAAAATTAATTACAGTTATCTCTAGTTAAATATATTCTTGAAAGCCAAAATTCTGGACAGTTACACTTGGATTTTTTGCATCAGTTCTTTTGTTTTCAACAGATCTATGGTCTGTACTGCTGTTCCTCTAAAGAATATTGTTAGCTATAAGTGTGCTCCAGCCATTCCAGCGGTAATTTAGGAATGGTTATAAGTACATAGATACCTTCAAAATCGCTGGCTCCTCTACTTGGCCATGTGCATTCTTCACAATCATTCTGTGGCCTCCGTTTGGCAGATATATGGAAATGTGACCTAGATCCACTTGGAAAGGAAAAATGGAGAGAATGCCAAGTGCTAAATGAAATTCTCTCATAGGTCACATTGTTAGAGAATTTTATGGCCCTGATTATAGTCTGGTGTTACCCATAAGAGACCATAAATCCCAAACAACATCATGCTGTTGAACAAATTCTGCTTAGAACTCCAGAAAATGGACCCAGTTACTTCTCTACTCACTGTGTTGCCCACACACATACTTTCAATTTTTCATTTTGAATAGTACTGTCCTATGAGAAATCTTCCATCCTATGCACTTTCAGTGTCACCATATTTTCTTTAATTAGTGTCTTGCTCTTTATGGAGTTTTGGTCCTACAAAGGTACTGTACTTAGTTCCCAGGATGTACCTATAAAATTTTCCCTGATCTTTTCTAAGAGGTGATCTGATTGGTTAGCAATCACTGGGATTGAAGGAGCATTCCACTTAAACATTCCTCATCTGCATACTGAGGTGCAAGAGTTGTTTCCACTTGCAGTCATATTGGATATATTTCCTTGCCTTCTCACAAGCTTCTGTTTTGAACTATTTGTCACCATCCCAAGGCACCTTTGTTTATTCTGCCTGTCAGAATTGCACAGTTAAATAAAGTAGTTTTCATTATTATCCTCTAGATCTCTTCCCCTTGGATCCATTATTTCTGTGGCATATGATGGGAGAACGACAAAGGAGGAATTTACTTGAGATGCAATTTCATTTTATTTTGTTTTGTCTTTTGTTGGAACCTCCCACGAATTCCTATGTGTATTGTGTGCCCAGTGGACCTTATTGTTATTCTCAAGTGTTTGGCCTTAATATTATTCCTATATTAAGTAGGAATGGAGCAAACCCTTGAAATGAATCTGTCAAATTAATCTTTCCCACTTTGGCCTCTTCTTCATCACTGGCAGCAGGCTTTTTAATACAGTTGTCTAAACACTGCATTATTTTAAGGCATCTACTCTGTCTTAGATTTGCATTTTGATATGACTTTTTTGTCACAAGCAGTTTGCTTTTCATCTTGTAATGAATTGTACTTTGAGCTATAATTATATAAATACTTAGATACTATATTTTTTTCTTTCAGGATGTGAAAAAGGTAGTTACTTGCTTGTTTTCACCTTGCATTAATTAGTTGTCATTTAAATTAGACCTTCAGTTTTTGGAGGGATATATGAATCAGTGAGAATAGAGAGGAAGCATTGATGAATTTTCTTCTACAACCACTTTTCATTTTAGAAATGAAAATTAAATACATATCTAATAAGACTTTATTGTGAAGTAAGCATTATGTAAAAGAGTGTGTCAGAACACAAGTGAAATATGGTTAGAGAATTTATTCTTGGAGTAATTGAAATTTGTCCTCTTATTTACAGAAGACAGTAAGAAGATTCTATTGCAGAAGGAAGGGCCCGGGCAAACTCTTCTTTACTTCTTCGTGAAAAGTCTCAGAAATTGAATGCTTTTGTGTTTATGTTTCATTTCTCTCCTAACAAATCTCTTACCTGAATCTTTTGCTGATGAACATTTCATTTTATAAAATTACTCATGGCTCACTTTTTCGAAAAAGGTTTTTGCTCTGCTTCACAACAATAACAACAATACACCGTATTAATATAAGACACTTTTGGTATCTCTTGAACAGATCCTGAGAGTTCAGGGGCTTCCTGTAGTTTTGCCCTGAGCTTTCTTCATGGTTCTTGTTTTCATCTCCTTTGCTTTTGTCCATCCTTGCAGCTTTTGTGTTTAATCTTTGAGTGAATCCCAAACAGATAATTCTCTGACCTCTTTTTGAACCATAGCCTTATAATATCCAGCAGGATATTTGCACTGAAATTTTTAGCTGATGCCTGAAATTCAAATTGGCTATATTTGTTCATTGCCAAAATTCCAAGAAGGCTTTTGAAACCCATCAACCTGTAGTCATCTACACAGGTTATGAAAAAGCAGAAGAGTCATTCTCTTGTTTGACACCTCACTGCCAAGGATTCTCAGAGAAATGTTATTTTAAAAAGAGAAAGAATGGGAAGAGGATATAATCAACCAAAAAAATTATACACGTCCATAGGGTGATATAAATAAGTATAAGATTACAAATTACATTTTAAACCAGAATAAGTACAAGTTATTAAAAAACAGAAATCAGTGCTATGATGTATTTGTACCTCATCACTTTTTTAATTATTTTTATGACAGGAAAAATCGCTGGGGGGATTTTGTAGGGAGGAAGAAAATCCTGCACTCAAGTGGTCTGGGGCTAAGAATGTAGCTCAGGCACCACGACTGCCTCACAAGCGCAAGGTCCTGAGTTCAGTCCCTAGTACCACAAAGAGTCATTTGTGAAGATGGACTCTGTCTTCCACTGTTTCTCTTGCTAACAAATTTAGACCTTGTAACACTATGGCTTTCTATGGACCCAGGAGTATTCTATGAACTCTCACATTTCAACTTATTCTTTTCTTTCAAAACATCTTTAGCCTTCTACTTTCTATTATTGTTCTTTGTGATAGAAAACAAAGCCTCAGATTTTATTAAGTCCATTTTACAGCCATCTTCCCTTTCTTTGTTTTTTAAAATTATGGTAGGATAGGATAGGGAGGAGGGGGTGAAGGGAGAGCAGGGGTGTGGGGAAAAAATGAGAACCAACACCTGTCATGTAAAGGTAGAGGATCCCAATGATGAATGTAACTGTACTGTATACCTAAAATGTACCAATAAACTCAATGAAGAAAAAAAAATTTTGGTAGGAAAACCTCGAGATTCGGGTTTTAGACTTTGACTTCTTATTTTCAGGGCACCTTGTGAAAGGTTTTTATTTTCTGTAAAAGTTGTAAGTCAAGGTAGCACATACTAAGGGCTTTTCACTCAACCATACTTGGAAGGTTGTGGTGCTGTATTTGACGTAGAACTTTTTTCATTTGATAAATGCTCATGTCCAATATGTATTCTAGGAACAAATGATGCTTTATTTTGCCAAACAGACAGACCAAAATAACTAAAAGATGCAATTTTGCAGATAGTGTGTAACATAAGAAATCTTATTTTAGGGCATTCAGCATTTTTGAATGTAGAGGTGCCTTAGAAACTGCTACTGCACACTGCGGAGCATTTTGAATGAGAACAAAAGAGAGTGAGCCAAAGCCACCAGGAAAAGGGTCATGAGCTCAATACTGGCCATGGATAATCCTCTATGATTTTTAGAACATGTTTTATCTGTTTTACTTCTGGCTTTTGCTTAGTTTAATATCTTCCAATAACTCTTATTAGGAGAAATGCTACACAATCTTCATTATCCTTTAACAAGGGTAGTAAGTTCATCTATGACATCATTTCATGCCTTCTGTATATTAGTAAAGATACATTTTCTATTTTTTTTCATAGTAAACCATTGCCACATGCATCCCAATGACTACTGTTGTTATTTTAAGGTCACAATCCTTTGCTTATGCTTTGACTGCTCATTCTGGCTTGTTTCACTATACCGTCCAGCAGTGTTTTATGGTACTCAGCACTCCACTAAAATCTGGTAGGAAGTATATCAAGAATATGTAGCTAGAAACTTTCATTTCATACACGTAACTCACCACTTCAAAAGGAGTCTTCCATTTAAAAATATGTGCGTATGCGTGTGCATGGGTATATTATTCAGCTTATTATTATTTTCTCTTTTACTATATAATAGTTTACTATCCTACTAAATCAAATTGAGGAGTAATGTTCATCATAAGGAATAAGATAATTTATACAATGAAAGCATCCCATCAACAGAGTACTGAAACATCTTCGTTGTGCAGGTGTACGAAGTGTTCAAAGATACAGTCTACTGTGATGTTTGTGCTCAGATGTATAGCTTGCACTCATGTCGGTGTATCATTTTCTCCTAACAGTCGACTTCAAACCTCGCGCCAGCATGGATACTGTCCATCATATGTTACTGTTTGGATGCAATATGCCTTCATCCACTGGAAGTTACTGGTAAGGACAATGGACCTACTGTACACAAGGTTGTTTGAATATGTGGTGTTTAACAGTACCAAGTATATTTTAGCAAGGATTTTACAATTTAAAATTAATAAATAGCTGTGTTCTTCTTCCTAAAAAGACATTGTCGTATGTGTCATCATTGTTTATCACAGTTATTTAGTCTGCAGTGGAATGTATTTGTCAGTCTTCATCTACTTAATAAATACATCATGCACAGTGCTTCTGGGTGCAGACCTGTAATGACAGCCTAATAAGTTAGATTATTGATACTCTGGCCTTCATTTTCTTTGTAAGGTTCCTGATTCTGTGTAAGGAGCACAGTGATTTTATTAACTCATCACTCTTCTGCCTCAGACACTGTGCTGGCGATCTGGATAGACGATTTCACTTTATTCTGATGTCTCTGTCTCTACAAAGCAGGTGTTAGTATCCCTGCTTAACAGACAAGAAGTCTGAAGTTGAGAGAAATTTAGTAACTTGCTAAAGGTAACATAACTGGTTGATACAGAGCAGAATCAAACCCAAATGTCCAATTTTAAATGCAAAGTTATTTCCACTTTTTACCATATCACCTATCATTTATTCAAGTAACTATTGCAGTTTCTGCAGTTATTTTAATGATTCTGGTCTTTTCTTTTTGTGCATAAAATTCAGACATACACATAACATACTTTGCTCATTTTCATACTCACATCTTCCCTTCTTCCCTCCCCTGGCCCTCTGATCCACTTCTTTTCTAATAATCCTGGTGAGTATTAATATCCTGTCATGAACAATCAGTGAACCTCTATTAAATGTCTCTCATAGGCCAGAATGGTAGTGGATGCTATGGGAGTTTCTAGAATAAATTTGTTTTCTTCCCCTAGATGTTTATATCATATTTGTGGCTTGAAATCTTCCCTTTTATTTTGTCCTTTGGGATTCTTAAAGATCAGTGGACCCAGAAAATGGCTATGCATTTTAAAGTTTATTTTTCACCGATGCCAAGAATCATTGTTACATATTTTATAGTCCAGAATGACTAGAGTGCTTTCTTTTGTCCTGAGAAGGAACCTGTTTTAATGCCCTTTCTCTACATAATCATGGAGACTGATAGACCTTTCTCTGTGCATCCTAATGTTCATTAGTCTGATGGGAGGTGAGCAGCGCCAACTGCTTTCTAGCCATTTTTGTAATAAACAATTGTAATATGTATTTGGAACTGTTAAAAGCACAGGGCAATTAGTGAAAATCTCTGTGGACAAAGTACCATCAAAGCATTTGTTAATAGGCTTAAGTTATTTGATAAAAGGGGTGTATCGTATAGGAAACAAACTCAAGTGACTAGATTTATATAAAAATAGAGTCAGCAAATCACAGATCATTCCCTGTCTAGACAACAACTGCAGTTTTTGCTCTTCAGTAAATTTTCAGAAATTGAATTCTAGGATTAAAAGATTATTCTGTGACAGGCTTTTGTGAATCTTACTCAGGAAATCATATTCTTTGGTTTTTAAGCTTTAAAATTTTTTCTTTTGAAATTAACAGTATTTACCTTTGGATTAGATGTATTGAAAATAGCTAGAAGGGATGGAATCTTTTTAAATCTGCTTTAGCATCACTTCAGTTTCAGGGAGTGGGTCAAAAAATAAAATAGTACTTAAATGCGAATATGGATCTAATTGCTAAGAAAAAAAATTATAAAATTAACGAAAGTTAGTTCACCATTCTCATGTTAACACAACACCCAAGCAAATACATTACTTTGGCCCTTTAAAATATTTATTACTATTTTTAAATATACTATTTAAAAACTACATCCATAAAATATGTTGACCAAAATACTCCTGAGTTGGGGAAAAACGAGATTCAGAGAAAATAAATATGAAAATCAAAACAGAAATTGTGAAATAATTGCTATTTATATTATTGTTCTAAAATTATTACTTGAAAGGCAACATGGAAGAATGAAAACAGTGAACTAACTGGACGGATTCCCTGGGTAGATCATTTAGCTCATATGGGTTGGAGTTAGTTTCTACATTTTAGTGAAATGGTTGTACTAGGTCGTTTGTAAAATCTGTCTTTGCTTGAAAATCACGTACTGTTGTGAATATATAATCTATACAAATGCTGAGTCACTCTGGAAGGCACTGTAATGATTACTTGGCGATGTGTGAAGTGGTTGACTCATCCCAAGCAAGCAGCCCTCTGGCTTTGCCAGATAGTTGCATCATTGAGTAATTAGAATTCTTAGTAAATGCACCCATATCATTGTAAGTGGAATTTAAATTACCTGCTGGTGGCCCTATTCCTACTTAATTTATAAATTTGTAATAACTGGCTTTAATACCATAAAAATAGGGCAATAATTGATGCTGTTATTCATCTTCTTTTAACCAAGCCCAAGTCTTCATTCAACTTCCAAGAGTAGATAAAGGATTGCTCAACAGTCACACTAAGACACAGGCATTAAGTAAACCGTTCTAGAGACTCTGGCTTTACATTCTAGCTCTCTTTCCCCTTTGAAGATCATGTGGAATTTTATCCTCCAATACTGGGCAAAATCCATGCCTCTGTTAAAGAATTAGAGCTCAGGGGATATTTTTTTTATGGGCTGAACTTCTAGGTTGCTTCACAAAAACATCCTTCACCCTCCACCCCACCATGACTCACAGGTTCTGTCCTGGACATAATCAGCCAATGTGATGTGGTATTTTCCAACACTGTAGTCTCTTTTCCCCCCACCTGAATTATAACACTAATAGCAAAAGTCTATAATGTGTCAAACGTGTTGAATTCTTTTTCTAACATTTTTAAGTCATGGATTTATCACATTCATTTTACAGTTGCAAATATATTTTTCAGTTGCTCCAAGATACACATGGTATTTAAATGAAAACTCCCAAACTTTCACCTACATTTTGGGATAGGATACCTATAATGATTTTTGATGCATACAGATATGAAGAACTTGTTCACGCTCTGGGGAAATCTTCAAGGAATGCAGAGGTGTTTTAACAAATGAAGCAAAAGCTAATAAGATGTGTTAACACCAAAATGTCAAGCTGGGATTTTCTCTCTTTTCTGTTTTTCAGTTAGGATTTCCCCTATTTCACTTGAGTGTTCTGTTTTCATTGCCAGCAGGCTGGCAACGAGGCATGTGTCTTTAATATAGAAAACATTTTTCTCCTGAAATTATGAAGTTATAATTCATCCTCTGTCTCAGGCAGCACTTTTAATATGAAGGCAAAGAGCTATTCTGATGATGCTTCACTGTTGAGCTGCCCTCTGTTGCTCTTTGTAATTGCCTCTTTCTACTCTTCATTAAAATATATTTACAGTTATATTAACTTTACATGAAAATAGTAGACACAGCATGAAGCAGTTTTCATTATGTAGTCATTTTAATTTTATAGTTTTTTTTTCCTCTACCCACATTCCAGTCTTTTGTGTCTCATTCCAAATTAGCAGCCCACACTGGTAATGTGTCTAGTTAATTATATGCATGTGCATTTAAATTGCATACATTGATGTGAACCTTTTAATATACTGTAGGGTGGTCCCTTTATAGTTAGAGCGGGCCTGATGCTCAATTCCAAATTAACCTACCTCTGGAGGATGCAAATAAGGACCAACTGATGGAAAAGCAGCGGCTCTGCTGACCCATGTAAAAAAGGGAACGGTCTTGTCACATGTAACCTAATAGCTTCTTTTTCAGGCATTTTAAGGAGGAGACAGTTAACCACTTCTAGAGACCAACAGAGGAATTGCACCAACATCAGATCAAGTATAGCAATAGCATGATTTGTTGAACTTTATTTGGGCTTGCACACAATGCAAAGCATAGTGATTTTAAGTTCTCCAGATTTGTTGGCTAAATATGAGTCCTAAGTGAGCAGAAGATCGTGTGTGTGTGTGTGTGTGTGTGTGTGTGTGTGTGTGTGTGTGAGAGAGAGAGAGAGAGAGAGAGAGATCTGAAGATTGAATCCAAGGTTTAAGAAATGCTTTGCCATTGTGCCACATCCCCAGATGTTTTGGGGGGCTTTTTAGTGAACATAAGGACATAGAGGTGCTAAAAACTAGGTAATTTAAAGACTCTCTACTCAAAAGTAGTGAGTTTTTTGGAGCTCTTGGAAAATTTTATGATATTGTATTTGTGTATTCTGTGAATGCTGATAAATGGTTAGCTATTGAGAGTTCTAAGCTTTGAAAATTGTGGTTTTTGTTCCTATAAATTGGTTTGGACATTGGGGTAGTTCAGGGTGCTTTCTTTTTTTAAAAGTGTGTTGTTGTCTTGTGAATATTCTGTTCTGCTTAGCAGAGGGTGTAGGGATTACAGCAAAGCATGATGGCAAACTGCAAGATTTTTTGTGCAACATAAAGTGTGACATGGGATACACAGTGTGGTGGCCATTAATAGTAATTTTGTACAGTATTATGTGTTCCCAAAAGCAAAGAGTATTGAATGCTTTCCCCACAAAGAAATAATAAATGTTTGAGGATATAAATATGCTTAACCCAATTTAAATATTATGCAACATTAATGGTACCCGGTTAGTATGTACAATTTTATGCTTTGTGTTATAATCTAAGATAAAAGAACACTATGAAGACAAAAAGATAATGATGTAAACTTTTTTTAAAAAATCACACATATAAAATGTGCGATTAAAGTGGCTGAACTTTTTAATGTGTTCAGCTTTGTACTTTGATATGATTTTCTATGCACAGCTAAAAATATTTTTAGGTCTTGTAATTAGTATTTGATTTTAAAGGTATTTCTGATTACACTTACGACCAACTAGTCTTTACAAATCAAAGATGGCCTCCACAGGTTGTTTGATGTTTTCTGAAAAGCAGAATCCCAGTTGGTTAAATGAGGCTATTTCCAGCTGTTCTAACTTGGAATCAGTCTCAAGCTAAAGCAGCAGTTCTTTACCATCCTAGAAAGCTTTCCCTTGAATCCCTTTCAACTGCTTCTATTTGTTAGCCACCTGCTGTGTCTTTTTAAATGCCACTCTCTCCACAGGGTTACAGATGCTGATGAGGGGAAAGAGAAAAGTAGCTAAAACATGTAAATATATATCGAGAGGCCTGTATATGAGACACCCTGCTTGCTTATTCATTTAAGAAATCTCTTTTAGTAATGTTATTTTCCAGATAAGGCTATCCCTTTGTTACCTCTCTCATGACGATAATGATTCCTTGGTTGAGAACAGTATTTGCATATATGCTCTTTTCCACATGCAGCTACCTGTCACCTGTACGCTCTAAAGCAAGAATCACAGCATGCCTTCCACAGTCCTGTTTCTTCTGCCATAGGAAATTTCAAAAGTTAGACATACACAGTTAGACATCCTTCTCAGAGTAATTGAAAATAATGCACTTATAGAAATCTACACTGTCCTTTGTTTTAAGAGTTATAAAATGTGTCTTTAAGTACAGTAGCAAAGTTTAGATATAAATTTCTACCAAGCAAAAATTAGTCATATTCATCTGCTTTTTCACCTGTATTTTGTAACAGAGTTCTATTATATTTCATATGGGGATAGCATAGTGGATCAATTCATTAAAATACAGTTGATACCTATTTCTAACTTCTAGTCACCAATGATTATATTCCTTGGCTAATAATTTTCAAGCGTTTGGATTAGAGGTTTTGAGAGAAAGCTCCTTAGCTACTGCCCAAATCTTAGTGACTAATGTCAATTTTAATAAAATAAAATGTCATGGTTGTGATTGTTTTGACAATTTCAAGGGAAACAAACCACATAATTTTGGATACTAAATTTCTTCACAGGTCTAGCATTTGGGTTAGACAGAGTTGCAATACAGTAGCAGTGTTGTATTTAGCATAGAACTAAAACATTTAAATCAGAGTACCTTGGGTTCAAATCTCAACTTTATTTTTGGCATTTGCAATTAAATGAGTTAGTCTATATTGGTCTGTTTCCTCACCTATAAAATTGGGCCACTATTCTTGTCTTAATGGGCCACAATGCAGGCTAAGTGAGGTGATACAGGTAATGTGCCTGGTGTAGTGCCCAGCACATAAAAGTGGTAGCTCTTATTCTGATGCAATTATTAACAGAGTATTTATTAACTATCCATTATGTGCCAAGTTCTTTGTTAGGCACTGAGGATTTGTGCTTTGCACTCTGCTCTTAGGGATTTCATTGCCTTTCTGAACTCATCAGGGTGAAAGTTTAGGGGTTAGTTCCTGTGGTGCTGTTGGTCAGGCAGGTGCTTCTTAATCACCATTCTCATTTAGATTTCTAATTAAGTATCCCTCTAATGACTATGTTAATCCATACCCATTGCGTTGGTGTTCACATGGGATTAACTGAATTGGGAAAAATATTCTACAGATTTATAAGCAATAAATGGCATTCAGATACCTGACTCGTGCCAAATGCAGTTTCAAAATTTAAGGACACTCTACCTATGCCATTGATTTTATATTGTGTTTCTCAAAGAAACTTTCTAATTGCAGGTTAATCTTCCTGCTTGTTGTTCTGCTAGATACCAAATGCATTAAAATTAGAATTTAGTCTCACACAGACTTAACTAGAGCACATGACAATTTTAGTTGTTTAAGCAAAAAGAAGCACTGACTTACCACTACTGATTTTCCCTGAGTAACCTTGGATTTTTAATAGCTTTTAACAGATACAACCAGAGAGTACTTTAACAGTCAATCATGGTTTATTTGGATAATTTAAAATGACAGGCTAGCACTTTTCAGTGCTTGGCAGTCAGAAAATATTCATGCCATCCAAATGGTTTCCCTGTGGATTAGAGGTAAGAAGGCTTGAATAGGAAAGATCCAAGAATCTAGACTTGCCTTATTTACCAGTGTTGATCCATGTCATTTTTACTATGAATACCAAGAAACCACAAGGGAGTTCTATGTGAATCTTTTCTCAATATAATTGTGTTAATCTGGAAAAGTCTTTAGGAAAGCTGATAGAATGGTAAGAATAAGAAACCTGGTTGATGAGGCCTGAAATTACAACAGCCATTGATCAAAGGTTACACTGATTCCTAGCCTTGAGACTCTTCTTACTAATAAGAATAGAAACAACTCCTCTATTTCTGTAGGACCCTCTTTCGAATGCCAAAATGCACAATACTGTCTCTCTTCTGCTGGTCGTTTTTTTGTGGGAAAATATGGTGCCATTTTCCTTTAAAATGAGAACTAGAAATGAGAAAACAAGAATTGCAAGGTTTTATCTAAGAGGTCTTTACTGCTCAGTTGTGTTATCTGTTTTGGGACCAATTTCTTCACTTAATCTTCTCACCCATTAAGTCTTACGGTTGCTTTCAGTATCTCCACATCCTCCAGTGAGTGACTCTTTACTCAGTCTTTAGTTTAATACTTTCTTTATAAAACATAAAACAGTGTTTCAAATAAAGCCAAGGTTTGCTTTTGAAGCTCTTATTTTGATAAAAGAATAAAGTATAAAATTGTTGTCTCTGTGAATATATCAGAACACTTTGTTTCATCTAACATTTGATTTAGAATTGCATACACAAATTGCAGAATCCAGAAATGATAAAATCAACCAAAGTTTATCTTCATATAATATTCCCTGCCCATAAATCAACAGCATGAATTAAGATAGAAGGGATTATGATAGCCAGAGGAGTTCGGCTGTGTGGCTTTTGAAGTTATTTAAATTCTCTGAACTTTTTCAGCTTTAAAGTGTAATCCTTTTGTAGTGTTCTGATGAGAATGAATATAATCTGGTTTGTACAAAATACAAGGCAAACATTAGTTCAAATATAGCTACAGTTATATTTAAAAGTTTTTCAGCCAAATTTTTAAATTCTTTTTTTATACTTGACAGTGGAATACAATTTTAGTTGATCCTTTTAAGAGCCTGTATATGGAAAGTTTAAAACTGACATACAGGGAGAATTTCCCACACATTTATTGAATGTTTACTAAATGGCAGGCAAGACTCCGGGTGCCAGGAATATAGGATGGAGAGAAGGCCTCACCCAAATCTCACAGTCGGATTGGAGAGACAGATAACTAAACTGGTACTTAGAACAAGTGTTACAGTTTAAAAGAACAGAAGTTGGATAGAATGAGACCAGAGAACATTTCCTTCAGGAAGAAAACTGGAACTGAATCTTGAAGGAGACGGTTAATCAAATTTTTCAGGCATAGAGCTAGAATGGGGTATTCCGGGCAAAGTGAAGAGCAGAGAAAAGAGATTAGAAGTGGGAATAAGTTGGCATGACTAGAGGGTCCTTGTCTGGAGAAGTAACAAGGCCTAAGATCATAAAAGGCCTCGTGTTGTGCTATATAATATTTGGATTTATTGTGGTGTTATTTGGGGAAGCATTCAGAAGACTTTAAGCAAGTAAATGTCATAATCAAGTATTTAACTCAGAAACATTTACTAAACCAGTTTTCAATGTTATACTTCAATCTGGTTTCTTCAAGTCATAAATTGAAAATCATCTTCCATATCAGAGGAAATAATTATCTTGTTTAACCTAAGACTCATCACATTAATGTTAGGCATTTGTATATTTATGAACTTTGTTGAAAGCTATGAAAATTACCACTCAGTATCTTTAAATTTTAGTAGCTCACAGCAGTGAGATACAAAGTTCATCACATCTGACAATCTCATTTCTTGAATGATTATAGCTTAAGGCTCAGAAAAAGACTGTGCTTTTGGACCCTGTCCAATACTGTAAGCCTTTTAATACGCTTTGGCATGAAGATGTCACAGACACTCATTGTGATGCACAGTTCTCACATGGTAATAATCCTTCATCATAAGTATATTGTACTTGACAGTGAACAGGAAGAACCACTAGTTGATGTGTTTTACATTACACATTACACAGTCTCTTTTTGCAGCCTGATTTATGGGGGAGAAAGCATTTGTTAAGTCCAGCCTTACTGGGATATTAGCCATAGTTCTGGTTCCCTCACCATTGTTCTCAACAGTTGTCTTCTTTTTTTCTTTTTTTTTCCCCCATTAAGTGTACTGGTACATTTTACATATACGTTAAGATAATGTTCACCATTCAGAATTTGTACATGTACAAGGTATATCTTGGTTCTTGTTTTTTCCCATTTCCCTTCCTTCCCTTCCACCCCTCCACCCCTCCCTATTCACCAGTCATCTTGTGTCTGTAAGGAGGACACACAGTAGGAGTCCCTGCCTATGAGTATGAAGGGACTTTAAAGTGGTTTTTATGTCTGCATCTTAAGTGTTTTCCAGTTTTCTAGCTTTAATTTCTAAGCTATTTAGGAGACCAACACATTCTTTTGTAGGTCATGGGTGCTACTCATTTTTTCTTATGTGAACCAGCTTTTTCCGAGGAAAGCTGTATTGTATTTATCCTTGTCTTTGATAGTCTTCAAACATTTGATATCTGCCTAATTTTCTGCCTCTAACCCTATTTAACCCCAGTTTTCTCAAACATAAACAACATAAAAGCAACATAAAAATGTTACCTAGCAGTATTTTGAGCAAATCCAATTCTATAACAGAATAAAACTAAGAGCTATAGTGCCATTAGGAAAACATGTATGATTTGGAATTAGATTACCATCTATCAAATTTGACCTACCAGATGCCCTAATGACCATCCTGGATACCTTCTGTACAGCATCACCATGTTTCAACACCATAACCCTCTCAAAGAGATGTTCATGCAGGCCTCAGCTTTTCAAGGGCTTCTGAACACACCCAAGAATTACAGAAATGGAACTCTATATACACTGATCTGCCCAGATATTCTCCTTGTACAACTCTGTTCTCAGTGATGAGTCTTCAGATAATACGAATGTTTTATTAAATAATGTAGTACGCTCGTATAGTGTGTTGAGGTTTATAAAGTGCTTTTCATTTTTATCTTATTTGATTTACAGAATAACCTCTGAGGCAAGTGTAATTATCCCTGCTTTACACAGGAGAAAATTAAGGCTCACTAGCATTATGTGACTTGCACAAAATAATTTATGAATTGCACAGCCAGTATTTATACCCTTTCAAACATATATGCAAAGTCAGGAGTCTGTGAAGTGGGGTACACTTGTATTACTGAAGGCATTATTTGTTTCTGTGGCCAAAGATTTTTTTTATAACAACACTGATCCCTAGGGGGAAAATATTCATGAGATTTCTTTCAGTTTGCTTCTAGGTTCCCACTTCATTAGTTTATATAGTCTCTGTATTTAATGCTTGCTTTTCTACCTGATTATACAGACTGCATTCCACACCTGAACATCTCAAAGTAAAAATTATGCACCTACTACATGCGATCGTTCTATGCAAGGCAACAGTCAAACAAACAAACTCAAAATAACCCTTCCCCTTTTATAAATGCTTTCTTCGTATAGAAATTGTTTGTTTCAGGTTTCATTAGGATCTCACCTGCTCTTAATATACAATGATGTATGGTTATACTTTGCATTTAAATGCTTCCCCTGATGTAGAATGATTTAAGCCTTTCACTACTTAAATATTCACTGTAGCAACTTTTGTTTCAGGTTTTGTGATGAAGGAACCTGTACAGATAAAGCCAATATTCTGTATGCCTGGGCAAGAAATGCTCCCCCGACCAGGCTCCCCAAAGGTACATCAGAGACTTCTTGATACTATTATGTTAATGTTATGCTTAACTTCTCCCTGAAGTACTTATTAAAATGTACTTTCTAGCAGTTGTTGACTGTCCCACAGTATGCTTGCACACCGAAAGTACTTGTGTCACCTACTTTGTGTTGAAAGGTTTCTCTTAGGTACATTTTCTCCGCCTCTCTTTGGTTAAGTAGTTTGCCCTCATAACAGTTTAGACTGAATTAGGAACTATCCAAGTATACCTCAAGCCACCTTTGGCCTAAGGCACGTTGGCTCTTGACAGCAGCAGCATTTCATGAGCCAAGAGAGCTAGGAATTAAATAAATTGCTGTTTCAGCAAACAGGTTTTTTTATAGTCCTGGAACCTAGGTATTTAATGTGATGCCAAAGCCCAGCTGGCCTTCTGACGTCACTTCTAAGCTGCTGATAGTTTTCAGTGTGAGAGTGAATTACTAGACTCTCTTTTGTTACCTGCGTGTTTCATAATATCAAAGGGAGCATGTGGTTCCATGGCAGAATGAGGCTGCCATGGTTTGGGGTGGGCTTGTGATCCACATGCCCCTCTCTTGCCTCTCTGATTTATGCCAGAACCCCTAGCTGATGTCTCTTTCACATTGCTTCAAATGAGCTTCAGATTCTTCTTACTGTGCTACGTAACCACCACCAAACAGGTCTCAGCACCACTAGGAAGGTCTGTCATGGATTTGTTGACATTTTTAGAGCAGACCGAATAAAACTCTCCTCTGCCTATGCTTTATCTCTAGATTTTTTTAAAGGCCATTAGCAAACTCAATGTCCATTAGAAATCTTTTCTTAATTAAGTTTATTGGCACACTTTAGGTATACAGTACAGCTACATTCATCACTGGGATTTTGTACCTTTACATGACTTATCTTGCTTCTTATTTTTTCCCCATCCACCCTGCCCTCCCTTCACCCCCTCCACCCTTCCCTGTTTACAAAGACAGTTTCCATGTTTTTCCTTTTCACATATTTTTTCTTTTACTTTTTTCCCTTTCCCCTACCCTCCCACTTCCTGTACTCTTTTAGACCTTTTCTTCCTATTACACAATATCAGTTATGCATTTTGATCCTTGTTTACACTTTTAGGTTTTCACACCGAATATTCACTGGCATACTGGACTTAGGAATTGAGTTAGTAACTGGATTTCTTTGATGGCATTTTTGTAGATACCCATTTTCACATGAGAAGAAAAGTAATTCCCCTGAGACGCTTTTATGAAGTCTGTTTTCTATATTCAACATGAAAATAAAAATGAATGAGTATATGTAAATCAAAATGAAAAATGGCTTTTGTAGTCTACTAAATGACCAACAAGGAGAGTATTCTGTTTCAATTTGTTCCACTTTAAAAGTGAATGAATTGTCCTGTTAAAGTATAAATGATCACTCTGGTTCTAAAATGGGAACTGTAAATAGAGTTCTGTAGAGCTTTGAGAAAGAATGACACATCATAGTAGAAATTTTGGTCAATGTCTACTTTATTGGTTTTTATGTAACATAGTTTTATAGGTTACATTCTGTTTTATTTTACTTTGGATTTTATAGATTAGTAATCCAAGCTCCACTTTAAGACTTCTATTTCTAAAATACTAACTTATCTTTTTTGGTAAATTTTTAGGTGTTGGATTCAGAGTTGGAGGAGAGACTGGAAGTAAATATTTTGTTTTGCAGGTGCATTATGGTGATATTAGTGCTTTTAGAGGTAAGTTTTGAAATGTTTGTACTGAGCATAACTTTCACTTCAGTATTGTTTCAAAATGAATGCACCTTGAGACCATAATGTTAAGTGAAATAAATCAGACACACAAGCTTAAATAACTCATGATTTCTCTTATATGAGAAACCTGAAGTATAAATAATTTAAGAGCTAAATAAAAGATATATAATAGGAAGTAGGGAGATAAAGGATCAAGAGATGGAGGGAGGAGAAGGTGGAAGAGGAACGTGAATGGATAAAGAAAGAATTAAGATGTGTTATGTACACGTACCAACTCCACACAGGAATGTAAATATGTGCTACAAACATTTACTAGTAGAAAAGGACCTGAGATATTCTCATGATATTCTCCCAAATAAAGTGTATTCTTATCTGCATAACAAAATGAAGAAAAGCCCATATCCTCTGCTCACTCAGATGTTTCCTTTAATTTGAAACTATTGAAGGAATAACTTTTATGCTAAAATTTACCTCTCATATGCAAGCTTGCATCCAACTGCACTGTCTCTCTTTACTTTCCAGTATTTTGTCTTGTCTGCCTGTGCTCTCTCTGCAATGCCCCTCATTCCGAGCACCAGTGTCGGAAAGCCTAGAAAGGGACTGGTAGTTTCTGTGTCTGACTAGGAGCCCGTCGTTGGGAGGTTGCAGGCTGTGCAGTGCTGGGGAGCTTCTGACACTCAGGCTGGCGGGCCTCATGTGTAATCCACTCTGGCCATGTCATGAACTCATCCGTGGCCCCACTGCATCAGTGCCTCCAGACCCCACCTAGCAGCAGACACTGCTGAGAACTCCTAGAAACCTGCTGCTCTTCCTGTGATCACCATGTCATTTAAATGCCCCTTTTCTTATTCTAAAATAATTAACATGAAGAAGGGGCACGGTTCCCAAGGCAACTGAGAATGGCGCTTGCTATTCCTTCACTTCCTTTGGCCAAATTCTAACCGCATTTTGGATTCACACTCTTTTGTTCATGAGTACATATTAGGCAGACTCCTCTAGCTTGTTGGTTGGTTTTGTTTTGTTTTGTTTTTTTGCTGTGTCTTGCTGATTTCCACGGTCTCTCCCAGATTCTCTAGTTTACCATTATATGTTTGCTAGCAAGCCTTTTATCCTTCCTTCTCCAAACACGTCACATATTGACGAGTGCAGACGTAGATGTCTCTGTGTCCCTGCGACATTGCACTCGGCCCCTGCTTGAGAGGGGGGTGATCGGGGGAGGGTCCCAAGAGCCTCAGCATGAGGGTGCAGTCTTCCTGTCCATCAGTGAAAAACCGTAATCAATACTGGCACATATATGATCAGTTAACCAAGCCTATGGACCTAGCTTCCAAATAAAATTTGCTTTCATAGTAAAAGTATATTTCGACATGTGCCACATAAGTTTTCCTTTACAGAATGAAACCTGTGTTAAAACGTTAACTCTCTGTAATGACAAGGTAAGGTTTTGTTGAAAAGAAAGAAATAAATAATGTTTACATTTGAGGAACAAAACAGAAATTATCTGCTTGGAAAACTCAGCATGTTTGTATCAGTAAAACAGGCAGATTCGAACATGAATTCTAAAGCAATGACCAAGCTGTATTGTATTTTCAAAATGACAAAAAAGCCTTCCCTGACTGAACAGGACAACTACAGCAGCTATTTATTTATGCATGCATACTTTTCCAAACCTTTATTCCTCTTAAAACCCTGAACTTCACATCTCAACCTGATTTTTCTTAGTTTTGTTGAATTTTTAATACATGCTAGGAGAAAATGGATTCATATACTAGTGCTTTTTATCTTGATTAAGTTTATTGCTACCTTTTAGGTATACAATACAGTTACGTTCATCATTGGGATCTTGTACTTTTACATGACTTGTATCGGTTCTTATGTTTTTTTCCTCATTGAGTTTATTGGTATATTTTAGGTATACAATACAGTTACATTCATCATTGGGGTCTTGTACCTTTACATGACAGGTCTTGGTTCTCATTTTTCCCCCTTGTCCCTGCCCTCCCTTCACCCGCTTCTCCACTCTGCCTTTATAAACACTTCATTTCCTTTTTCTCATATTTTTTTCTTTTTCCTTATTAGCTTTCCCCTACACTTCCCACTTTCCCTACACCTTTAGCCCCTTTCTTCCTATTTCACATTGTCAATTATCTCATTAGGATCTTATGTACTATTATAGTTTATTCACACCAGAGATACTATTCGGTATTTACAACTGTGTGACTTATTTATTTCACTTAGGAGTATATCCTCCATATGTATCCATTTTCCTATGAATGAATCTAATTTCTCATTCTTTATGACTGAGTAATATTCCATTTTATAGAAAAACCACAGCTTCTTTATCCAGTTTCCAACAGATGGTCAAATGGGCTGATTCCAAGTTTTAGCTATTTACAAACTGTGCTGCTATAAACATAGGTTTGCATATATCTCTGTGGTATGATTCTTTTAATTCTTTTGGAAAGATACCCAGCATAGTAATAGCTGGGTCAAATAGGACTTCTAATCCTAGTAGTTTGAGGTATCTCCATATTGATTTCCACAGTGGTTGCACCAGTCTGCACTCTCACCAACAATGGAAAAGGGTTCCTTTCTCCCCACAACCCTGCCAGTATTTGCTATTGGTTGATTTATTGATAGCAGCCATTCCTACTGGGGTGAGGTGGAATCTCAGTGTTTTTTTCATCTGCATCTCTCCAATGACCAGTGATGTGGAACATTTTTTCATATATTTACTTGCTGCTTTTACTTCTTTGTCTGAGAAATGTCTGTTCATTTCAGATGCCCATTTTTGAATCGGGTCTTTATATTTGGGGGTGTTGCTTTGAGTTCTTTATATATTCTAGATAGTAGTCCTTTGAGGAGCAGCTGGTGAAAATTTTTTCCCACATTGTAGATTGTCTCCTAGTTCTGTTGATGATTTCTTTTGCAGTACAGAAACTTTTTAATAAGATGAGATCCCAGTTTTTGATTCTTTCTGCTAGTTCCCGTGCTACTGAGGATTTGTTCATAAAGTCTTTTCCTATGCTAATTTCTTCAAGAGTTCTGTCTAACTTATCTTCCAGCAAGTTTAGAGTTTCTGATTTAATATTTAGATCTTTAATCCACTTGGATTTTAATTTAGTGCATGCTGAAAAATAAGGATCCAGTTTTCATCTTTGGCAGGTTGAGATCCAGTTTTTCCAACACTATTTACTGAAGAGTTTATCTTTCCTCCACTGAGGAGGGTCAGCTCCTTTGTCAAAGATGAGGTAGCTGAGTATATCTGGAGTTGTTTTTGTGTCTTCCAGTCTGTTCCACTGATCCTTAGGTCTGTTTCTTTGCCAGTACTATGCTGTTTTTATCACAGTGGCTTTGTAGTATAGTTTCAAATTGGGAATTGTTATACCTGCTGCCATGTGTCTGTTGCCTAGGATGGCTTTTGCTATTCTAGGTCTCTTATAGTTCCAAATGAATTTTTGGATTCTTTTTTCTAGTTCTGTGAAATATAGTGTTGGAATTTCAATTGGCATTGCATTGAATCTATATAGCAGTTTTGGTAGTATGGTCATTTTCACTATGTTGATTATTCCTAGCCAGGAGCAGGGGATATCTTTCCATTTTCTTATATCCTCTTGGATCTGTTTTTTCAGAGTGCTGTAGTTTTCAGTGTAGATGTCTTTTGCTTCTTTTGTTAGATTGATTCCTAGATACTTCATTTTTCTGGATGCTGTTGTGAAAGGAATTGTTTACCTAATTTCTCTCTCAGGGAGTCTGTTATTTGTGTACAAGAGGGCTATTGATTTTTGGGTGTTGACTTTGTATCCAGCTACTCTGCTAAAAGTATCAATTAAGTCTAGAAGTCTTTTGGTGGAGTTTTTTGAACAGAGTATCATATCATCAGCAAATAATGACAGTTTAACTTCTTCCTTTCCTATCTTTATTGCTTTAATTTCTTTTTCTTCTCTAATTGCTGTGGCTAATGTTTCCAGAACTATATCGAAGAGGAGTGGTGATAGTGGGCATCCTTGTCTTGTTCCTGATTTTAACATGAAAGTTTTGAGTTTTTGGCCATTTAATATGATGCTGGCTGTTGGTTTTTCATAGCTGTTGGTTTCATAGATAGCCTTTATTAAGTTGAGATATAGACCATCTATTCCAATTTTTGCAGGGTTTTTCTCATGAATGGGTGTTGAATTTTGTCTAATGCTTTTTCTGCATCTATCGAGAGGATCATGTGGATTTTGTCCTTGACTTTCTTAATATAGTGTATTACATTAATTGACTTACATATGTTGAACCATCCTTGCATCCCTGGAATAAATCTGACTTGGTCAGGATGTATGATCTTCTTCATGAGCCTCTGTATTCTCTTTATTAGTATCTTATTAAGGAATTTTGCATCTATATTCATTAAGGAGACTGGCCTGTAGTTCTCTTTTTTAGTTGCATCTTTCCCTGGTTTGAGAATCAAAGTGATACTTGCTTCTAGGAATGAATTTGGAAGTATTCCTTCCCTTTCAATTTCACTGAAAAATTTTCAGAGTAAAGGTAGTAATTGTTCTCTAAATGTCTTGTAAAATTCAGCAGTGAATCCATCAGGATGTGGTCTTTTCTTTGTTGGTAAATTTTTAATTACATTTTCAATTTCACTGATTGTAATTGGGGTGTTTAAAATGTTTTTATGTTGTTTGTTCAACTTGGTAATTCACAAGTACATAGAAATTGGTCTATTTCTTCTGTGTTTTCCATTTTGTTAGAGTACAGGTTGTCAAATTAGGTATTAATTATCTTCTGGATTTCTGTTGGATCTGTTGTGACTTCGCCTTTTTCATTCCTGATTGCATGCATCTGAGCCTTTTCTTTCCTTTTTTTGTTAAGGTTAGCTAAGGGTTTATTGATTTTATTTATTCTTTCAAAAAACCAACTCTTTGATTCATTTATTTTTTGTATCATTTTCTTAGTTTCCATTGCATTGATTTCTGCTCTAATCTTTATAATTTCCTCTCTTTTTTGAGCTTTGGGTTGTTCTTGCTCTTATTTTTCTAGTAGTCTAAGATTCATCATTAGGTTATTTATTTGAGCTCACTCTGCTTTTCTAGTGGGGGCATTGAGTGCTATGAATTTCCCACGTAGAACTGCTTTCATTGTGGCCCATAGAATCCTGTATGTTGAATTGGCATTTTTATTTATTTGTAAAAACTGTCTAATTTCTTCTTTAATTTCCTCTGTGACCCATTGATTGTTCAGGAGAGTGTTGTTCAATTTCCATGTGTTTGTGAAGTTCGTATGGTTTCTTATGCTATTGATCTCTAGCTTGATTGCAGCATGATCTGATAATATACAGAGGATAACTTTGACTCTTTTGCATTTATTCAGATCTGTTCTGTGAGCTAGTATGTGGTCTATCTTGATGAATGACCCATGTCTGAAAAGAATGTATATTCTGATTTTGTGGGGTGGAACACTCTATAGATGTCCAATAAGTCCATGCGTTCAAAAGCTTGGTTGAATTCTAGTATTTTGTTGTTGATTTTCAACCTAGATAATCTATCTGTCTATTTGTGATAGTGGGATGTTCAGATCCACTACTACAATTGTATTAGTGCTTATTTGGTTTTTCATGTTACTTGATATTTCTTTTACATAGTTGGTGGCATTAATATTTGGTGCACATATGTTTATGATTGTCATCTCTTCCTCTTGAATTGTTCCCTTTACAAGGATGTAGTGGCCTTGTCTTTCTTAATCAGTTTTGGTTTGAAATTTACTTTATCTGCAAATAAAATTGCTACCTCTGCTTTTTTCTGGGCTCCTGTGGCCTGGAGAATTGTTTTCCATCCTTTCACTTTCAGTCTATGGGCTTCTTTTTGCACTAGGTGTGTTTCTTGTATACAACATATTGTTGGATTTTGCTTCTTAATCCATTCTGCCTGTCTATTTCTCTTGATTGGTGAATTGAGGCCATTGACATTAATGGTTATAACTGATATGTAATGACTTATTATTGTCATGTTATTTTCCTTTTGTTGACTCTTTTAAATTTTTTGCCCTCTCCTTTTAGTTTCTTCCCTTTCCTATTTGATTTGCTCTGTTGGGCCTCATGGTATTGTGAACTTCATTGTCTTTTTCCAGGATATTGTTTAGAATTCCTTGTTGTGGTGGTTTCATATTCATGAAGTTTTTCAGGTGTTCTTTGTCACAGAAGTATCTTATTTCCCCATCCATTTTGAAAGAGAATTTTGCAGGATACATCAGTCTAGGTTGGAGATTGTTTTCTTTTAGGTCTTGAAATACCTCACTCCAGGCTCCCCTTGACCTGAGGGTTTGTGTTGAAAAGTCTGCTGTGATTCTGATGGACTTTCCTTTGCATGTGATTTGTTTCTTTTCTCTTACTGCTTGTAGTTTTTTGTTCTTCTGTCGGGTTTCTGGGTTTCTTGATTATTACATGTCTAGGTGTAAATTTTTTTTTGATCGTGGCTAGTTGGGGTCCTATATGCCTCACTTATCTGTATGTCAAGTCCTTCCCCTCTGGCAAGTTTTCTGTCATTAATTCTGTGAACAGCTTTTTTAATTCATTTGTATTTTCTCCTGCTACTTCATGGATTCATAATCAGTCTTATGTTATTCTTCTTTGCATCATCTAGGAGTTGTTGGATCAATGTCTCATGATCCCTTACTGTTTTTAAGAGATCTCTCTTTTCATGGTCACTGACTACAATCCTATCTTCTTTATCTGAGATTCTATCTTTGCATTCTTTTATTCTGTTGCACACACTTTCAGTAGAGTTTTTAATCTCTGGATATCTGTTTGAATCTGTTTTATGGATTCCCTTTCTTTCCTATGTTGGGCATTCACTGTTTCCATTTCTTATGCTGGGCCTTCCTGGCTTCTATCATGGTCCTGAGCTCATCTATTTTTTTCTCAGTTTCTGTTTTAGAGTCTTGAATCATGAATTCCATTTTGCTCACCATCTCTATGGTTATCTGGGAAATTATTTCTGTTTTGAATTTTTATAGAGCCTGATTGATCTGTTTTGTTACTTCCTGTGCTATGGGTTCAGGGTGTCTTTCTGGTTCACTATCAGACTTTTCAGCCTCATTTGCCCTACTGTTTGCCATTGGTGGTCTGGAGATCTGTCTTTGTGTCTTGCTTAAGTGTTTTCTCATTTTTATTTTTGTTGTTGGGTTGTCTTTGGTTTAATTTCTGGGTTATTACTTAAATCTTCCTGATATAGTTGCACTTTAGCTTTTGAGTCTCTAATGACTCATAGACATTCTCATTTTCATAATATCAGAGAAAACAACTCTTAAATCAATCACAATCCTTTATCCCAATTGATACAATCAGCAACACAATAGGATCAAGTGCAACTTGCAAATTGGCCACTTGTGGTAGTCATTAATCTATCACTTTTAAACCATGTGAATTAAATTAAAATCAAGAAGCAGCCCAAAATATTTTTGCAGTGAATACACTTTTCAATATAACATCTCCATTTAGGATGGGGGCTTAGACAGAGTTAGGACAAGAGGAGTAGATAAATCAAAGAATTGGAGAAGGTTTCAAGTGAAGCCAGAGGACATAGAGTGACCATACACTCTTTAGGAAACTATTAAATTCAAAAGGCATGGACAGAATTCAAGAATATATCCCCTTAACAGTAATAGGGGCTCAATTTCCCTTGAAACTATTGACCCATGAGTGAGCTAAAATGACAGAAGAGAAGAACATAAAGAAAAAAGAAGAAATGATAAAAAAAGAAATCTGAGTTAGGGCAGGATCAGAAACAGAAAGGAAGATGAGGGACAGATATGGTGGAGCAAGAGACTAAGTTGGAGAAAGAGGACAGAAAAAAGAAAGAATTTGCAGAGTGGAATGAGGAAAAGAAAGAAAAAAATGAATTTGAAGGTCCTCTTTCAGACTATAACTCTGCTGTTATAATATACCACGTGTGCAGCCATGTGCAGAACCAAGTCCTCTGATCTTAGCTAGCCAATGGCATATCCCCTCAACTCAGACTGACCTCAGGCCTCAAGGCCCAGATTGAGTTCACTGACCTCCTGTAGGGTTGAACTTCACACAGTTCTACTACAGGTTTCCCCTACCCCTTTTTTAAAGATGTTCAAAGTTGGGAGCTCATAAAAATACCCTTTATGACCATCTATACCTCTGCAGAGTGTGTCCAAGGACTGGCACAATCAGGAGGTCTGAGAGCAGGGGAAGGGGGGGTGTTTCAGGAGTGCCCACCCAGCTACCTTCCTTGCTTGAGCTGGTGGTGGTGCAGGCAGGGGAGAGCGTGGCTACATGGTCCCACCAAATGGGCCCAAGCAGGCTGGTGGGAGAGCAGATCTCCAATCAGCCTTCCCAAGTCTCACCTTCCTCGCTGGGGCTGGTGGAGCACATGCAGGGGAGCATTGTATTGGTTCTTATTTTTCCCCATTCCCCAGCCCTCCCTGCATCCCACACCCTTCCCAGTTTACAAACACATTGTTTCCATGTTTTTCCTTTTCACATTTTTTTCTTTTTCCTTTTTACCTTTCCCATACTTCCTCTACTCTTTTAGACCTTTTCTTCCTATTACACAACATCAGTTACACATTTGATCCTTATTTAAACTTTTAGCTTTTCATACCATAGTAACTACTTAGTATTTACTCATGTGATTTACTAAATTCACTTAAGAGTATGGCCTCAATGTGTGTCTACTTAGCTATAAATGTCTCTAGTTTCTTGTTCTTTGTGGCAGAGGAGTACTCCATTTTATAAAACACACACACACACACACACACACACACACACACACACATCTTCTTTATCCAGCCTCCAGCTGATGGACAATTGGGCTGTTTTTCAATTTTAGCTATTACAAACTCTGCCAGTATAAACATAGGTGAGCATTTTTAACTGTGGAATGATTCTATTAATTCTTTTGGAAAGATACCCAGCATAGGAATAGCTGGATCAAATGGGACTTCTAATCCTAGTAGTTTGAGGTGTCTCCATATTGATTTCCATAGTGGTTGCACCATTCTGCACTCCAATCAGCAATGAAGAAGAGTTCCTATCTCCCCACAACCCTGCCAGTATTTGTTATTAGTTGATTTATTGATAGCAGCCATTCCTACTGGGGTGAGGTGGAATCTCAGTGTGGTTTTCATCTGCATGTCTCGAATGATCAATGATGTTGAACATTTTTTATATGTTTATTTGCTGCTTTTATTTCTTTGTCTGAGAAATGACTGTTCCTTTCAAATACCCATTTTTGAACTGGGTCTTTATATTTGCAGGGTCTGATTTTTTTTTGAGTTCTTTATATATTCTTTTTTTTTTTTTTTTTTTTTCGGGGTT
>NW_022900915.1:27303503-27331598 GCF_012274545.1 Fukomys damarensis | reverse complement strand
TTTGTATCGGGGATCGAACTCAGGACCTTTTATTTGCAACGCAGGTGGCAGAACCACTGGGCCCAGCCAGCCTAAATTCTGTATATATTCTAGATAGTAGACCTTTGTCAGCAGAAAGCTAGCAAATTTTTTTTTTCCACATTGTGGGTTGTCTCTTATCTCTGCTTGTGATTTATCTGGGAGTGCAGAAACTTTTTAAAAAGATGAGATCCCAATTGTTGATTCTTTGTGCTAGTCTCCGTGCTACTGAGGATTTGTTCACAAAGTCTTTTCCTGTACTGATACCTTCAAGAGTTCTACCTAACTTGTCTTCCAGCAAATTTAGTGTTTTCTGGTTTAATGTTTAGATCTTTAATCCACTTGGATTTTAGTTTCATGCATGGTGAAAAGTTGTAGTTTTAATCTTGGACAAGTTAAAATCCAGTTTTTCCAGCACCATTTATTAAAGAGGCTATCTTTCCTCTACTGAGGGTGTTTGGCTCCTTTGTCAAAGATGATGTAGTGGAGTATGTCTGGAGTTGTTTCTGCATTTTCTGATCTGTTCTAATGATCCTCAAGTCTGTTTCTTAGCCATTATCATGCTTTTCTTATCACAGTGGCTTTGTAGTATAGTTTCAAGCCAGGGATTGTGATACCTGCTGCCATGTCTGTATTGCCTAGAATTGCTTTTGATATTCTAGGTCTTTTCTGATTCCAAATGCATTTTTGGATTGTTTTCTCTAGTTCTGTGAAATATAGTGTTGGGTTTTTCAGTAGGGATTATGTTGAATCTGTATAGCAGTTTTGGAAGTATGGCCATTTTCACTATATTGGTTCTTCCTACTCACAAACAAGGGATGTCTTTCCATTTTTTTATATCCTCTTCAATGTCTTTTTTTCAGAGTGTTGTAGTTCTCAGTGGAGAGATCTTTTGTTTCATTTTTAGGTTGATTCCTAGATATTTCACTTTTTTGGATGCTGTTGTGAAAGAGATTATTTCCTTCATTTCACTGTCAGTGAATCTGTTATTTGTGTACAAGAAGGCTATTGATTTTTGAGTATTTACCTTGTATCCAGTTACTTTAATGAATCTATCAATCAAGTATCAAAGCATATTGACAAAAACTAGTATTTTTAAAAACACATCAGTGTAACAACTTAATTTCTTAGATGAGCTAATTTTGTTTTACAATTTGTGTTTATGAGCAATAAAGTAGAGAAATTTTAATATATAAATAGTTATTTCTATAGTAAGAGATACAAAATTTTATGTAGTAGCTTTGCATTCTCTCTTTTTTGAAAAGTTTTTCTAAAAGAAGTAATATATAAGTAGAAAGTTTTCTAGTATTAAAATTATAGATCTTGATATTACATGATAAAATATAAAGAAAAAATATGACCTATGTAATTCATTCTGTATCATTACACACTATCTTTCCTCTTAAACTACACATAGCCTAGAATAGTAAATAAACACATGAAAAATTAATCATACCTTACTAAAACAGTAAAGTAGAATTTTACACTTATTAAATGGGGGGTAGGTGGATATTGCATTATAAGACCAAGACTATAAGAATTTGGGTGAGGGCTGGGAGTTTAGCTCTGTGGTTTCACCACTTGCCTCACAAGCAGAAGGTCCCAAGTTCAATTCCCCAAAAAAGGATTTAGGTGAATCTGGTGTCTTTGGAGGTTGATAAATTCATTTGATTTTTAGACAGCAATGTGACCTTTTCATATACATTTAATATATTAATGTCCTGCTTCAGGCTAAAGAGTTTTTCTTAAAAATAAGCTACTTACAGTTGTTTATGTACCATTAATTATCATGAAAAATAGGAGGGTTAACAAATGTCCTTTAACAGAAGACAGATTTAAAATATATAGTATAGCAATAGAAATAAGGAATAATCAAATATATACAAATGTATTTGCATGAATAATTACTAGGATTTTAAGAAACAAGAAAAATATGGAACCAGCTAATGAGCAAGAAAGACACGACTGTATGATGTTTTTCCTTGCACATGTTGTAACATTTTCTTTAAAATTACAGTTTTAAATTCTATAAATGGGAGCACCCTGCTAACTCCTTTGGTATCTTTCAGTTAGTGTATAGGATTTCATTACGCACCATTATGGCACAAAAAAGAGTTAATGTAAGCCTTTACATGCCTGAATAGTAATACCAGAAACTTATACTCTAAACAGGTTGCACATTGTAATATATTTATCTCCAGATACACCTCAAAGTGGAAAATACTAGTATTGTATCTTCTAATTATTAAGAATGGAATAAATACACACATGCCATACATATGTAGAATATATATATATGTATATATACATATACATACATACATATATGTACACAACAAGTACATACACATATAGTCCTTTCACTGGTTTTGGTATCAATGTCAGTGAAGCTTTGAACTTGATAATTTAAGAACCGTTGATATTATTTTTATGTGTGTAAATTAAAAACCAGAAATGAATAATACTAAAAGGAAATTACTATGTTCTACAGGAAAGAAGGGAAATGCACATTTTTCTACACAGGAAGGCTTTAGGGAATTGAGAAACTTAGGACTTTTCTCAAACTAGTACAGCCACAATGATGTGAAATAGTCTCTCCAACTTGTGGAGTGTGATGGAGCATCAGATAGAGCATGACCTTAAGCAAAGGAGGTCTGTCTTGAATTGTGATCTCTGTCAGCAGGAAAAGATTGGCTGTGAGTTCTGTAGGATTGCAGAGACTGTTTGTTTCATTTTGTTGTGTTTGTGTTTTGGAAATTGCACAGAATGTGAGGCTGTAAAGGCATCATTTAAAAACAGTCAGCCTTATTCAGTGCTGTCTCACTCGTAGTGTTGGGCCCATGCTGGTGCTGGTTATACAGATCTTTCTGCCTGCTGGAGTCCACTGTATTTTAGCAGGAGTGACAAGCACAAATGCAGTGTGTTTACAAACCAGTTATAGTGCATACTGGATATACAGGCTGCAGCTGGGCAAAGGCAGAAGCCCAGCTTCTACCTAAAAGAGGTATCAGTTAAGCTCTTGGTGCATATAGGAAAACTACCACACATTATCAACCCTGCACACAAACATGCAGGCACATACACGCACATTCAGGCCTTGCTTCCACATCTTTGTCACAACTCTCAACGTGTACCTGCATTTTATACATTTTAGCATGTTCCTTGGACTGAAGCCAAAATTTTCCCTTTCCTTAGAGTAGGTATTTAATACTCACGTTCTAAATTAAATGAATCAAATCTGGAGTTCCTATTTTCAGCTCTCCTTGATGTGAACACTAAAATGTCTAGGGTTATATTAGCAAAATCAGATCATAAAATTTTACTTAGGACCTTTAGGGAATGATCATTTTCAATAACTACATTTTCCAGAAAGCTAAGGTTTTAGCCCTTTATGCATTATGTGTTTAAAACATTTTGGATGGAAGCCTTTTCTAGAATATATTATGTGTTCTATAAAATTGAAATAGGTAGCCAGAGATTTAATTTAGTGGTGCCGCCACCTGCCTTGAAAGTGCAAGGTCCTGAGTTCGATCCCCAGTACCAAAAGAGAAGTACACAAAATTGAGTAAGGTATATATGTTAAATCCATTTAGCTGCCACCAACAGAGCAATAACAATAAATGTTAACTCAAAATCATCCTTGTTCTCATACCCTTTTCATTCTGTATTCCGGGATATCACACTGCATATCAACTACTATGTATATGATTTTTTAAAAACTTTTAAGATTACACAGAGTTCTATTTTTCTAGGCTTATAGGCTTCTTCTGTCTACCTTTCTGTGTTTTCTCAAGCCTGCTTTGTTGTCAGATTACTCATTCAAACATTTTAGTTCAAGCAGTACACTACACAGATGCATTGATTGGAAAAAACAAAAAATCTGCCTCCTATAGCTCCCTGTTCAGTGTGAATAAATATAAATAAATCATTGACTCTAACAATGTGAGGCCTGGACAAGGTAAGTATGGTGAGAGAGAGGCTGAAAAGCAGGCATGATCACACCTAGTTTAGAATATGTTTTCAGTTGCCAGATTGATTTCCTATAAAGGCACCCCTCTTTCATGTTCAAAAATGGTGCTTTAAATTTGGAATTTAGATAGCCAAGTCTCGTGTGTGTGTGTGTGTGTGTGTGTGTAAATTGAGAAAAAACTGACTTGGAGCCCTTATGGGGAACTTTTTGCATAAAATCATGGGAACACCAGTGCCTAGACTTGGTGACCTTCAGACTTGATTTCCTGCTTAATTTCACCCTGGCTGTGATCCACGTTGGTATGGCCTCTGCTTGGCTTCTGCTTATTCCTCCTGAACACAGGGTGTACATTTGTGCAGACACACTCACACCTACACACATAGGAGGCTTCTATCTTACCTTGCCACAACTGAAGTAGTAAAGCAAGCAGGCAGGAGTGGAAACACAGTGGCCCTCAGAAGGGGCAGAGAGGACTCCAGACAAATTCTAATTTTGTGGTGTTTCCAGCTACATTTCTGCCTTCTACAAGGCTACTGCCAGGAAGCTATTGGAAAAAGCCTTGAAATTGTGAGTCCAGGAAAAATCCCTTACTAATGCAGTTTTGAACAAGATAGAGCAGAGATCAGTGTGGCAGGGCAGCTGCTTTAAAATATTTTCATTCCACTGAGAAGCAGACTATCCTGACTTTAGTGGAAGCCTTGTAGTGCTCCTGATTATCTGAAACCTGATTGCTAAGTTAGTGGGAATCCAAGTCAAGGGTTCCTTCCCATTGCTGCCTCTGCTGTCCTTAAGTCTGCGCAAGCTGATTCCTCTGAATTCTTGATTCACAGCGGGCTACACCGCCCACAGGTCTACTCCTTCCTCTGCAGAGTGCTACTGGGAATTAGAGTATTCAAACTTATGTATTTTAGAGCATTGTACTACTTTCCACATTTAAAAATCTCCTTTGAAATTACAAATATTAGGGAAGGGTTGTTACTAATTCTTCCCCATCCCAAGCTAACATGCCTGACAGCTATTGAGTGTTTACACTGAAAGGGAGAGAGGTGGCACCTTCCTAGCACTCTGGCTGCTTTGCCTGCCTAGGACCCTGGCATGCACATGGGCTGAGGATCCCAGAATACATATATTTCCAGATTTTCCATTCCAGGACATTATCCCTGCTTATGCTCCTGCCCCGGTAGAGAACCAGAAATGTGTAGAGAACCAGATATGTGGTTCCAAGAAAGGAGCATTTTCTTCAGGTTTCCTCTTCTCTCCCAAGATGATACTCTTCATTCTATCTGCCAAATCTCCTTTCTTTCTCTACAACTCCCACCTCTGATATTGCTGCTATTCCTTGGATAGAGGGACACAAACCTTTATCCAAACATACCAAACCATATGTGGTTTGGAATCGAGAACTTCTGACATCCCTGCAAGTGAATACATTGTGTATTCATCTTCAGGAATCCGGCACCATCCTTAATCAAATACACTAATATTCCTATAACAGAATGTTCAAATATTGGTAATAAAAGGGATTTAAAGCTAGATAAATTGTATCACATCTATTTAGGTTTAATTTTGCTGCCAAACTTCATGGAAAAAAAAAACTTAAGGGCTGCAGGCTTTTGCAGATTTTAAAATTGGAGATTTCCAGTATTAGAATAAATAAACTTATTCAATAATAGTTATTAGTTAAAATGTTAACAAAGATTGGATTCTGCATATTTTCCCATTAAAAGAATCTTCTCTCCTGAACTTTGTTTTTGGTTCTTTTGGAAGGTGTAGAAAAACATTAAAAAGAAAAGTAAAAATTCATAATACCTCGACTATTGAGGAAACAATAAATCTCTAAAACCCTCTTTAATCCTCTGTCCTTGCCTCCCATGACACTCCTCCACCCCAACCCCTGAGTATCTACTGTCTGTGTCAGCCTTTCATATGCTTTTCTTAGTATTGCTGAAACATATAGAAATTATAGACATGTATGAATTTGTGAATTTTCCCCCTTTTGGGCCAAAAATCAGATCATAGTCACCATGACCTCAGTCTGTTTTCCATTTAACAGTGCACCCTGCCCAAATTTCCAAGGCACCACATGTAAAGCTCTTCCACTACTTAAAATGGCTGCCTAGTGTTCTGTTGTGTGGATAGGTATAATTTTACATACCCTGTTCTCTATTAAAGTTTTTTAAGTTCTGAGTTTTTTGCTATTACAAGCAATGCTACAGTGAAGTTTAATATTAAGAAATGTTTTAGGTAACCATGTGTTGCTACTGCAGGGTAGATGTGTAGAAATAAGATTTGGGGGTCATGAAGTGTTGAAACCTTAACTGATTCCTCCAAATTACCCAACAAAACATTTTTTATACTTTACAGTTCACAGTAAAGGAGCAAGCCCCATATCCTTATCTGTATCACATAGATTTTTGAAGTTTTTTAAATTTAAAAACAAAGGAAGTTTTTTAAATTTAAAAGCAAAAGAATGATGTTTCTTTAAAAGGATTAAGATGAACCGGAAGACCTTAGTAGAATCATCTCAGAAGTACATAGTAGACATCAAGATTTCCGACATTCTAATTTGAGTGTGAATTATAACAGATTTCCTTTGCTGCAAATGAAAATTTGTATTTCAAACTAGAAGGACTATATCAGATTCACAGAAGGCAGGGTACAGGCCATAGTATCCTGGAACTGACTCATGCAGGCTTGCAAAAGCCGAATGGTAATCTTCAGGTATTTTTTAAACTGGTTGTTAAATGCAGCCATCATTTTTGAAAGGCAGTAAACATTTAAAAATTATCTACTAATTATTTTACATTTTACTGTTATCCATGCTTTTGAGCTCATTTACATCTGTTTTATCTGTGTAATAGAAATACTGCAAAATGTTGTGTTACTGCTTATTTCTCATAACATGGAGTTAAATGATATCATGTGGATGGCCTGAAATTTGCCATGTTGTGAAACTTTACACAAGTGGGAAATTTTTTTAATTTATGAAGTTTATTGGGACATTTTAAGGGTACAATATGATGACACTCCTCATTGAGAATGTTTACCTATACATGATATATCTTGGGTCTTATTTTTTCCCAATTTTCCCTGCCTTCCCTTCAACTCCTCTACCCATTGCTATTTACAAAGACTTTGTTTCTGTTTTTAACTCTTCTCATATTTTTTTTTTCCTTTTCCTTATTTCCTTACTCCTGCCCCCACCACACACACTTCCCCTCCTCTTTGGACCTTTTTGTCCTGTTTTACATCATCTATTCTACATTTTGGTCCTCATTTACACTTTCAGTTTATCACAGCAGAGAAACTATTTGGTATTTACACATGTGTGTCATATTTATTTCATTTAAGAGTATGACCTCAATGTGCATCCATTTAAATATAATTGTCTCTAGTTTTTCATTCTTTATGGGTTTTATAAAAAAAAATCTTCTTTATCTAGTCTCCAGTTGATGGGCATTTGGGCTGTTTCCAAGATGTAGCTGTTACAAACTATGCTGCTATAAACATAGGTGCACATACATTGCTGTGGTATGGTCGTTTTAATTATTTTGGATAGATACCCAGCCTAAGAATAGCTGGCTAAAATAGAACCTCTAATCCTAGTTTTTTGTGGTATCTCCTTATTGATTTCCACAGTAGTTGCACCAGTCTACACTTTCACCAGCAGTGGAAAAGGGTTCCTTTTTCCCCACATCCCACCAGCATTTGTTATGGTTGATTTGTGATAGCAGCCATTCTTTCTGGGGTGAGGTGGAATCTCAGTGTTCTTTTCATCTGTATCTCTCCAATGACCAGTGATGTTGAACATTTTTCATATGTTTATTTGCTGCTTTTATTCCTTTGTGTGAGAAATGTCTGTTCCTTTCAAATGTCCATTTTTGAATTGGGTCTTTATATTTGAGGGGTCCGATTTTTTTGAGTTCTTTATATATTCTAGATAGTACACCTTTGTCTGAAGAACAGCTGGTAAAAATTTTTTCCCATATTGCAGTTTATCAGTTAGCTTTATTGGTGGTTTCTCCTCCTGTGCAGAAACTTTTTAATGAGACCCCAGTTGTTGATTCTTTGTGACAGTTCACATGTGATTGAGGTTTTGTTCATGAAATCTTTTCCTACACCAGTGTCTTCAACAGTTCTACCTAACCTCTCTTCCAGCTGATTTAGTGTTCCTGTTTTATGTCTTTGATCCATTTTGATTTTAGTTTAGTGCATGCTGAGAGATATAGGTCTAGTTTTAATCTTTGATAAGTTGAAACCCCATTTTTCAGCACTATTTATTTAAAAGGCTAACTTTCCTCCAGTGAGGATATTCAGCTCCTTTGTCAAAGACGAGGTGACTGAGTTTGTCAGAGTTGTTTCTGAATCTTCTAATCTGTTTGATTGATATTGAGGTCTATTTAATTGCCAGTACCATGCTATTTTTATCACAGTAATAATTTCAAATTGGGGTTCGTGATATTCCCTACCTTACGTTTATTGCCTAGAATTGCATTTGCTATTTGAGGTCCCTTCTTGTTCCAAATGAATTTTTGGATTGTTTTCTCTAGTTCTGTGAATTTGCTATTGGAATTTCAATTAGGATTGCATTGGATTTATATAGCAATTTGGGAAGTATGGCCATTTTCACTTTATTGGTTCTTCCTATCCAGGATCAAAGAATGTCTTTCTATTTTCTGACATCCTCTTCAATCTCTTTTTTCAGAGTGCTGTAGTATGATGACTAGAGGTCTTTTATTTCTTTCATTAGATTGATTCCTAGGTATTTCATTTTCTGGGGGGATGCTATTGTGAAAGAAATTTTTCCTCCAGTTCCTCTCTCAGTAAGTCTGTTATTCATGTATAGGAAAGCTATTGATTTATATGTATTAACCTAACTACTCTACTGAATTCGGTTATTAAGTCTAGAAGACTTTTGGTGGAGTTATTGGGGTGTTCTATATAAAGTATCATGTCATCTATAAATAATGACAATTTAGCTTCTTCATTTCCTATCTTTATTCCTTTTATTTCTTTCACTTGTGTAATTGCTGTAGCTAATGTTTCCAGAACTATATTGAACAACAGTGATGATAGTGGACAGCCTTGCCTTGTTCCTAGTTTTAGCATGAAGGATTTCTATTTTTGACTACTTAGTATGATGTTGGCTGTTGGTTTTACATAGCTGGCTTTTATCAGGTTGAGATAAAAACCATCTCTTCCAATTTTCTGTAAGGTTTTTATCAGGAATGGGTGTTGAATTTTGTCAAATGCTTTTTCTACATCTATTGAGATGATCATATGGTTTTTGTCCTTGGCTCTGTTAATGCGGTGTATTACATTTATTGTATGTTGAACCATCCCTGAGTCCCTAGTTACCTGGTAAGGGTTTATGCTTTTCTTGATGATCTGCATTCTGTTTGCTGGTATCTTACTGAAGAATTTTGTATCTATGTTCATTAGGGAGATTGGCCTGTAGTTCTCTTTTTCAGTTGGGACTTTCTTTCCTTTTGGGATCAAGGAGATGCTTGCTTCCAGGAATGAATTTGGGAGTATCGCCTCCCTCTCAATTTAATTGAAATGTTTGAACAATAGTTATTCACTATCTGTCTCTTAGAATTTAGTAGTGAAGCCACCAGTATCCGGGTTTTACTTCACTGGTAAGCTTTTAAGTTTCATTGACTGATATTGTGTTGTTTAGAATGTTTAGATCTTTTTTGTTCAATTTTGGTAATTCATATGTATCTAGAAATCTGTCCATTTCTTCTGTGTTTTCCATCTTATTGACATATAGGTTCTCAAAGTAAGTATTGATGATCCTCTGGACTTCTGCTGGGTCCATTGTAATTTCACCCTTTTTGTTTCTAATTGCATGGTTTTGGGCCTTTCCTTTCCCATTTTTTGATAAGGTTGACTAAGGATTTGTCAATTTCATTTATTCTTTCAAAGAATCAACCCTTGGCTTCATTGATTTTTTTTTTTGTATTGTTCTCTTAGTCTCCATTTTATTGATTTCTGCTCTGATCTTTATAAATTCCTTCCTGATATGAGCTTTGGGTTCGTCTTGCTTTTCTTTTAATAGAAGCTTCAATTTTGGCATTAGGTTGTTTATCTGAGGTCACTCTGTATTTCTAATGATAGTATTCATTGCTTTGAATTTCTCTCCTAAGACTGTTTTCATTGTGCCCTATAAATTCTGATATGTTGTATTGACATTGTCACTTAATTGTAGAAATAGTTTAATTTCTTCTTTAATTTCTTCTGTGACCCATTGGTTGTTCAGGAAGGTGTTCAGTTTCCATGTGTTTATGAAGTTCTTGTGGTTTCTTTTGCTATTGATCTCCAATTTCATCACACTATGATCTGATAATATACAGAGGATGACTTCAATTCCTTTGCATTTACTTAAACATGTTCTGTGAGCAAGTAGGTGGTCTATTTTGAAGAATGACCCATGTGCATATAAAAAAAATGTGTATTCTGATTTTGTGGAGCAGAACACTCTGTAAACATCTGTTAAGTCCATTTTTTCAAGACTTTGGTAGAGTTCTAGAATTTTGTTGTTTTTGTTTTTGTTTTTGTCTAGTTGATCTGTCAATTGTGACAGTGAAATATTGAGGTCCTCCACTACTATTGTATTAGTGCTTATTTGATTTTTCATATCCATTAATATTTGTTTTATATAGTTGTGAGCACTAGTATTTAGTGCATATATATTTATGATTGTTATCTCTTTCTCTTGGATTTTTCCCTTTACAAGGATGTAGTGTCCTTCTTGGTCTCTCTTAATCAGTGTTGCTTTGAAATCCATTTAAACTGCAAAGAGGATAGCTACTTCTGCTTTTTTTCAGGTTCCTGTCACATAGAGTATTGTCTTCTACCTTTTAACTTTCAGTCTATGAGTTTCTTTTTTAATTGTGCTTCTTTTGTGGAGCATATTTTTAGATCTTGCTTCTTGATCCATTCTTCCAGTCTGTTTCTTTTGACTTGTGATTTGAGACCATTCATGTTTATGATTATAACTGATAAGTATTGACTTATCCTTGTCATGACTTTTTCTTTCTGTTGGATTCTTCCCCTTTGCATTTAATTTCTTTTTGTGCCTGATGAAGTCATTCTACTGGACTTCCTGGGTTTGTGATATTCATTGTCTTTTCCTACAATATTGTTTAAACTTTTTTGTAGTGCTGATTTGGTATCTTGAAGTTCCTCAGGTGTTTGTTGTCATGCAAGTATCTTATTTCTCCATCAATTTTGAAAGATAGTTTTGCAGGATACCTCAATCTGGATTGGAGGTTGTTTTCCATTAGGGCTTGAAATACTTCACTCCAAATACTTGACTTGAGGGTTTATGTTGAGAAGTCTGCTGTGATTTTGATGAGCTTTCCTTTGTGTATGATTTGTTTCTTTTTTCTCACTGGTTGTAGAATTTTGTTTTTCTGCTGGTTTTCTGGAATCTTGACTTTTATATGCCTAGGTATAGATTTTTTTTTTTATACTGGCTAGTTGGAGTGCTATATGTTTTACTTATCTTTATGCAAGAGTCCTTTGCTTTCTTGGGAAGTTTTCTGCCATTACTTCTGTGAATCATTTTTTAAATGTCATTTGCATAACTATTTCCTGTTTCTTCATTGACTCTGATCAGTCTTATGCGTTATTCTTTACATCTTCTAGCAGCAGTTTGATTGATTTTTCATGGCCCCTTTCTATTTTTAACAAATCTTTCCTTTCCTGGTTACTACCTGCAATCCCGTCTTCTACATCTGATATTCTGTCCTCACATTGGCTCATTCTGCTGTATAAACTTTCAATGGAACCCCCCCATGGAATTTTTAATTTGGATTATCTATTTGAATCTCTTTTATGGATTCCATTTCTTTCTTATGCTGGGATTCCATCATATTCCTGAGCTTCTATATTTTTTTAATCTAGGTTTTCTCGAGTTATTAATCATGTCTTTCATATGGTCACCATCTCTCTTATCTGAGAAATTATTTCTGATTTCATTTTTTCCCAAATCTTTCATTGCCAGTTTTGGGAATCTATGTGGTTGAGTTTCGGATTGTTCCATCTCACCTTCTAGATTTCCCTTTGGTGCTAGAAGTCTGGGTTACATTTTGTTCAGGTGTCTTCTCATTTCTATGTTTTTGTTATTGCTTAAGCTTTTGGTTTGAGTACCTGTAAATTGCTTATTGAAATTATTGTTATTGCTAGTGTTTAGAGCCCTTAGATAATGGCTAATTCTTGGATTCTCTTCCTGGTATAGTTGGCCTTTGGGTTTAGGGTATGTAATGGCCTTTAAGTGATCTCAGTCTTGGTATACCAGTAAAGCCAAATGACTAAAGCAATCATGTCACTTTGGCCAAAGTAATACAAATAGCAACAACAATATCATCAAACACAACTTAGAAAATGACAAGTTATGGTAGCTATCATTCTGACACCTTTAACTGCATGAGCTAGATTTGTAGTTATATATCAAAATCAGAGACAAACCAGATATATGTTTACAGTTACTTATCCCTTCAATATAGTGATTTACCCTCCAGGACATAGACTTAGAAAGAGTTGGGTGGGAGGGTTACAGAGATAGAAGAAGAGGTTAAAAGAAGGGCTAGAGGACAGAAAAGGATTATGCAAACTTTGGGAAGCAGGTGAAGACAGGACAAGAAGAGAGAAGAAAGGAACAGAAAGAAGAACAGAACAAACTAACAGCAACAGAAAAACTAGAAACTATTCATATTCCTTTAACAATAAGAACAATCAAGAAAATAATAGAATAGGACAAAAACAGGAATAAGAAAGTAGAGAAAAGAAGAAAAAATGAAAACTAAGAGGAAAGAAAAAAGAAGAAAGAAAGAGAAAGTACCCTTTGAGGTGATTCTGCTATTGTTGGTATACAACATGGGCAACAGTATGCAGACCTGAGTCAATTAGTCTCAGCAAATCAGCTGTGGTCCAGTGAGATTCATGCTAGTTTCTGGCTGTAAGGCCACAATTGAGCTCCCTGACCGCCTGCAGGTTAGAACTCTGCAAGGTTCTACTGCCAGTTTAAGCCCCACCACCACCTTAGTGGGTCTAGGTTCCATAGGAGGTACCAGTCCCAGCAGCTCAACAATTGCTGTAGTCTGCTCTTTCTCCACTCTCCCTATGGGCTTCAGTTTTCAACAACAGCAAGCTTCAAAGGAGGCATCTCTCTGTTTCTCACCACTGCTCCATCTTCCTGACCTCATAGCAATGGCTTTCTGGACCCATGTGCCTATGCCACATGAATCCAGATCCTCAGGAGATGCCCTCATGGGCTTGGGGAGGCCACATGTCTTACAGGGTCTGGGAACAGGAGCACACCAATGGAAATTGCCAATTTCTGCAAGTCAGACTTTGATGTTTTGTTAGTTGTCTAGAGTAGAATAAATGATAATATTCTTCCTCTAGGTCTTTTAAGAGGTACTTCATAGTACTAAAATCATTCACATGATTCACCTCAAGTTGCTTGTGTACAGCAAAGGTTGGCTAACCAAAAAAATTGAGGAAATAGTCTTCTAGTATTCCCATATCCACAAGAGCAAAGATTGTGATGACATCACTGATCAACAAGTGCAGTTTCAACATGTACCTTTATTTTTTCAATAAACAAAAGTATCAACAAACATTTTGGCCCAAACAAACTCGTCATTTACAACAATAATTAGAGTATGGAGAAGTTCAACAAAACCCGAGGAAATGCTTCTATGCTGTTCAAATGCCTGTATAGATTTCATAATACAGAGTATTATTAATATCATAATTTTTATAATTTGTATGCTATGTATTTTGTTAGCCGAAACTATACTATATGTACATATACATACATATATACATGTGCGTGTCTTTTTCAGAGAGATTGTATGTTACCATTGCAGTACTGGACCGATATTCTTTTTTTGGTACCAGAGATCAAACTCAGGTCCTTGCATTTGCAAGGAAGGTGGTGGAACCTCTGAGCTAAATCTCCGGCCTCACCAATATTTTGAAATTAACAAGCTCCTCAGTTAACTTTTATTCAAAATGAACTTTAACAGTTGGTGCTCAAACATTCCTAGTAAAGACTGAAGTCACTCCTACAGTTTTTTCCCCTGTATTGCAGGTGTATCAGGGCGATCTTCTGGGGATTATGACATGAGCAGAATAAATTGCATTTACCAAAATAAGTTTAATTAAATCTCAATTCTCTTAAGAAAAAGGGAACTTTGAAAGCACAAAATGAATTTAATTACTGTCTGGTTATTCTCATATTTTCTTTTACTTAGAAATTTGAAGGAAAGCTTATTTTTATTCTTACATACAAAATTTGGATTTTAGTATTCTATAATAAAAGCCACTTACAATGCACTTAAGACTTTCCTGGAAATCTCCCTTCCCACACATAGGTTCATAAATGTTCTTTACACTGAAGCCTTTGTTGAATAATGGGCCAGCATACATTATTTCTCTCCACTTTTTAATTTTTAAAGGAAATATATGCAATGCCTGAGACTAGACAGAGAGAAAAGGAAGGCCATGAAATGAGCTCTGAGAGAGAAATGATTGGCAAGAAGGTACCATTCTACCTGCACAAAGTTCCATATGCTTTTCAGCCTTTTCAGATAAGGGGAAGAAGTTGAAATGCAGCTGAGAAGGAAGTTTCAAAGTGGAACCTGGGACACCAGAAAGAAGTCTAATCAGTACATTTTATGTGTTGTGTACTAATTTGTTTTTAAAGCACCTATTTTTAAACACAGAGTCTGAGAACAGAGTTCCACTTCATAGAATGAGAAAAACTAGAATAGAATATGTAGCCCAGTCTATCCATTTTACAGAACTCAAAAATCCATGCCCAGAAAGGTTACTTGACTTGCCTAAGGTAGTTCACCTATGAGTCCAGTGATATTAAAGCTAAAAAAAATAAATTTGTGTTGGAATTCTATTTTGTACATGCACCAAAATCGATGCCTTAACTGCATAAACAAGCACATAATTGAGTCAATATATTTAAAAGTCTTTTAAGCCATAATTACCAAGAGGAATGAACTCCTGTACAACAGATTGAATATGAATAAGGATCAGATTGGTTTACCTCATCTTCTTTGTACTTTTTCACTCTGATCTATGAAGTAATCTGTCCTATATCATCTAGGGATTTTTATAAAGTAGGTTGCTTGATAATCCCACTGATTTCATAAGAGTTATAATTGAATATTCTTCATGGTTTTCTCTAACCTTCATTGTACACAAGCTGCTTGAGTCATATGAATGATTTTGGGGCTATGCAGTACCTCTTAAATGAGATAAAGGAAGCCTATCATCTTGCAGTAATGTTTGCTCTTGCCAGTCTGCCAGTCTTTATGTAAATGTGAGCTCCTAATTCTCTAGCTTCCTGCATTTCAAATCTGTTCATCATTTTTAGTATGGAAGACTAAATGATCCTTATTCATCTCATTCATTCCATTGGACACCTGTTTATTTTACCACGTAAATGTGGCCATCAACCACTAGGAATTACATTTTCATTCATTTAGTTACAAGAAGATATGTGAAGTGCTGCAGTATCATTTATTTTTTAAAGAAAACATACGGGATATTCTTTAATCTTTTAAAATGTGGAATTTAAACGAACAGCAATTCAACATGGACTATATAATCCTTAGCCTAAGTATGACTACTTTTTTAGAGAGGGGCTTTCCTGCATGCAATGTAGTTTATCCAATTGTGCATTTTTCTCTATTTTTTTAGAAAGCTTTTTTGTACCGTCATTCATTTCATTATATCTTTATTTTTAAAAATCGCTCATAATTATTAAGTCCTTTCACACTGGTCAAAGCTTGAAAACAACGGACATCAAGTAACTAATATCTAATAATACTTCATTTTTAACTAAAGAAATTTAAGCGGAGAAATAAGTTACTTGTCAACCAACGCACACAAAAATTAGAGGCTAAAGCTCAGTGTCAGAGAAGTCTGGTTCAAAGCTCTGGTAACACAGTGCAGGTGTATTTTCCACTGAGCACAAGTAGGCCCTCATGCTGCCAGCCTGGCTCGCTGCCCTCACCGCTTCCCTTATGGCCATGGCAGGTCATTTATTACATTCTAGATATTCTAGGAAGAGAAAGTAGTCCTTGCACATGGTAGAGTTTGCACATTCCATTTCCTATTTATTATGATTCCTTTCATGTTACTTCTTTTTCTGATTAACTCTTTTTTTAGTATTGTACTATTTGATCTTTTTATTATTATGTATTTGCAGTGCATGAAGTTTACATGCATCTTGGGGAGTGCATACATGTGTATACTATAGCTTGTCTCTTTTTAAATTAATTCCCTTTCCTTTCTCACCTTCTTCCCTTTCTCTGCCTCTAAAAGCCTTTCCCCCATTTTCATTCTTGTTATTATTGTTAGCTCATTTATGACATATAATGTTTCCATTTGTTGAGGTTATTATGTTCCTGTGCACAGCATATTCTTAATTCTATTCCCTTCCCTTCCTCTTCTTTCCTCACCCTTGGTTTCCTACAGCCTTTCCTATTTTTAGCTCTATCACCTTATTTCCTTCTGTCCATCCTTATTTTGCTCTTTGTTTGTACTTTGCCTTACTCAAATGAGAGATAGCGTAAGGTATTTAAGTATGTGTGTGAGTGTGTGTGTGTGTGTGTGTGTGTTTGTTTCACTCAACATTACATTTCCCAGATCCTTCCATTTTCCTAAAAATGTTTTGAGTTTACCCTTCTTTATAGCTGAGTAGTATTCTGCTATTTATACATACCACATTTTCTTTATTCATTTGTCAATTAATGAGTATACTGGCTGTTTCCAGGATTTAGCTATTATGAATTATGCTGCTGTAAGCATTGTTGTGTATGTGTTGCTGAAGTACAATGTCTTTAGCTCTTTAGCGAAGATAGCCAGAAGGGAATAGCTGGATCGTGTGGAATTTTTAATTTTAGTTCTTTGAAAAATCTCCATACTGATAGTCATAGAAGTTGTACTGGTTTACATCCCCACCAATATAGAAAGGTTACTTTTTCACTGAAGCTGCACCAGCATTTGCTATTCTTTGATTTCTTAATGATTGCCATTGTTTCTATAAGATGGAATCACCTAACTTCAAGCTGTACTATAAAGCAACAGTGATTAAAAATGGCATGGTATTGGCATAAAAACAGGCATGTGCATCAGATCAGAATAGAGCCTTTTTTTTTAAGACAGGGTCTCACTATGTAGTTGAGACTGACCTGGAACTCACTATGTAGCCCAGGCTGGGCTTGAACTCACAGCAATCCTCCTGCCTCAGCCTCCTGAGTGCTGGGATTACAGGCACGCACCACGACTCCTGGCATCAGATCAGAATAGAGGCACAGATATCCCCAGACATAGCTATTTGATTTTTGACAAAAGAGCCAAAAGCATATGTTGTAGGAAAGTTAGCCTATTCCACAGTGGGGCTGGGAAAAATGGATATCTATGTGCAGAAGTCTGAAGTATGACCCACATCTCTCACCATGTGTTAAACTAAAAACAGATCAAAGATAAAACAGAAACAGTGGACCTATTGGAAGACAAAATAAGTAAAACACTTGAATTCACAGGTATAGGAAAGGATTTTTTTAAGCATAGCCCAATGCCCTAGAAGTAACAGTAAGAAGCAACAAATAGCATTACATCAAATTAAAAATCTACTGCACAGCAAAGGAATCCATCAGTAAAGAGACAACTATAGAATAGGAAAAAAATGCCAGCTATTCCTCAGACAGAGGGCTAATATTTAGAATATACAAGAAATTTAAAAATTTAAATGAGCTAAAATAAAAACCCAAGCAAGAAATGGGTAGGTGAAAGTGGCACTGTGACTCCCTATTTCTCCCAACCAGAGCCTTTCTGTCCTCTGCACAATTTGAAAACCTTTCACCTGCCATCTTTGGTTCTTCTCCTTGCTAATTCCTCTTTGCTCCACCTTCAAAACTTTCAAAATTCATTCTTCTTGCAGGGTATTTCTCCTGCCTCCACCTTTTCTAGCCTCCCTGTTAGGGGTAGTGTACCCCTTATTAATAACTGAAAGTATAGTAAAATCTGTTTAGTAACCACAGAACCTTCTACACTGGTACTTTATTTCATAGTATAAAGACTTGCTTTATGTGCAAACTTTGAATTAATTTGGGTCAGTGAGAGGTTCCATATTTATCCATTAGTGCAGTAGTGATACTTAGCATTTATATACAAATTTTAATCCAGAAATGCTTTGGGCCACTTTGTTAATCCTCATGCCACATTGCAATGTAGAGATATCGAACAACTGAAAATTAATACTGAATGAAATACATGAGCTATCGTGTTCTAAGTGTGTTCTCTAATTAATGCCAAGGACCATGTGACTATATAAATTAAATGTTTGAGATTAATTTTTCACCGAAGAGCCAAAACAATACAGAATAGTATTTTAAGTTGATGAAGGTAATCGGATTTTAAAATATAGCCACAAGTTCTAGCTTGAGCTTTAAAATAAAATTCCAATTAAATCACAGCTTTTGCAAAACATAAACTTCCTATTTTCTAAACAAAATTGGATGACTTTACTATTACCCGCTCTTAGTTTATTCTTCCTAAGAATTTAGAGTTTAAGTTAATTTAAACAAAAATTATTTTAAAGTAATCTAGACTACTCTAAAATTTTAAATAGAGCATTTTATATGAGAAATGTTTTTGACTTCATATGCTAAATTGCATTTAAAAGAGTTTCTTTGATTCAAACTCTTAATGTCCCCCTTGATTCATAACTTATTTGTTTGTTTGTTTGTTTTCCTAGTTCTGACACTTTTGCAGATATTCTGACCTTGGTGAGAACAGATAGTAGTTGGCAAAATTCAAAAAGAAATTCAGATTAGCATTTTTTAATTGAGTTTATTTTGTTACATTTTAGGTATACATTACAGTTACATTCATTATTGGGATCTTGTACCTTTACGTGACAGGTCTTGGTTCTCATTTTTTCCCCTTGTCCCTGCCCTCCCTTCACCCCTTCCTATCATTTAAAAAACAAATGTATATTTAGAAAACAATTAGTAGGACTTCTGATTGGGAGAAATAAGAAATAAATTTAATAATAAGAAATAAGAATAATATTAATATTAAGAATAAGAATAATAAATAACAATAATAACAACAACAAAATTTAATAAATAATACGAAACAAATTTCTTATTAACCTAGTATAATATTTAAGACTACCCAAGCAAACCCAAGAAGCTAGTGGAGAGGCTAGTTAATACATATCTAGGTTGAGTCAAAGGAGAACTCTCTAAAGACAAATGTGTTTAAATATGGTCTATACACAAATCTAAAACTTAATGGCTCCAGAGGGGATAAAAATGGAGGACTTTTTTCTTAGTTTGAGCACTGGCTACATTACTGTCAGTTTTTTAATACTTCCTGGAGCTAGATCTTCTGATCTGTGTGCCTTTCTGGATATAGTTCAAAGAGGAGTTCAAAGACCAATAATTTTTAAATGGAGTACCATATTTTTTAAAAATGTGTTGTATTTACCTAGCCTTGGTGGGTTTTGACCTTTAATTTTATTTCTTGTGATAATTTTGGAGCAGATTCCTAATTGTGAGAGGACAACTAGTTTAAGTTGTAAGCTGTGCTATAGATTATTTCTGTGGGTATTTGTATTCATAAAAGTTGGAAACAGCTGAAAATGCTCTGACTTTAGTCATGCCTTAACATCCTCTTCTCCAAGTGATTATAAAAGCAGGGTAGTGAGCCTGCCTGCCTGCTTTCCATTTGATCTCTTTTGGGAGCAGTGCAGGCCATCATTTGTGAAAGTCGTGTTCTTGCATTTTCTCTTCCTTGCCGCAAGGCAAATGGAAGCTAGTAATTTCTAGTCCCATAGCAGTGAATAGGAAATCAAAAGAAGCTAACTCGCTGCAGTGACAGCTTCAAAAGAAATTCTTTTTTTGAAGATTTTGTTTCATAACACTGGTTTATTTAACACTGAGCTTCTCTGCTATGCCAGCAGCCTCCAGGAAAACCTCCGTATAGCTTGTAATGTGTTAACAGCGCCCCTGTTTTGGTTCTATTTGCTAGGCAGATACACATTTTCTGTGACAGCTTAAGGTGCTGGTGATTTATGAATGGGGACTATTTTATGTTGATGTTTGTGAAACTGGAGAATTCTAATACATTGAGAATATGCTTTCAGGGATCTAGAAATTCTCCAGGAAAAAAATTGGTGACTCAGATTATGAACAAACTCAATAAAATTTTAGAAGTGTTAGTGCATCCACTATGGGTTAATTTGAATAATCAACTTATTTTTGATTATGCAATGAGTTAGACATGAATTTATAATCTGGGTAGTACCAAAAATCCAATAAAGGAGCTGTGTCTTAGTTTCACTTAAATCCAGGGTTCCACTCAACAGGTCTGTGCCCCTAGTGAGCACCAGGAAATGCGCTGATCTGCTCTTTCCTCATTTGGGTTTATTTCCTCTTCACCTCTGGTGCCTGTCTCCATCTCTGGAGTTTTAATAGGTGGGTTTCAATTGCATGTTAATAATCTTTTTAATACAATAATACATCTTACTTGTATAAAAATCACTGTTTAAAAAAATGCCCCAACTGACAGCAGCTGGTTCCAATGTCGAGGAAAATGGCTGTGTTAAATCTATTAAGAAACCTCAGTCTTCATTCTCTAATGAGATTTTCAAGGTAATTTTCATTATATGAAAATTTCCCTGGCTTTCAAAATTAATCCCCACATAATCTCCTACTCTTGATCGCCATAGAGGCGATTTCATTTTATTTCAGCAAAACATTGTCTGTCCTATTAATTTTGTGTTCCTAATTTCAAATAAAGTACCATAAGGTAAGAATCAAGACAACTTAATAGCCAAATAGTTATTAGAATACCTATGTACATATATGATTGCCAAATTGCTTTCATCCATGTTCCTCTCTGTGTTCAAAGGATAAAGCAGAGAAGGGCTCCTTTCAATTACACTTTGGACACTCTAAGGAAGGAATGATAACATGGAATTATTTGCATCAAAATATTCTAAAACAAGTTTTTACTGTGGATGAAGCAGTTTCTTTGTTTTGCTTAGACTTGTTCATGTTTCCAGGCATGTTTTTCAAAAGTTTCTCCATAAGCAAATAATCCATTACCTGAAGCTATGGAATGGAAAGTGAGAAGTGGGTGTGCTTTCTCCCTTGCCTTTACCCTGTAAGAGTGTAGTGAATTGAAATCCAATCTATGACTGTCTTTCTGAAGGACTTTTTCAATTAGCAGGATATGGTTTCTAACAATACATCTGTTCCCTCAGGATCAGTAGCTGACCTATTCATTTATTAAGCAGGAAACCACCAGGACAAATTGAGTTCATGAGGGGTAGAGGGCTATCTCCAGAGGGAAAAACTAGGAGAGAAAGACAGACTTCTTAGAATCTAAGATATAATAGGTTATTATCATGCATTATTCCACATACGTACTTTATTACTTAGCTATGAATCCAAGCAGGAATTATGAGCTATTATTAGCAAAGCAAGCTAAATAGTTTGGGATGGATAACCTCATATCCCATGCATTCTCTTCCCATTAAGAGAATTGAGCTTCCTGCTTAAGTGGTTGTCTTTAAGTATCACTAGTTACTTATTTATCCTCGCTTAATTCCTTTGTCTCATCTTCAGGGTATTTCACAGATACGATGCTTTTGGAGTCTAAAAGAAATAAAAGTTTCTGTTTTTGTAAATATGTTTATCAAGCATTACCACTGGCAGATTAGATTTGATACTCAGCTATATCATCAGGCTCCTGAATGACTTTGGACAAGACTCTTAATCTCCTTGCTTCTTTTTTCCCTGAATATAAAGTGTAAGAGGCTTGAGCTCCATCCTCTCTGGAGTCCTTTCCAAGTCTGAATTCCATGTATTTGATGAGTCTATATATCTGACAAAATACCTTGCTATGGTTATACATCTCTGCCTAAGCAGTGCAGAGCAATTCCTCAAAAAATGCAAGCTAGGATCCTTGGGAAGTGGTCATCCAGTTTTTATCTTGCTGAAGATTAGATTCTGATAGAATGCTATTTTTAAGTCTCATCCAGAGTCTGGAAATACTCAATTCTTTCATTATAAGTCTGCTTTTGAGAAGTCTTGTTACTCAGCTACCAGTCGTGCAGTACTTTCCTGTGCTGTGATGTGCTCCTAAGATATTATTATACATGCTATTTTACATTTCTCTCTAAAATTTTTTCTTTCAGCTTTTCCACTGTATTCACCATTACCACACTTCTAGTGCATATATATGACATAATAATGGAATATAATGACATAAAATATCACTCCATCTTAGTTACTTTTCTTGTTGTTGAGACAAAATACCACCTAAAGTTAAAAAAGGAAAGCTTTATTTTGTCTCACAGTTTGTAGAGGTTTCAGTCCATAACTGGCTGGCCCCAAGGCAAGGTGGCATTGCAGAGGGGCACCACAGGGGAAAAGCAATTTATGGCAGTCAGAAGACAGCAAAAGCAGCAAGCAGAAAGCAACAGCAGCAGCCTTCTTCCTGTCCCTTATATTCTATCCAGGCTACATGCACTTAGGGCAAGTAGCACTCACACTCAGGATGTGCGTTACCACCACTGATACCCAGAACTATGCCAGACCAATCAATCAGTGAGCTAATTTAGTAATCACACATCCTTAATCCTGGTACCACATATTTAATTCCAGCATTGCACACCCTAGATCCAGCCACCTCTGAAAAGCCCCACCTATGACCACATGAGAATTTGGGGGAACATCTAGACAGAAGCCATAATATCCTCCCAATGTCATTTAACGTCTGTCTGATGAATGGAGTTTCATCTCCATATCTTGAAATTCATTAAGCTAAATGTTTTGTCTTACTACACAAGAAAAATGATCATGACAAAGATATGTCTCGAGTTCACTTCTCTATAAATACAAGTACAGAACCATATTGGCTAAGATCGGGCATTCAGCAGTGCACCTGGAACCTAATCCAATAAGTGTAATAATTTACTTTGGAATAAGAAAGCTAAAACAAGAATAAATTGAGCTACTTTAAAAGAACTGTCAAAACTTTTGTGTGAAACAGATGTACAGGATAAGCGGGTATAGGTTGAAGCAGTAATTTTAATGTCAGCAAATTTTGTTTTCTGCAAATTCTGGATCCTATTGAACTGATTGCTTCTAGTCCAAAACAAAAATCAGGTTGTTCTGGGCCTGGTCAAGGTAGAACTTGAAGTGTTACTCTGCCAACATCTTCACAGTCTGTGGGCTCTAATTAAAGAATTTCTTTTCAGCCAGACTGGGACATTTACCTTACTAACATGTATCTACTTCAACTGGTGATTCTGTTCTGCACTTGATGTTAGCTAAAAGGCTGAGAAGCCATGATGATAACTCTATTCTGTGTCTACCTAGTTCCTACCCTTCTGGGAATCTGTTAGTTGTAATATCTGTAGTATAAATTTAGATTGCAATTTTGTTGTTAAACTCTCATAAACCTGATGATATTCCCACATCCCTTCCTTCTATTCTTGTGTTATAAGTTGGAAAATTTTGGGGTACTCCAGTTTTTTCCATTAAGAAATTCCAGACTTATAATAGGAAAAATATATTTCTTAAAAGCAAATTATCCATATTCTAATCTTTTTGGAATATACCAATAGAAAGAATGACAATAACTTTTATTGAATTTTTCCTAAGGTGCCATTCTAGTGCTGAGTCCTTTACTCAAATTATCTCATTTGCGAACTACAGTTTTTCACTATTATAAACACTGATTATTAGCACTAATCTAACAAGTATTAAATAACTTTCTAGATCCCATTTATTTTAAACAAAGGAATTCTCCTAATTGAATACTAACGATCAAGCTGTAAGGCACTATTTTGTTGTCAAATAATTGTGTATGACTAAAATATCACAAATAAGATTACTGACATTTAGAAATGGGAAGAAAGGAGCTAAAGGTGTAGGGAAGGTGGGATGGGTAGGGAAAGAGTAAAAAGGGAAAAGAAAAAAATGTGAGAGAATGAAAAGATGAAAATAAAGTGTTTGTAGATGGGGAGGGGAGGAGGGGGTGAGGGGAGGGCAGAGGTAAGGGGAAAAAATGAGAATCAAGACTTGTCATGTAGAGGTACAAGATCCCAACAATGAATGTAACTGTACTGTATCCCTAAAATGTACCAATAAACTCAATTAAAGCTGAAAAAATAAAAATAAAATAAAATATCACTTAAATTTATACCCAACAAACTTGACGTATGGAAATGTACAATATTTGTTTTGAATTATAAATCACAGGAATAGTTTTCTTCCATTTAGGCTTTTTTATTTGAACAAAATCTGCCATATAATTTCAGACCCTTTTAGTTTGTTGACTCGTTATTGTTCCCATCTTTTTATTTAAGCAATGAGATTCAGTTTTTCTGGTCTTCTGCACTAGCTTAACTTTCCATTTATTCCGTCTCCTCTTATCTTTCCTACTTTCTTTCATCCTACTCTCAGAATAAGTCTTTCCAACCAGCTTGTTCAGCCAGCGTATGATTTTTATATGCTGAGTTCATTTTCTATACACTTCTCAACTATCTTGATTCTGATTTCACTTCATTTATGTGGTAAAACATGAGTAGAAATAGAAATATATTTCTTTGTTGTAATACATATCTTAAGTCCCATCCATTTTAGTTATGGTGCATGTCAGAGATAGATTTCATATGCAGCTAGCAAATTGAAATAGATTAATTTTTATGAGGTTTCCTATATTGTGGCCCAAGCAATGCTGTGTTATAGCTGAAGGGCAGTCAAAGTCAGAGCACACTGCAGATCATCAGGAAAATATGCAAAACCAGCTGAAGTTTATGAGTTCACCAGAAATGAGATCAGTGCACAGGTTATAAAAATAACAATATATCACTGTGGCCAGGGTCACACTGAAGTTAAAAGGTCATGATCTTCATGCCGAGCACTGAGGCTAAAATATGCTTCTCCCCAAAGCTGCCACCTGCTGTAGGAGCAGCTGTGGATCCAGGAGTGCCCCACAACCCTGTTTGATAGAATTCAAATTGTTCCTGCTGTGAGTATCACCAAGTGTGCGCATTTGGGGTCCTTGGGTCATACTGTAGAAAGATGTACTAGAAGTGATCCAAGTCATGCATGATTATAAAATTTAATTTTGAAATAGTGAATATATGAAATACACTAGTGCCTAAAACATATGTAAGTACACTTTATCAATATATACTTTGAGTAAACTTGTAGAATTTTGTTCGGCTAAAGCCCTGCTAAGCTGCACATAAGCAAAACAAATTTTACTCCACCACTTCAAAGTTAAATGATGATGGAGATTATTCATAATAAATGGATAAATAAAGCCTTATCCATAATTTAAAACATGCTGTCTATACACACGTGTGTGTGCATGCACACACACACACAATGTTTTGTTTTGTTTTATTTCCTCATTGAGTTTTTTGGTACATTTTAGATATACAGTACAGTTACATTCATTATTGGCATCTTGTACCTTTACGTGACAGGTCTTGGTTCTCATTTTTTCCCCTTGTCCCTGCCCTCCCTTCACCCCCTCCTCCCCTCCCCATTTACAAACACTTCATTTCCATTTTTTCATTTTCTCAAATTTTTTCTTTTCCCTTATTACCTTTCCCTATCCTTCCCACTTTCCCTACACCTTTAGCCCTTTTCTTCCCATTTCACATTGTTAATTATCCCATTAGGATCTTGAGTACTATTATAGTTTTTCACACCAGAGAAGCTATTCGGTATTTATACATATATGACTTATATATTTCACTTAGGAGTATATCCTCAATATGTATCCATTTTCCTATGAATGAATCTAATTCCTCATTCTTTATGGCTGAGTAATATTCCATTTTATAGAAAAACCACAGCTTCTTTATCCAGTTTCCAACTGATGGACAAATGGGCTGTTTCCAAGTTTTAGCTATTACAAACTGTGCTGCTATGAACATGGGTGCACATACATCACTGTGATATGATTCTTTTAGTTCTTTTGGAAAGATACCCAGCAGAGGGATGGCTGGGTCAAATGGAACCTCCAGTCCAAGCTCTTTGAGGTATCTCCATATTGATTTCCACAGTGGTTGCACCAGTCTGCACTCCCACCAACAGTGGAGAAGGGTTCCTTTCTCCCCACAGCCCCACCAACATTTGTTATTGTGTGATTTCTTGATAGCAGCCATTCTTTGTGGGGTGAGGTGGAATCTCAGTTTTCATCTGCATTTCTCATATGACCAGTGATGTGGAACATTTTCTCACATATTTACTTGCTGTTTTTACTTATTTAACTGAGAAATGTGTGTTCATTTCAGATGCCCATTTTTGAATTGGGTCTTTATATGTGGGGGTGCTGATTGTTTTGAGTTCTTTATATATTCTAGACACACACTGTTTTAAATTGCTTTCAATTATTAGATAACATTGACCAGATAAATTTGATGGAAACAAATTCTTTTGGTTATTATTCAAAAGCTATCTAGTATGTTTTGGAAGAGTATGCTTTTGCTAATTTTCCTTCTCTGTATTTGATTTCTGGAATGTTTTGTGAAACAGACAAGGTTTTTACTTTGGATTTATGTATATCCACCAACAGACTCCCATCCACAGTTTACACTTCATAAACAAAACTTAGAGTCACTAAAGTTGAGTTTTCCCTGCAAGTGAAGATAGCACATAAGTGTAGTTCACACTTTTCTCCAGAATGTACATCATCTCATATTATTGCTTGAGATTTTTTGCTGTTTTTATTACTGTTGTCAGATGTCTGACTTTCATATAGGATATGGCACATAGTTGATGAAATGTACAGTATTAAAGGAAAAACAGTGTTGTGTCTTCACAGAGCGATGAGTGTCAAGGTTGTGACTCATCTTTGGAGCTTTTTTAGAGAAACAAGTCGACAGCAATTACATAGAAATGGCTGACTTCATTTAGAGAAAACTTTGACAAGAAAACTACAAATGTCTTCAAGTTAAAATTTGTTTGGCTGATTTCTGTGTTTTTCTTTAAAGAAAAACTGCTCAATTGAGATGGTTTTAGTAAAGGGCATTCATTATTGGCCAGGAAGATGCATTGTTTCATTACACCAGGCGTGATGCTGCCAGTAGCCTTCCTGCTGCAGTGAATGTGGTAGCAGAATTTTGCTTTAATGATAAATTTCTTCAGTAACTCTTGAAACATGTTATTCATTAATTTCTCCTATTTAATCTTTTGAAGTCATGATAAAAAATTATCTGCCAATTGATATAAAGAGATCAAAATAGGATTCACTTCATTATTTCAATGCAAAGATGTAATGAAACCTGAAGAGACAATTTTCAGTATTGCCAGGCCTTTTTCTTATACGTAATTATATGGAAGGGCTATTCTCCCTTGGTGTTGGTGTTGTTGTTGGATACAAGGTCTCTCTATGTATGGCAAGCTGGCCTTGAACTCACTACGTGGTCTAGGCTGCCCTTCAACTAACCGCTTTCCTCCTGCTTCCGCCTCCCAAGGGCTGGGTTTAAAGGCAGGCACCACTTGGCCCAGCCTTCTGCTGATATTTGTAATTTTATAAAAATTTAAACTTTATGAAAATCCTGACATTCACAGATGAGTAGTTAATGAGTAGGCACAAAGATAGAGTGCTTTGTATGTATTTTGTCTGACCCTGTCACTCACTGGACGGCTTTTGCACACATAATAAAATCCAGGCTCCATACCCACTCTGGGCAGCCTGGACTCTTGGTTTCCCTCCTGTTTGCCTCTGTACTTTCCTTAGTCACTGGGTCCTTGCATGATGGCCCCCTGTCCTGTAAGTGTCCTCAGTCCTTTGAAGACGTTACTCTTCCTTCTCCCCAGGATGTCCTTCCCTGGTCTTGCAGAGCTCCACCGACTTCAGGTCTCTGCTCAGATGTGCTCCTTTTCTGAACAGAGTAGATCAAAGAGCTGCCCACAACCACATCATCTTATTGAGGATGTTATGTTTACATATTTGGTGTTCTGTTTTTCCCTATCTCTCTGGCCCCACTACTCCCATTAGAGACCATAAGCACCTGAGCAGGAAGCCGG
>NW_022900915.1:27219126-27303355 GCF_012274545.1 Fukomys damarensis | reverse complement strand
AATGCAGTATTCAGCATAGTGCCTGCATGAAACTGCTTCCTTAATGAGTAATGGATGGGTGGATGATTCTCCTTTCTCAAAATAAGCTTATTGGCTAGGTGTGATTTTTGTATACACATAAAATGTTTCCTACAGTTGACTAAGATAATTCAGTGGAGTTTGGAGTTTATTTGGTAAGAATAGGTGGTGTATTTGTAACATTCCCTTTGGATCCATGGATATACAAATCTGGCTCTCAGTAAGGTCATTTTTAAAGCAGCACAAACTTGATAGATTCATTAGATTGCATGTAGGACATCTCAGGAAGGTTATTCTGAAAAATAAGTGTTCCCATATAAGTAAATTAAGGAACTACACTCATTATAATTTCTCACTCATTTAAAAGCATAGGCAAAGGCTAAGATAAGCCTGCAGTTCTTAGTCATTATTATTTCTGTTAAACCCATTTGAAAATGAAAAATCTTCCTGAGACCATTATGAAGATACTGCCTCCCTAAATTTGATGTATGAGACTTGATGAAGATCTCTTTGTACAAATAAAAAGTCAAAAAAGGATAAATATAAAATATGTGACTTGTAATTATTTTGTACTATTTGAAGACCAAACTGAATATTAGGCAGAGAAATTTCCTTTTTATTTTATTCCCAAAGTATTAAATGTAATTTATTGTACTTTCTAAGTATTATGTAAGGCAAATCAAAGCATACCTTGTTAGTTTCTTTCTATTGCATGTTTCTGTAGAGGCTGCCCTTGTCTTTCTCATGAAAGTGACAGCTGAACGTAAGGAAAACCTGTTAAAACCCCATTGCCTCTGCCGTTGCTTATTAAGTGTTTCACTTCTGAGTTTGTAGTGTAATATTGATCTCGTACACATATATTCTCGCAACAAGTATTTATATAATGTACATTCTGAGAGTTGAGATAAAACTTTTAGTTACTTAGAATGAAACATGAAATAGGAAGAATTTAACCTATGCAGAAATACATTACTGTCATGGTTTCTGTGGTAGAAGGTCAGGAAGTTCAGTTGGATGCCCATTCAGTTTGGATGGCCATTTGGATTTGTTTCTTCTTTTCATTTGGGGAAAAGAGGAAGAATGGAGGCTAGTTTGAAAGAGGTGTCTGCGGTGTTTACAAAGATAGAGATATGCATAAGCTTTCACCTGATGTTGGGGTAAAAAAAAAAAAATGAAGTGTAGGTGTCTGTTTGAAAGGTTGAAATAAGCAGGACTTTAGCAAAGAGAGAATGTGCTTCCTATACATAAATCTGAGACACTACAGACACTGAAAATGGTAATACAGTGCTTTCAAAACCCAAATTATGTGTTACTTCAGATATTGTGAAGTGGGAAAGCCAGTTGTTTCGTGTCCCCCTGGAACTAACCATTCATTCTGTTCACCAACTTCTCTGGGTATTTCAGCAATTTAGATAATGCGGAGAAAATAGCAAAACTGTCTTCTGTGAGCTCATGCTACTGACTAGTGCATGTGCGGAAAAGTCCATAACTAATTTTGATGAGCCAAAACAATACCTTAGGTTTCATAGAATGGTTGTTTTTGTGAAAGATTGGTAATTCAAGAAATTAACAAATGTGCCTTAGTCTGTAAACCATAAAGGAAAATAACATTTTTAAAGTATTATGTTGTTTAAATTGTATTTGTGAGACATTGTCTTTCACATTTTCATATTTAAGATGTGTGTTTGTGTGTTTTCAGATAACCACAAGGACTGTTCTGGTGTCTCCTTACACCTCACACGTGTGCCGTAAGTACCTCTGGTGCTCCCCATTGAGCAACAGCCCTAAGTTCTTTGAAAAGCTAAAAGTGGGAGATTCATTGTTTCAGTTGTCCATTATGGAAAACAAATTAACCCAAACTTAATGCTTAGAAGCGTGATCATTTATTACCCCAGTGTCCTGTGGTGAGAAATCTGGGTGTTCTGGCTGGTATTTCAGAGGCCACAGTCTCAGGTGGGACTTCATTCATTACCTGCACCCTGAAAGAGCCACTTCTAAGAACACTCCCATGGCTGTTGGCACGATTCATTTCTTTTTTCCCTATTTGTTGGTTGAGAATCACTCTGGTTCCTACTCCCATGCCCACCTCCTCTTTCCTGTATGCACTGTTAACAGTGCAGCTCACCGTGTGACAACTGGCCTCCATCGCAGAAAATAAGCAAGAGCAAGTAAGGGCTTGTATGAAGGACAAAAGCCAGAGTCCACTGTAACCTAGTTTTAAAGGTGACAAACCATCACTTTTGCCATATTCTATTTGTTACAGATAATTTATTACACTTACTTCTATCCACATTCGAGGAGAGGGAGTATAACATGGGCAGGAATGTCACAAGCAGTAGTCGCGACAGCTATGTTAGGGTCCACAAAAGAAACCTCAATTAATGGGATGGAGGGAGAGATGGAGGTGGGGAGAGGAGAAGTGGGGAGAGAGAAACAGAGACAGTGAGGGGATTTTTGAGGGGACTGACAAATCCAAAATTGGTAGGCTGATTGGAAATTCAATGAGCAATTGATGTTGCATTCTTGGGTCCAAAGGGAATATGTAGGCAGAATTTCTTCCTCTTCAGGAGAACTTAGTGTTTCCTCTTAAGGCCTTCAGCTGATTAGATGAGATTTATCCACATTATGGAAAATAGTGTGCTTTACTTAAGTGTTGGTCACATTTTAAACAAACAAATGTTTGTTTAAAGCCCCCTAGACTGGTGCTTAAGCCAACAACCAGGACAAGAGCCTAACCAAAGTGATGTAAAAGCAGTTGCCTTAGGAGCCATTTGTAGTCTGCATTTCCACATAAGCATAATATATGTATGTACATACTATGTATATAAATGTTACATACATGTGTGCATATTTGATACCTCCTGTCGTGTTTCATTTTAATTTTCAACAGAATCATATTTTATAAACCACATATTAACATATATCCTATTTTTCCATAGCAATAGCTTTGGCTTTGTCAAATAATTGAGAAATCATTATTGTTTTCCACAGACAGCCTTTAATTGCTGGCATGTACCTTATGATGTCTGTTGACACTGTTATACCACCAGGAGAAAAGGGTGAGTAATGATCTCTTCCTGTTTACCATTACCTTCATAATGGATTTCCAGCATATTTTCCATAAACTTTTTAAATGACCAGTGTCTGTATCTGAAAAATAAGCCAATTTTTTACTGCCCAAGAATTTAAAGTAGATTCTAGTGTTATTCTATGCTAATGCTTCATTAATTTCCCAATCTTTATTTATTGAGATGCTATGGATGAAGCCAGTAGGTAGGCAGTGGGTTATGTGAATTAAACAATAAAGAAGTACTTAATAACAAATAAATACTGAACAAATCCATCATCCACTCTTTACATGCAAAAATTGCATGAGTGAAGTGTTATGAATTGCTGAAAGGTTCAAAATCCAGAGGCCAGCAAGTCCAGCACTGCTTGGTCTTTGAACTTAGATGTACGAATTTGCCTGCTTGCAAAGCAGGAATAAAAATAGCTGATTCTGCTAAGCTGATGAAAAGCTTTGCGGATCTATATAATGGTAATTATCGATGTATCTCAAAATCTTCTAATTAAAGTGTTACATCAAATATTGTCTGTGTTGACCAGAGTCTTTTGAAGCTAAGGGTCAGTATGGCCTCTTTGTTGTACTTCATTTGCCAGTTATATAGAAACGTTTATCCAAGTACTACTATCTGTTAGACCACAAAGGAGAAGAAATATGCTAAGTGATCCCTCCTCCACAGGAGCGGCCAATCCAGTGATTGTCAGTGATTGCACTCCAGTTTTCAAAAACCCTCTAATTCCAAAAATAAAAAAACCATGTTCAAACCTTTCCAAATGGATAACTTTTTAGATAAAGATAATAAAATAAGCCTGTGCTTTCACCGAAAGGGCATTTTGATTTGATCCTAATTATTTTGTTTATGAATAAAATAAAAGTGTGAGGCAAGAGATTCTTAATGAAATGGTTGGCCTCACATCTGCTGAGAGTTGAGTGTGTATTTATTTCATCAGAAAACCCCAATGCCTAGGATCTTACAAATACCTAATACACGGTTTCAGACCAGCGTAGTGCCATGTGCCTTTGGAATAGTGACTTTTCTCTGTGTTTTCGTTTCTCACAGTGGTGAATTCTGATATTTCATGCCATTATAAAATGTATCCAATGCATGTGTTCGCCTATAGAGTTCACACTCACCATTTAGGTAAGAAACTTAAATTGTATGTGAAATTATCAATATTTATCTCTATTTTTACTAGTACTCTATGTGTAAAGTATAAATACTTGAAGTCTGTTTCAGTGGAAGTAATTCTTTGCTGTTTTGTCATATTTTTATCTTTGAGATACTCAGTATTTGGGGTTCTGAAAACATTCCGGTTTTATTTTTAAAAAGAAGAGTGACGATGTCTCTTTTCCGATCCCTTAATGTGTTTGTTTCTTGTGCTTGTTCAGGTAAGGTTGTGAGTGGGTACAGAGTAAGAAGTGGACAGTGGACGCTCATTGGACGCCAGAGTCCCCAGTTGCCACAGGTGTGTAGAATCCAATTTAATTTTGAGAGGGGAAAAAATATTAACCAGCAAAAGTAAATTTTAGAAGTCTTTATGTAACACATTAATTTTTCTAGACTCTATGAGTCTCCAAGTCTGCCTTTAATGTGTAACTGAGGCGTATAACTTCTTTCTCTTTTAACAGCTTCTCATTCAGTGCACTCTTTATTAAGTCTCTCAATATGATCTAAACATATTGGTGAAGTCTCCTATCCTATTACATTTATTCTGATTTTTATGGGATGCATTTGTAAATAGTATCTTATTTATTCCCAAGCTTGTTACTCCGGCCGTAAAGTCAAATTGATTAATTGAAGGTGAACTCTTGTGTATCTATTCTCCACCCACACTACTCCAAGCCTCACATTATTTAAGCACATGGTTCTGGGTTTTACTGATAATTTAATGAATTATTATGTTTGTTTTCCTGGCAGGCTTTCTACCCGGTGGAACACCCTGTAGAAGTTAGTTTTGGTGACATACTGGCTGCAAGATGTGTATTCACTGGTGAAGGAAGGAAAGAAGCCACACACATTGGGTAAGATTTTGCACTTTCCCCTATTTAAAGAGAATTTATTAGCTTCTTTCTTTTCTTTCTTTTCTTTTTCTTGATACGGGGGATCAAACTCAGGACCTCGCAACTGCGAGGCAGAGATACAACTGAGCTAAATCCCCAGCCCAAAGAGAATTTATTAGGACAAGAGCAGATTATAGGTAAGAGTTATCTTTGTGAATGAATTACATACTTTTTACCTCATGTAGACATTTACAACAAGCTAACATTTTTTCCTTTCCTAACTGACCAATTTGGATAAATGCCAGAACATGTGCTCATTATTTAGCTATCTCCTGATATTATCATGAACATAGGATTATATATTACTCCTTCAGGATTGTGTATTCCTTCTCCAGTTTTGTTTTAATAAAGAAAATAGAGTGATTATGAACATTTCTTTTCTCAGGAGTCTTTTATTTTCCTCTATGTTCAACTGTAGTCAAATAAGGGTATGCATTGGTATTGCCCATATTATACACAGAAGCATCACTTTTTCACCCTATTGAAACTTCTGTGTGTTCAGTAGTTTACTGTTTATTCTTCCAAGTGAGGCTAATAAAGTGTGGCACTTTTCTAAAAGGGGATGTCAAGACTTTTTTAAAAATTCCCAAGCTTCCCTGAATAATTATATTGTATAAAAATTTCATCCAAGGGTGGTGGTGCACGCCTGTAATCTCAGTGCTCTGGAAGGCTGAGGTAGGATGGTCATATTTGCGCCAAGACCTTACAAGTTTAAGGACCCAAGTTTGATTCCTGGTACCACAGAAAGAAATAGAAAAAGAAAAGAAAAGGAAAGGAAAAGCTGGGAATGTTACTTGGTGTGAAAGGCCTGGGTTCAAAACTAATGTCACCAAAAAAAATATTTTTAATTCAAAGCACTATGAACTCTTTCAAAAGAAATGAAAGATTTAAAATGAACATTAAAGTCTCTTATAGTTTTATTAGAAAAGAATCAAGGAACCACCTTTACTTGTTATATTAGGCTTTAAGATATTTGCTGAGGCTACTTGGAAGCTAGAGTTTTAAACCATTCATTTGGTATTACCCAGCCATTCTCTCATTTATGTTAGAACCACAGGAGTTTTACTTATATACCACTGTTATTTTATTAACCTTTGAAATAAGTAACAAAGGTAGAAAAAAATTCCTATCAAAACATTACATGTATTGGTTTACAAGTTTAAGTGTGAAAAAAGTAGACTCTTTTGCCCAGAGGTCTCTTTATGGTTTGGGAGGGTGGATAGTGTTGGCCAGAGTCCATCCTTTGAATTTGCTCTGGGAGGTACGATCAGCTGTAGAAATTAATGACTTGTTATAGTACTAGGATAGGAGACCAAAGTGATCCCTGGGGGCCTCTTTTAGTTTCATGAGTGTAGAATAATTCTGGTCTGAACATTTTAAAAATGTACATTTTGCTTTAAAATAAAATACTAAAATGACTATACTAATCTGTCCTTTTGTAAATCTTATATGGGCTAAGGAAATACCATTTTGTAATATAAATGAAATAGAAAAGAATTATAGGAAATTAAGTTATTGGGTGAGTCCGTATTCTGAATATTTAATTCACACTACAAAAGCATTTTTTTGCAGCAGAATGGTAAAATAAGACAAGTGTGAATAAGTTTAAACATGAATAAAAATCCTTGTAACCACGCAGAGTATTCCTGTAGGACTTAATATGCCTTTTTGTTTAGAGAGACAACAGCAGCAGTGCATCTCTGTTCTGTAAAATAATATGTACATCCTTCATAGAGTGGTAGACTATCGTAGTTGAGGATGTAAGCAGTACAAAAAAAGTAATATTTTGTGTTGTCTATTAATTCAGTGATGTTATGCAAATATCTGCCCCTCATTCTCTCTTCCCATGTACGCACATAGACAGATACACAGCCATGCCCCACTGGACACAGATTTGAGCACAGAACCTGAAGAACTTAGTTTCAAATCACACTGCAGGCCACGAATCACAATATGGGGCCAGCAGGTGGCTCTTTGATTTACTGAGAAAAATAGAAGCTTCAGGTTTTATACCTTTTTGTTCTGCAGCCAACTGGAAACTCGGTTTTATAGGAAAACTGTTTTGACAGTGGTAGACTAGGAAGATTTTCAGTTGAGTGATTCTTCTGTGCAAACCAAGCTAAACTCTATAGTGAGCTGGAAATGTTAGGGGTAGAAAAACTTTTCTTGGCTGGAACATTCATGTTTAACTAATAAAAAACTTTAAAAAATGGGTACTGATGTTCTCATACCAGAGATTATTTTTTAAAAAAAATACCACCGTTAAATTGGTGGATTTAACAAACTCGGTGTCCACCTGTAAATGAAAGGTTAGAAAAAAAATATGGCATATATACATAATAGAGGATTTTTCAGCCTTTAGAAAAGAAAGGAAAAAATCCTCTTAATCACAAAATGATTGAAGCTGAAGGACGCTATACTAAGTAAAATGGGCCAACCACAAAAAGATAAATGCCACCCAATCTCCCTTGTAAGCAGAATCTTAAAAAATTAAAATAGAGTGTAGAATGATGTTTTAGCAGGCGAGAAGTAGGGAGGGAGAAAAGTGGTGCTGTTTATCAAAGGATCCAATGTCTCCAAAAGATACATTTTGATTTCTGTTGCACAGTGAGGTAACTAATAATGTATATGTTAAAATAGAGTGAATTTCACATATCCTATCATAGAGATTTACAGTGTATAAGATGATGAATATCTTAGATGAACTTGATTTAATGGTTGTACATTGTATAGATATATGAAAACATAGCATTGCACTCTGTAAATGTGCATAATTATGGTTTGTTGAACGAAAATAATATTGATAAAAAATTTTAAAAATAAACATACTTAAAATGTATTAACAAATATACTCAATATTTTATCCAAATATATTTCTTTTAGGATTGTAAATATGACAACTGTATATTAGAGAAAGGCATTGCACCAAAGTAAATACTGTAGTATAACTAATTAATCTGTGAAGAAGCAGTAATTTGTGCCTGGCTGCATTACATATTTTATGTTCAATATGATATTGCTCTCTATTCACTTCAAATGTTTAGTGAAGTTTAAAAAAAAATTAGAATTTAATTAAGTCAGCCAATTTAACTAATTACATCAGCTAGTCGGCCTAAAAGTTTATCAGCTTAAGTTTCCAATTAATTCTTGAGCATAGGTTGATTATTTACCTATTTGGCCAATTTTGTTTTTCATATATTTCATTTGAAATGAGTCATTTGAACACAAGAGAATATGACAGGGTCTAAATAATATGCAAAGATAACTAAACATAGCAATTTAATTAGCATTTGAAGGCACATTACATGCCGATAAAATTATATGATAAATAACTCCTTAACTTGTAAGTTTAAAAGCACTATAGAACCTCTTAAGAAACAAAAGTTTTGTAAACTAACTTCATTAAAGTTTTCACATTTCCAAAATTATTATTCATTTTTGTTATTTTCAAACCCAGCATCTGTTGAATATGAGAGATACAGCCAAGGGTCAGGGGCTCATGCACTGTCTGCCACCTGACTATGACTTGCAACAATATTTGAAGTTTTTAAAATGGTACATTTCAGAATGCATGGCACTTTCTTAAATCTCTACCATGTATCTTTCTAATATAAAGTAATATGTCTTTATGAAACCTTCCATGAACCTAGATAAATGATGGATGGATGGCTAGATAGATAGGCAGATAGAAATATTGATAAAGATGTCTCAGAAATGCCCCAGAAAGTATGAAAAACTGACCAACAGTATGATGCATTATGATTAATTTCTTATGTCATAATAAATTATAGACACTTAAGCAAGACTATTCATTAAAAATACATTCCTTTCTTTACTTTTTTTTTTTTTTTTTTTTGCAGTACCAGGGATCAAACTGGAACTTAGTACCGTGTCCTTGCGAGGCAGGCATGGCACCACTGAGCTAAATCTCTGGCCCTATTTCTTTTTTTATTCATTAAGTTTGTTTATTGGTACATTTTAGCTATACAATATGGTGACATTCATCATTGGGAATTTGTACCTTTACATGATGTGTCTTGGTTCTTATTTTTTTCCCCATTCCCTTGCTCTCCCTTCAAGCCCTCCACTCCTTTGTTTACAAAGACTTTGTGCTTTTTCCTTTTCTTATTCCTTTCCCTTCTTTCCTTTCTCCTATCCCTCCAACTTCCTCTTCCACAGCGATATATGCTCACCCATGTTTATAGCAGCACAGATTGAAATAGCTAAAACTTGGAAACAGCCCAATTGCCCATCAACTGGCGACTGGATAAAGAAGATGTGTTTTTTTTTTTAAATATAAAATAGAGTACTACTCAACCATAGAGTGAGAAACTAGAGACATTTGTAGCTAAATGGATGCACAATGAGGCCATACTCATAAGTGAAATAAATAGGACACACAAGTGAAAATACCAAATAGTTTCTCTGGTGTGCAAAACTGAAAGTATAAAAAAGGTTCAAAATGTATAGTAGATAATGTGAAATAGAAATAAAAACACATTTATTGAGGTTTGATTATTTTCAGGCTCCCTACACTATGTCAGATTTCAAGCCACTCATATTATGTAAAAGAGCTTATCACATAAACACTATTTTATGGAAGAGGATGAAAGAAATACGATGCTGTAATGTTGGAATGTAGGTGATGCAGCAGAGAATTGCACTGGCAGTGGGGACTGTGTAAGGAGCATTCACTGTGCCACAGCAGAAGTGAACACAACCTGCCTTGGTATTTTTTCATGGTAATGATCATTCAGAGTAGCAAAATTGAATTTCATATGTTGATCTGCGTGAAAAATAATGCTGTGTGTGACCGTAATCCTCCTATAGGCAAACAGAAAGCAATTTGTCCAGTTTAAAGATATTTTTGAATGAAAGAAAGATGAGTGACTGTGGAATAAAATTGGCAAGCTGATGCTGGTGCCAAGGATGATTTGAATCCTAACATTTTTAGCATATGTTAATTCCTCTGTCAGATGGATCCCAGAGTTACCTTGACTACAGGTCCAATTATAGATAGAAAGAAATGAAGTAGACTTTTTCCTTTTACTCAACTCCTTCAGTGAAATTTTTCACATAACAGCAAAGATTCTGAAATTATTTGACCAACTCAGTTTTGTCAGAGAATTGGTATAACATAGAAACTATTTTAGGGAAGATCTTATTAAGGTGTCTCAAAGAATCACATGCATTTAGAGATAAGAACATTTTTGTTTCTGTAAAATTAATGCATAGCATGTGTGATTGAATTAGTATAATACAGATGTATATGAGTGTATATCTATCTATCTATCTATCTGTATACTTCCACAAAAAATAATTTTTCTCAAAAGCTAATCTAATACAAGGCAGAATTACTTCCTTTGGAAGATAACTTGCAACATTAGCTTGTATTTTATTTTTCATTTTTCAAATTCGCTCACAAATGCATTTTGATTAGAAAAAGTTTTATTGCAGTAACAACACATCGCGGTCAATACCCACTAGAACTTCTCCCATCCTTTAAACACAGTTACCTCATCATTCCTGCCTCTTTCTGAAGCAGTTCTAGAAGTCTTCTTTTATGTCTTTAGTTGTGCTCTCTTGGGTGGGTACCTCTATGTCCTGAATTAATTCACACAAGTATCTTTCATGGTCATTTTGACTTTGGAAAAGAGCCAGAAATCACACAGTGCCAGATCTACTGAATAATATGCATGAGGAGACACTGTAATGTTTTTCCAAGCATGCCTTTCCATGGATGGCACAGGCAGCGGCATTACAGTACTTTTTTAAATCTCACCTTGGAAAAACACTCATGAAAGGAGTCTTCCAGAACTGCTTCAGGAATTGGCAAAAAGGATAGGATGTACTCAAAGTAAGGGGGAGTAATCACATCGTGTCTTTTAGTGTAATCAAATTCCTTAAATTTAAACATTAACCATATTTTTACTAAACTTCATGTTATAAAGGAGAACGTGTCATTTAAACAGTTACACACTTCCCTTTGTTCTTCTTAACATTTGCAAACTTATAAATTGTACTTTGTAATACGCTATTTCTAAAACAGTAATTGCTCCTTGTCACCAACGTTAGTATAAAACTTATTTTTAAATCTATACTACAGTATTTTATATTCTATCCCAATATCACTATCTACAGTTTACTTAAAAAGTTGTTTCTTGCTGATTTGGCGGTGTTAACAGTGAATTTTATTTAGAAAGAGTACGTTCTTTTCCTAATCATTGTATTTATTGGTTGGTAATTCCAGAGCATACATTTCACAGTTTAGTTACTTGTTCACAGATTTATTACCTTTTGCTTGTTTGAAATATACACTTCCCTTTCAGTATAATTTCTTTTCAAATTATAATAAAAACAAGTCTTCTAAAGACACACATAACAATTTGGTGGGGGGTACCAGGGATCAAACTCGGGATCTTGCGCTTGCGAGGCAGGCACTGCGCCAATGTGCTAAATTCCCAGCCTGACACATAACAAATTTTGAAAACACCAAAATTGTATTTAGGGGAGTATATATTAAGGTATTCTACTTAATATTTATTTTGAAACTTTTTCACATTAGTTGCTTCTCAAGCTTTAATTTTTTTAAATTTAAACTATATGTTTGGATACATGGATGGACAGTCAGAAAAGATATAAGTAAGTGTTAGATATATCTTTACATAGGGAAAATGTGTTGTACGTCTAAAATATATATCTATATGTGCACACTCAATTAGTTCTGTGTAGCCACACTATTTTCACACACTTCTATTGTGTATGATTGGTATTATCTATAAATAATAATAGATTTTTACATCTGTTTGCAAGCTACTTACTTTAGAATAGTTATTTCTAAGCAATACTAGGATTATGTTCTTACGTATGTAAGTCAGTTTTCAGGATCATAGCGTAGCTTTTCTTAAATCGTGTCCTAGAATATGTGGTAACAGGAGGAACCTGGTCAAATTCCCTTGGCAAGTAGTGTGTGCTGTATGCACCGCCACCTTCATAAAATGTAAGGAGCCCATTGTGTGTTAAAGGTGGCACCAGTACAGAATTCTGCTTGATTTGTGTAAACTATTATCTCACAATGATCATGGAATAATTTTTCTCAGCTCACATATAAGCATTTCCAGGACCAAGGCTTTATTTCTCAATAGTTTTAGAAATAGTACTCTAAAAGTAAATTTGAAATAGTTAGTATTCTCCAAAATAGGTAGTCTTTTCCACTTTATTGATAACAGCACACTCTAATGCATCTGAAGACACACTGAAAAGGGAAGCAACAATATTTAGACTAGCAATTATGGTTACTTTGTTTAGTTTAGTTTTTTTTTTTTAATAAGGCATGGGCATAGGTTGCATTACATGTGCTGCTGTGGATGGGTGGATAGGAACATAAAGAGCATGAGCTTTAATGTTTCCTTTTATTAATTTAAGATGCTTTAATTATTATTTACTTTTCCCTGTCTGCAAGGTGATTAAAATGTTTAAACTAGAGAAATATCTTAAATTCCTTTTCCCTCCTTGCTGTCTTGCCTATATATGCATCCTCATTTTGTTTGGCGGGGGTGTGATAATACAATGTGAAGATCTGGCTTATTATTTTGATATTACCCATGCCTTTTATAGCACATCATTTTCTGACCGACTCTGAAATCCTAAAGTGTGGTTCTTTGGCATGGTGTTTTGACATCGTGACCGTATGTGAAGAGCATGTGTTTGTTTTTGCTTGCACCTCACTATTCACTTATTTCATGGAGAGGCAATTACAGTGAAGGTATCAAATTCAGAGTGTGAGAAGCCAGATGATTTCGAAAGCATGAGCCTCTAGAGCTTCTTGCAGAAGAAGCTCCTGAGGTCTCTCAGGGGCTGTACATTTTCAAATCTTAGCGAAATCAAATACCTGTTTGGAAAAGATTTTCGGTTTTTCCTTCCCTCATTGATGTCATTACGGTTGCTATGGAGAGAAAGTGAGTGCTGCCTGACATTGCTGGAAAGATCAGTGCTGACGTATTTCTGTAGAGCAAACAGTCCACCTCATCATTTGTTTTTTATTATTGTAGGGTTGCTAAAAATTGTCAGAACTAATAACAAAAAGGACATGTTCCTTTGTCAGAACTTCTTTGTTATGTGAGTCTTCTAAAGGTGTACAATTCTAATAACAGAAAAGAGACTGAAATACACAGTCACCCATGTGAACTGAGGCAGAAGAAAATATGCTTTGTAAGCTACTAGATATTTCTATTCCTTAGAACATTTTTGTTAGAAACGTCTGTTCCATTGTTTTAAAATATATTTTTAACAATTTTTTCAATAGTTTATTTTTCCACTATACAGTACTAACCCAATCAGGTCTGAGCCCTGAAAAGAGATTAGTACTGATTTTATTTTGGATCATTTCCAAGGCATTCTATGCTTCTCTGCTACAGAAGTCTAATTGCATCATCAGATATGAGGGGTACACTTACAGTGCCTTAATGATTCAGGTGGCTGGCCACAAAGGAGGTCAAAACAAGGTTAACCAAAAACAAGATTACTTAGGAGAAAAGTAACTGTCCAATCTATGAGTTTTATTAAAGCAAAGAGAACTAAAGAATAAAAGGGTTTAGGAGAGAGAGGAAAAGAAAGCATCTTTCAACTACTTTAATGCCATTTACATTTGTTGAATTTGGTGATATCCGTAGAGTAATTACAAACTGATACTCCCTCGTTTCGTAGAAATATGCATTCGACAGTGTGCCTTGATGTTGAAAACTGTGGTGTGTTTTAATGAACGCTATAAAATATATGTACGGTACTTCCACCTTTAAATCTATTGCTGGCAGATTTACTGATTGCATTTTTCTTGCACTAAGAATGTGTTCAATGTGAATGGCTGATTTGTTGTGGCTACTTTTTTTTTCTTTCTTTTTTGCCTGCAGCGGCACATCTAGTGATGAAATGTGCAACTTATACATTATGTATTATATGGAAGCCAAGCATGCAGTCTCTTTTATGACATGCACACAGAACGTGGCTCCGGATATGTTCAGAACTATACCACCAGAGGCCAGTGTCCCGATTCCTGTGAAGTCTGATATGGTTATGATGCACGGACACCATAAAGGTGAGATCACTGCTCAATAAAAATAACGTGATTGTGTATTTGCTGTGTCTCACTTATTCTTATCGTATGTACCATCTCCTTTCCCTGACATATCCCCATCAAAACAGCTAAAGAGTGAAAAAGATTAGTTTGGGAGCCAATCCTATCAACGTAGACCTTTCTTCATTTAATTTGTATTTTCTAGTTCCTCATCTTGTTCCTCTCATACCCAGTATGATTTGTAGTTTATGAATTTATAAATTATGCCATGTTCTAAAAGTGCTACAACTTGGTATTAAAAATGGTTATCATCTCCAGCCACACCCAATTTAGCTTTCATGGATCTCTTCAAGCAAAGAATAAATATTGATATTATTAGCCTTAGCTTTTTTTTTTGGTCTCATTCTTATAACCATTCTTGAACTTACTGACCATCTGCAAAATGGTTGTGTTGAGTATCATCCCCTTAGTTTAATATTACAAAATCCATACCCTGTTTTTTTGGATGAAGTATGCTGAGACTTTATTAAGCTTTGCAGATTTAATATTAAAATGCCAGAGAAGCTTCTTATTTCTTCCTAGTGGAGATCTTATCAAAAAAATAGCATAGCAATCACATCATTTACTAAGGTGTTCATGTATGTACAGAATATACCTTAAAAGTATCCTTAAATATACCTTTAAAGTGCCCTTAATGTATCATTAAAATTCTATTAAATTCAATAAAAAGCAAACATGGTTTTATTAAAACATTTTAAAATTATGTATCATTTATATATTACCAAAAAGTAGTGGACCTAGTTGTTGTGTCAGAAGTCTGATAATTGGTAGCTATGCTGGGGGAAAAGTGAATTTGCAGCATTTCTACCATATAAATTGTTAATATTATAATAAACAAAATAATCCTGAATCATGTTTTTATATTGATGGCTTAACTCCAATAAACTATTTAAAGTATGTAATACATGTTGAAAATGTATGTGCAATTTCTTTGATCTTTTCATAGAAACAGAGAACAAAGATAAGACTGCCTTACTGCAGCAACCAAAAAGAGAAGAAGAAGAAGTGTTAGACCAGGGTATGTACGATTATTTCTCTAAATAGACTTATAATAGTATTCATTATCTAAACAGGCTACCAAATTGTAAAATTATGGAATCTATTTCTCTAGATCAGCCTCACACCCTATTATTGCTATTCTTATATGATGTATAATTCATGAAAAAATGGTCAGTTATTGCATTTGGCCTTGAAAATAAAATTCATTAATGTAATTTAGTCCCATTAGGTTTTTCTGTCTTTGTTTTATTCATTTAATACTGTAACTTTTATGCATACTATAAATATGTGTAAATATAACCATGAAAAACAAGCTGCTTTTGAAATATAATAACCTTTACCTTTTAAATTCTTATGTGTTCTGTGTGATTTTTTTAACCATGTATTTGAGGCTTAAGAGAAAAGAAATTAAGAATTAAACCTGCATCTTGTCTTTGTAAGTCACTGTCCTCTGCCTTCCGCAAGGTAGGAGGAATCATTGTCTTATACAGCCATAGTTTTGTGTTAAGTTGCTATACTTTGAGTTCACTGTCTTCTACTCTATTGAGTTCAGTTGGAAATGTTTGGTGCTGGTTTGCAGGTTATTGCATGTGCTGATGAACTACTCATCTGTGTCTTGGTTTCTTGCCCGTTGTTGGGAAGATAGTTCTTTGAGTTAGGTGTTGGAGTCAAGCCATTCTTGACCTAAATTTGAACTATTTTTAAACATTATCTTAATGTTATTGCAAATGCACATCTACTGACAACACAGAGTGTACAAATAGATTTTTTCCGTTGGTAATAAATGGAGGTTCCCTCTTTTTTCACATTTCCTTAACTACCAGAATTCTTAAAAATGTATTATACTGGGCTAAGTCAAAGACATTTCTGCTCTAATTGTATTTACAGAATGAACAAATCTAAATTTTTGACAGGGAAAATATACTTTGAAAAAGAATGAGTAAACTAAAGGCTTTTAAATTATTTAAAGTTTGTTGTATAACAGCTTATTCTAACTTTTTAAAAATACAGATTAGCTTAAAATTGTCTGTGTTTTTAAGTAAAAATTACAGAGATGATTTTATACTAAAGAGCTATTGAGTACAATTTAAAATAGCTAAATTTAGCCATCCCATTTATATATTTTTATGGATGATAATAATAGAAACTTAAGTAAAATAGAGTTAACAGTGTATATTGTAATTATACTGAAATTTGTTCATATTTGCAATAAATTTCATTATTGCACACACTATTTGAAATATATCTGAAATAATTTTTACAATCTTAAAATTCATGTCAAAATGTCAACATATATGATAAAATATGAAATGAGACCACTTAATAGATGCCTCTTGTAAAATTACACATTTGTGTGGAAACAGGCTGGACTGTGGTTTCTTTCGGAAGCTAGGTGAGTTGGTCAAAGAAGGCATCTACATCTCAGAAGGGCTAGGAACCCAGAAGTTTTGTGAGCAAAGTTATCTTTTTTATTATTATTATTATTTTAATCTTATTGAGTTTATTGGTATTTTTTAAGTATACAGTACAGTTAAATTCATCATTGGGATCTTGTACCCTTACATGACAGATCTTGGTTCTCACTTTTTCCCCATACCCCTGCCTTCCCTTCACCCTCTCCTTCCTACCCTATTTACAAAGACTGTTTCCATTTTTTCCTTTTCTCATATTTTTTCTTGCCCCTTATTTCCTTTCCCTTATTCTTCCCACTTCCCCTACACCTTTAGCCCTTTTCTTCCTATTTCACATTATCAGTTATACAATTTTTATAGTTATACACTTCACGCTTTTAGTTTTTCACACCAGAGAAACTATTTATACAGGTGTATATACATTATACATGTATTTATACATGTGTGTCTTGTTTATATCACTGAAGAGTATGGCCTCAATATTCATCCATTTGCCTATGAATGACTCTAGTTTCTCATTCTCTATGGCTGAGTAGTACTCCATTTTATAGAAAAATCATATCTTCTTTATCCAGTCTCTAACTGATGGGCATTTGGGCTATTTCCAAGTTTTAGCTATTACAAACTGTGCCACTATAGATATGGGTATGCATATATCACTGTGGTATGATTCTTTTAATTCTTTTGGAAAGATACCCAGCAGAAGAATAGGTGGATCAAATGGAACCTCTAATCCTAGTTCTTTGAGGTATCTCCATATTGATTTCCATAGTGGTTGCACCAGTCTGCAGTCCCACCAACAATGGAGAAGGGTTCCTTTCTCCCCACAACCCCACCAGCATTTGTTATTGCTTGATTTGTTGATAGCAGCCACCCTTTCTGGAGTGAAATGGAATCTCAGTGTTGTTTTCATCTGCATCTCTCGAATGACCAGTGATGTGGAACATTTTTCATATATTTATTTGCTGCTTTTATTTCTTTTAGCACAGTTATCTTAAATGTTAGATTTAATTTGTTTTTCCCAGATGTAGGATTTAAGAGTTATTATATATGTCTGCAAACCAGTCCTTTCACACACTTTAATATTTTGCTAGACATTTACCCTTTTGTGGCTTGTGACGTACAGAAGTTTAAATGTACCAACCTCTAATTGGTTTCAGAGAAGTCTTTGATATGAATACATGAAATTAGTCTGCTTTCTTTAACTTATGAATAAAAATGCACAGAATACATAAATATAAATACATAAAATGATAGAAATAACTTGGAAAAGAAAAATATATTAGTCTAACTCGATTTTCATATTGTAGACATTAAACTGTGGTATTCACCTGTTGAAATTTGTTCATCGCTCAACCATCTCCTTTATGACAATACCTCACCAAAGCTATTTCAGTGGTCGGTGTAGTCTGTGTATTAAACTGCTGGTCTCCGGAGACCAACAGCCTAGAAGTTAAAGAAAAATTCAGAAACACACCAAATGCCCATTTGTATAAATACTTCATTTGATACACTAATGAGGTCAATCTGTCTCCAACAATACCCAGGACAAATCTACTCATTACTGAAAGAATATTCCATTCATTTTGGAGATATTTGTTTGCACAAAAGGCCTATTTATATTCATTCCCTGGAAAGAGAGATTGGCCAAGTAGTGAACAAGAAAGCTCTAATTATTCAAACAAATTATCCTAGGTGTGCTAATTTTTAAAGTAAGTCCTCTAACTTAACCCATTGCCTTATGTTGGTGTTCTAGCCAAAACAATATGTGTTCAAGTGGTCCTCCATATTATATTAATTTTTAAAATATTTTAACTCAATAAATAAAAATCCCAAGTTATTTTAGTCATGCTAGCCACAAACTAAAAGATAGCCATCTATATTGGTCACACGCACCCAAGATGTCAGACTCTAATAGGAAATAGAATAGCTATAAGGAAATAAGAAGACATCAGAGGACATGGCCTAAACGGCAATCTCTGTACTCATCCGTTGGCACAGATTGTTGTGCAAATGAAATCGTTTTTCCTTGATAATACATATGTAAACATTTATATTTATATCCTACATATATAAAAGCTATCTTAATACATTGGCAAGCTGTTAGGAAGATAAAGGTCAGTATATGTAATAAATATACTAGAATGAATGATCTTTACTGAGATAGTAAAAAAATGAGGTTGGGGAAAGACAGTCATACTCCACAAAATGAAATAAAGAAATGTAGCTGTGCACAGATGGACAAGAAGTCGAGAGTCTCTCCAACAAAGAGAACAATAATCCAAAGAAACCCAATAAACATTTTGACGCAGGTTTATCTTATCTTTGTTTTTCTTATTTCTACAGAAGGAAGACCAGTATTTTATTTTCTTTGAAATTCTTATCACTCAATTTGATATCTATGAATATTGAGGAGAAATTAACTATCAATTTGAAAACTAGAAGCCCACATAGTGTTGCCTCAGCCTGGATTTACTCAAAAGCATGCTTTTTGCAGTACCTTTGTCTGCATCTCCTCTGTGGAACAAAGTTTCATGGTAGGCACATTTATCTCAGACTCCATCTCAAAAGATGTAATCATCAAGACACCAAAGAAGCATTATATGACAGTTTTATTCAATAGGCTGTCCTGGATTGTTCAACGATTGGTAACATTTTAAAAAATCTTTAAATCTACAAAAATTTTAAATGTTTGACTGATTTTTTAAAAATAACATTCATTTATGGAAGGTAACTAACTATACAGAGTATGACTAAACAAAAAATTATCATTATTCTCCAGCAATGTCTTTACATATATCTCTGTTAACTATTACACATATATTTTGATGTATATATAACATACATATGCACATTATTAACAATTTTTGAATCATAATGTCTATAGACATACTACATCTTGCACATTTCCTCCAATGGTAAAAATTATTGACAAGACTTACTTATAATGGCTGCAGAACTTATGTACATTTCTAAAAATGTTAAAATAGCCTCTTTGTATGTAGGTGAATTTATCTGTGTACAGTTGATTATGTCTGTATCCATGCAAAAAACCACGGAGAGATATTCATAACAGAAGTGCTTCCATCCTTTAAAAAGATTGTGGGTGAAGAATTACCTATATGTGTAATGAGCATAATAAATTAAATAGTAATCTCAATTAGACAGCGGTTCTGGGTGAGGAAATGAACCCTTGGGAAATTTGTGGAATGCAGAAGTAGTGTTGAGTTCTTCCAGAACAGACACACAGAAGGATATGTACAGATAACCTTCACCTGTGATGTTTTGTAAGTTCTTTTTTTCATATGCAGTATACCAGAGGTAGAGCCAGAGCTTTCTATCAATGTTGTTTAGATAAATATTGGAAATTTCGAACAAGTTTGTATGCAGCCACCTCTAGAAGTTCTGAAAATGAGTGTTTCTATTGTTTAGAATTCAAAGTAAAGATATAGGGCTGATATTTCTGTCATTTGTGTTGAAATATCCAATATGTGTAAAATCTCAAGACAGAATTGAAAGTCAAAATTGGCAGTACTAGAATGTGCTTGTGACTTTGTGTTATGCTCTGACAACCTTTCTTTTGCTGCAGAAAGAGCTTTTTACATGTTTTATTCAGTTTGCCCCAAACTCTTCTCACTGTAGATTTTGTGCCCTCATGTAATCAATCTTTCTGCTCAAAGGTCAGTGTGAGCTACTATATTCCCAAGGCAGGGAGAAGTTGACAAAAATACAATTTGTAGAGGGAAAACACTCCATGACCTTAGATAGTTAAAGGTCTTCAAACACCTTCTGTGAAACAGAATAATTTCGCAGTGGTTTATGCTAACAAAAATGAATTACCATTGGCATGTTTTATCAAATAAGCAGAATCAAGAGAACAAGGTTGTAAGTTAAAAATACAATAGTGTACCATAAAGGCTTTCTGAAATAGCAGTTGGTAAACAGTTTGTGGGAAGAATGAAACAAAGGCAAAACTTAGCAGTTAAAATTTATATTTCTTAAACTTGTTCAGAATAAAACCCTTGATCCCGTAAAAAAGTACAAGTGGTTTTAGTATTAGTTTAGCTAATTCTGAGCACTATCAGTGATGCAGGGACTGCAGTTTTTAAAAAGATATCATTCGTGGTTTTAGTTGCATTCACTAAAAATGTATTGGTTTGTTATGATTTATGGGCAGCTCACAAATCGTTATTTATTGAACTCATCTATCAGACATGGTTCTAAATGCCCACTCCCAGATTCTGGGAAGCTGACAGAAAGGTGTTTTGAATTGGTTTCTTAATAATGAAATACACAGATGTGAGTGCTCATTTATCACACAGTTGGACTTTCTGATAAAGATCTGTGTGTATAGTAGTTGCAAAAGCCATCATCTGTCTTCTTCTAAGTAATATTTTTTTCTTTTCCTTGAGAGACAGAAAAGCTCATTTCTAGTTATTTTTCAAGCAGATGAGTCATAGAAGAGAAAAAATAATAAAGTTCAATTCACTTGTAATCCTTGAATTAAGCATCAATAGCATGTGTTTTATTTTTCTATAGCTATAGAATGCTGTGACTTAGTAATAAGTAAACAATCAGTAAAGCAAATCATCTTTAACCAGAAGGAAAAATCAGTTATGACTAAGTCATAAACCACAGTGTTAAAATCTTAGGAGAGATGCTTTTTTCCATCCTCACATCCTTTTCCTTAATCAGTTGTGTTGCATAGTTTCAATCACATTAGCTTGGCATATTTTGTCAGTGGTTTAACTGCTGAACAACCCACGCATTCTCCATGTACCATAAAAATCACAGAGCAGCAGTGAGAGTTGTTTGTTTTGGGTCATGAAGTACTAGTGGTTTGTGTGAAAATGAAAACAATTTATCCTGGAAAATTATCAAGAGGTCTCAGATTATTTTTAAAAGTACAACACCTGCCACAAAAATTAGAGACACTTGCTTTTTTCATTCAACAATCAATACATTGTATTTATTTTACAAACAATAGCCAATAGCACACTTTTTGTATATTTCTATTTTTTTTAATTTATTCTTGTCATGATCCTGAAAGTAAACCAGAGACATTTCTATACTCATAACAGGGAATGACAAATGTTCCATGTTAGCAAGAAAAATCCCCACTGAGGCATAAAGCAGTTAATGCAAGCACACAATGATGAACTTCGAGTCGGCTGGTAGTGTTTGCTTTTTCATGCACTGTGCTGCATTTCTTTTCTCAACACATGAGGGGCCACACACGTGTGTTTTCTAAATATGAAACCACCTCAGTCAAACTACTGAAAAGGCTACATTTCTGCATTGCGTAAGGACTTGTGAAGAGGAGGTTAAATGGGAACTCGCTGCAATATAAAACCATGGAGCACAAACTTTATCTCTGCTGATACAGAAGCAAAGGCTGACATTTCAACAAGTTATTTTGCTTTCTCGAATTTTTCATTGAGGGCCTAGTATGATTAGAACAATACTAATCAATGGAAATATGACGGCGAACAAGAAATGATAGGATTTTATTTTAATTACATAAAACCACATTTATATCTTGCAATTTATACCACTCCGGGGATAATTTAAATGTATAAAAACTGTTTTAGATCATTATGTAGAGTTTGATCATACATGAAAGGCATTATGACAGTGGGAAATGAAAACTATTGAAGATGATAAAAACTACTTTTTCACGTCAGCGACAGCTCATAATTATTCTTTAACACAGTTTCATACAGCTTGTCATGATGTGTATGTATTGACTAGTTAACAGTCTTTTCGTGGACAGGTTAGAACAGAGAAATGTATCCATTACAAAGTAAACTCAGCTCCTGGATTTCAAAAGAAAATCCCCACTCTGAGGGAAAAGATAACTTCCTGAAGCTGATGTTGAAGAAAGTGAAAGTCCAGTGTGGCTGCAGTATAAACTGAAAAGCAAGAATGTTGAGAAATGGACCAGGGCTCAGTAACCAGCTTTCTCGGTTATGTTCTGCTGCATTCAATGCAGAGATAGCAAGAAAAATAGTTAACAGTTCGGATTTTCATCTATCCAGTAAAGCAGAAGAGGAAAAATTTAAATAAGCTTTCTGGCTTGTGCATAAGCTTGTAAGGTGGCATCTAGTGGCCTCTCTCGTGTACAATCATAAGATGTTTGGAGCTGTTCTCACAAGCTCAGCAAACCTGCGAACAGCCAGGCCAATTACATTATTTTAACAAGTTTTACTTTTCTGACCCAATGATAATTTTAAGTGATGATTTCAAAGGAACTGGAGTGCTCTGTGTTTGGTATTTTAACTCAGCATTTAGATTTCTTCCTGAAAGGCTGAATGACTATGCAAAGTTCTGAGCCTGTATTCCTCTATGAGTCTTAGCCTAATGGCGCCAAGTATGTAAATTGTGTTTTTCTACCTCATGCTTGAAATAATCTTGTATTTTATTCTCTATATAAGATGTCTCAAGGTCCAAACATATTAAACAGTTTATATTTAGTGCAGGGGACAGAAGAATTTAGGGATAATAGATTATTTTTTTCTCTGTGAGATAGAATGCCACTGTAGCCTAGCCAATTTGGTTGAGCTAAAACTTGTTTTGCTCTTAGTACAGAGATTGGTCCTGTTACCAGTTAATTATTTCCTAATTGAATATTTCACCTGGGATAAGCTGATTTCATAGGCAAGAACAGAAAACCTACTTTGAATCACCAAGCCAACATGATTTGTAAACATGACAGAATCTGTTAGCATCATTTTGGAAAGATTTCATATCCTTCTCCCACTGGTATCTTGATCATATGTTCCGCAACAGAATGCATCATACCTACACCAGTAGCCATTTTCATTTCCTAATAGCCATGAATGAAGGTTTCATAGATGTTATTTGATGGTGCTGTAAATGTAATTAAAATGTAAGTAGTAGGATCTTTAGTCAGAAGTATTTTCTTCATTAGCAGCAGTTAGAATGGATGAAAAAAGGAAGAAATAGGAGTTCCCTGAGAATGTTGGCTTCCTAGTCACATGAATGATATAAAAGAATTTAAAGCCATAGATATCATTGATGAGGATTAAAATTCTTCTTGAATTTTCTGGTGATGTATTTTACATCTGTGATCATATTTTGTAAGTAATTTGTTTTCATGAAATTGGATTATATTTTAATATAATTTTAATATACAGAATTTTAATATACAGAAAGGCATAAAATTCATTTTGGGAGGAGTCATTCTAATGTTCTTGAGTTTACTAAAGTCTTCTGGAATTTGTGTTTAAGAGCAACAACTGGAATTATTTATATTAGCAATACTAACAAAATAAAGAGAGTTTGGCTTCCCACTTGCCAAAAGGATGTATAGTTGACAGATGTATTATGCATCATAGGATTGGCCTCAAAATATATATGTAAATTCATACACTCTACTAGGTTTTAAAAAATAAGTTCAAAGAGTTCACTTGTGAAGATAGCCTTTCTCTAACTCTAACACAGCTGTTGATATTTTATTTTAAAAATCTGAAAAACTTGACTTCCATATCATTTTAACTACATTCTGAAAGCCATTTGTTGAAATATTCCATGCAATCACATATGCATTATTTTGTTTCTATTCATATGAAAATAGCCATAATATATGGACTCATTAAATAATCAAAATAAATATAAGGTATGTGAAATGAAAAGTAACGGTATATTATTCTTTCACTGTTCTGGAAAATTCTCTTTACTGTTCTTTCTCCTGTTCTTGAACGTCTGAGAGCAACACTCTCTCTCACTGTGAAGAATCAAGAGATGATATATATATATAAGGCACCAAATTTTATAAATTTTGTGATCTTATCAATCCTCCACCTCTTTATCTCTTCTCTTTTTCTACAGGTGATTTCTATTCACTACTTTCCAAGCTGCTAGGAGAAAGGGAAGATGTTGTACATGTGCACAAATATAACCCTACAGAAAAGGCAGAATCAGAGTCAGACCTGGTAGCTGAGATTGCAAACGTAGTCCAGAAAAAGGATCTTGGTCGGTCTGATGCCAGAGAGGGTGCAGAACGTGAGGAGAGGGGCAATGCTATTCTTGTCAGAGACAGAATTCACAAATTCCACAGACTAGAATCTACTTTAAGGCCCGCAGACAGCAAAGGTTTCTCATTACAGCAGCCCCTGCCTGGTGAAGGCATCTGGGAACCAGAACACACAGGAGGTGCGTTTAGGTTTTTCTTTTCTTTCTTTCTTTTTTAAGGAATTAAATGTGAAATGCTACAATCCGCATGAGCAAAATCTGAAGGGAATAAAAAGTAATGGATGAAAAAACTCATTGATGAGAGCATTGGAGAAAGCATTACTCAGATTTGGGTTATTGAATACCACTTTTGATTGAGAATTTTTTCTTTGTGGTTTAAGCCAACACTAATAAATTCAGTGTCTGTTCAATAGATGGATCAGAACTACAAGGATCCAAAATGCCTGAGTCACTTGGGAAAGGGTAGCAGATGAAGTTACAAGAAAAAAAATCAACATTTTCCATTTTACTCGTGGAAAGTAATTGAAAATTAGAAACTTGACACGCAAATCCCATTGCAAACAATGTTTATATACTATCTTTTTTTAAAAAGGTAATTAAATTCCTATCAAAGGAATCTCATACTTTCAACCTTCTACCCCAAGTTATAAAATGTAATTATTTTATGACTTTGATTTCTTAAATTCTATTAGCAATTGCTCTCTTGATTGGAAATTGAGTATTTATTTTGAAGGGACCTCCAGTGAGTCAATAACTATCAAATTTATCTTTATTTCTAACCAGAATTGGCTTCCAGAATAAGTGGACAATACCTTATTCCCTTCAGGTTTCTGTACTAGCAAGCTATAGGTGCCGTGTCTTTGTCTTTAATTGTGTTGTGGCCTCTGTGATATTGATTGTGTTTCGTGTTACTTGCTAATGTGGAAAACCAGATAATACAGCATGTGGAGATAATCTCCAAAAAAAGTAACAGATATGCGTGCACAGAAGCTGGCCATGCTTGGGCTGCAACGGCACAGGCTGCGAGCTTGGTGTTTTCAAATTCAGCTTTGCAGGAAGCCATAAATTATTCAACACCCAGCTGATTTTTATTTATAACTGAAAAAAATTAGCATGCAGTGCCTTTTGCTCACGCAGAAGTTTCAAACATTATCCACTGGGACTGGCTTAATATTCCCCATGAGATGTTAACTGGAACCCCGACTTTTACTTCACAATTAAATAGAATCATTTCTATTCTAACCATTCTACATTGGCCTAATAATACTGTGTTTCTCAAGAAGTGGTCCCCAGAATGCTTTGGCTAAAAAATATCACCTCATGTCTTTAAGAAAAATTTAGACTTTTGAATCCTATGAAAGAAAACCTAAATTTGCCTCGCTGAGTAGCGTTCCTAGAAATGTGCAGTTTACCACGCTCCTGTCCATTTCATAAGCACCCTGGAGTGCCTGTCTGATCCTCTCTGACAAGGAGAGTGAATTAGAACTCAAACAACATAAAAATATAAAAGACAAGAGGGCTTCTCTGATGAGAGTGAATCCCACAGGCCAGGGATTTGGCTCAGTGGTTCTGCCACCTGCCTCGCAAGCGCAAGAACCCAAGTTCGTGATCCCCAGTACCAAAGAGAGAAAGAGAGAGAGCGAGAGAGAGAGAGAGAGAGAGAGAGAGAGAGAGTACAATTCCATCAAGTGGGAAATGCTAGACTTGCAGCATGCTTTATTCCATGGCTTGTCTTTGTGACTCTTGGGTTTGAAATGATATCATGATCATTTATAACCATTGTAAGTATCAATGTAAAAATCATACTTTAGCTTACAGCATTATATTCCTGAAACCTATCTAGTTTTTCTAAGAAAGGAATGATTAAATTATAGGAAATACATTTATTTTTCCAAATATCATTCCTTCCAAGATCAGGAGAACAGTGTGGCTGGAGAAGTTGCCTTTCATGTTCAGTGTATGGTTGGCTGTCATTGAATTTAATGAATCAAGAAGTTGTGCACAGCACAAATCCTACTTTTAGAAAGAAAATATATATGAATTTCCTTTCTGAAATGATTTAAACATTATTTCACTGTTCTAATTCCAAAATTTTTAAAAAAATAAATGCAAAACAGCTGTTAGTGTTCGTAATCTATTCCCAAAAACTTTTTTCCTAAGATCTTTCATATTTATTATATACAATATTCTACTTTATTTGATGCTGTGTCATTCTTTTGAGTAAGCCAGAGGATACCTTGTTCTTAGGAAGCTACCATTTTATAAAAAGAAATTAGAAACTTATTTGCATTTAATTTATTATTAGCCTAATTCACGTGTATTTCTCAGGATATGGGCAAGGAGAAAAGCTTGATGGGTAATCTTCCCTTGTTTCTCTCGTGCCCTTTCTTTACTACAGGCAAAGCTGAGAATGGCCTTAATGGTCTGATGGAATTAATTACCTCCCTGAATGCCTAACTGCTAGAAGACATTGTATTAGCTGCAAAGAAGAAAGAAACTTTTTATATGAGGTTTTTTTTATTAAAACAAAAATGTAAGGCTATTGTGTTAATATTATACTCTATAGTCATTTCAGATCTCTTTGAGACATATTTCCAATTTTCAAAAGAAATTGAAGCCAAAGTAAGTTAACCTATTTAAATGAGGTCACAGAGTCTGGATTTAAAACTTGGATTTTATAACTTCAAATGTGCACCTTCTAGTTTCTTGTATTTCAGTACAGTTGTGCTCAATCAAAGAGGGGTCGATTTCATCTTCCAGTTCAAAAATAGTTCTGGACCCTCACAGCTCAGAAGCTGGAGGCTTTCACTCAGAATCACGTAACTGCAATAGTGTGATGCATCCCGTCTAATTTATTTGAGGGCCCAGTGGTATAGTTAATTGATGAGGGAAAAAATCTGGGTGCGACTCTGGGTGGTAGGCCCAGAAATACATGAAGGTTTCAAAACCTCGATCATTTTATAGACCTTTAGCTTGATCAAGATTCCACTCGGACCCAAACTCTGGCATGAGTCTTTCCGAAGAGCTCCCCACCTCATTAAGAGTTGGGTGTCAGTGTGGTATTAAGTAGCATAATGAGCTCAATAGAATGACATCTTCCAGCTTTTTGTACCCGAGAAAGTCCCTCGCATTCTTAAGAACAACGTGGTGGCGTATGATGCTTTCGTTGCATTTCTAGGAGTACAAATATCTGTACACACAGTGTAGCGTCCCCCAAGCAGTTCTGCATTTGGCCAAAATAAAACTTGGGAACCACTTCATGGATGTGATATAGTGTAACAAATGACTGCCGGGCTTTAAATCCCAGCTATACCATTTTTACTCTGTGGTTGCTTGGCACATTATTATTATTATTATTATTATTCTCTTAAGTTTTACTTTAATTTTGTAGTCTATCAGGTCAGGATTATAACAGTACAATTCACATAAAGTTGAAATGAGGATTAGATGCGATTACACATGAATAGTATTGTGAACAGTGTTTGGCACATAGAAAGTATTTAATAAATGTATGACACTAACAACAATTATGATTATTGTCATGTTGGATTGCAATTCTGAAAAATTAAATGTCAATGTATAAATCATAATTATCTTAAGCAGCATTTATGAGAGAGAATTTTCTTGCAATATGTGGGAAAGCTGCAAAATTTCACACTTTAATAAGTTGAGAAAGTGTTTGGCAGTTTTCTATTATAATGGAAGTTTGTAGCTCTTCAGATCTCTGATACTGACCTGACTTGATGTTGGCAAGTAACATATGATATATATTGTGAAGACACTCAGCTTGGTAAATTAAGAAGCAAATGTATTCCTTTTTGTGCTTGACATAACTTATTCAATATCATTAGTAATTTAATATCGATATTGAAATAGCATTAATAGAGTAGAAATAAAATATAAGGTGTGTTTTACTAGCTACTTTCTTGAAACTAGGCTTATTGAAAAAAATTAATGAAAAATTACGAATAGCTATTCTAGCTGGCAGGTTTTATTGCACTACTGTGTACTAGCATATGGAAGACCAATTCAGCATATATTAAACCTCTGGGGGTCGTAAAAATAATATTTGCATTTGTGACACTTCTGATTAGATAAGAGGACTCATAAGGTCTTTAATTGTTCCAGTGATACATTGAATTTTTCATTAATTCCTAAAACAACTTTTGCTTAATTTTAGAGTCCCCTCCTATGACATATTCCAGTCAAATGCTTACCTCTTATCAAGTCTTAAAGATTCCCAGAGTAAAATAAGGCATTCCATTGGCTGAATTTTCATCTCCAGAAGAGAAGAGAATAATAGCAGCAACAATTAAAAAGCATATGCCTGCATTTTCATCTCAAGAGAAGAGAAGAGTAAAAATGAACAAATACAGTAAATAGCACATACTTTGAACCAAGCTAAGTGTTTTAGATGCATTAATTCATTTAACTCTCACAACAACCCTATTTGCAAATCCATCTTACAAAAGGAGACACTGGGGCATATTAACACATGCCCAGAGTGCCACTTCTCAGGGAACCAAGACACCAAGCCAGACAAGATTGCTCCTGAGTCTTGATTTTTAAGCACTTTGTTATTCTGTATCTTACAAAAAATATAAACTAGACAGGTAGGTAGGAAGATTAATCTCTCCTGTCACCCAGTCATCTCTGTTTACAACTGTAACAACTACATGTGTGGGTCACCTCTGGTCATTCTTTGTCAATGAGTATCCATTTTGAAAAGTGAAAATCCCGACTGGATATGGTGATGCACGCCTGTAATCCCAGTCCTTGGGAGGTTGACGCAGGCAGGAGAATCACCCTGCGTTCGAGGCTGACCTGGATTATCAAGTAAATTCAAGGCCTGCCTGAACTACATAGAAAGGAAGGAAGGAAGGAAAGAAGGAAGGGAAAGAGAAAGAAAGAAAATCCCACTTGCAATTAAAGAAACTATTTTTCTACTCCTTTTGATCCCCTACTCGTGTCTTACCTCTCTTTATCACTTTTCTTCCATTAAATGAAACATTATAATTAATTCTTATTTCCTTTCTGACTTTGGTATAAATATTTCTTCTGTAGTTTAGTTAATTATAGTTATTGCTGGCACTTTTGATGAATAACTTTCCCTGACCAAAATAAAGCATCTTTCTTCCCTGGAATGAAATTTTTCAATTGCAAAAAAAGCAACCACCAGATTTTGGTTGTGTTGAAATGATCTAGTGATTTTTATCTGGCTCTTTTTGCTTAGGATTAAATTAAATGTGAAGAGCCTTGTTACAAAAAAATTAAGTCAAAACTCTGAGTTTGAAATTATATTTTTTTCAACTTTACCTAGCTCTTTTGCTCCATGTGCAACACAGGTAAATGAATGGCCTTTAAAATGCTTATTAGTAATTTCAAGTGAAAGCAGCATTGATCACTAATGTTAACATTAATCTCTTTCTTGGAAAGATATAAAATTCTTGTAGTGATTTATTGATGTAATTTTAGTAGTAATGTTTAATTTTTTCTAGCACTGAAACTTTTGTCTAAATATATGGCAAAGTGAGTCTATGCTTTTATATTTATTTATAGTGAGTGCAAGCATTTTTCATAGCACAATATAGTTTATTTGATAAATGTCAAATGATAAGTGTTAAATGTCACTTGGAAATATACCATTTTAAATTCTCAGAAGGTTTTTTTCCACATTTTGTCATGATTTTTCAGAAATCACAATGAATTGGTACCAACCAGGATTAGGATAAATAGCTCAGTAGCTAATTATATAGATATCATATACCTATTATTTTTAAGAATCATTGCTTCTAATATCTTCTCAAATTCTGACTTTTAAAAATAAACAGTCAAGCCTAAAGTGACCCTCTGATGCACCATCTGAATTTAAAGTAGCTCGTATTTAGCCAAGGATGGCTGCCTAACGTCATGTATGAGAAGTTTGCATTTACTTGTGTGGCTAAAACTAGCATTAACTAGTCATATTTTGAATCATTTCTTAAATAAAGACTAAGAGGAGTTTGAACTAAACTTTTTAACCTCATTACTTAAAATGTTAAGTTAAATGTAGAACCCAATTATATATTATCATACAATTTCGTTAGTAAAGATCTGAAATTTTCCTTAATAGGAGATTAGAAAATAAACACCTGATACAGGGATCTGCAGACTTGCTCCTCACACAAGATTCCTTCCTGTCAAATGACAAAATGACAAGGAATGACTTCAGTATAATGCTGGCTTCCTGTTAGTCTCGTGTAGAGACAAGCAGGAGTGGGAAGAAAAATCAGTATTAATTCCACCTCCATACACCACTGTCCTAAATCACTGTCTTCATTCCTGACCATTTCGTCTTCAAAGGAGTAACCTTCAACTACCTCATGAAGAAAAAGATGGAGACACAAAGCAAAAGCATCCGTTACCTGAGCCAAGATTCTCAGGAAAGAATAAGAGCCCAGTCTTCTTTTAGTGTTCTAGAATTTCTGGTTAAAATGGAAACATAGATCTTGAAAGTTTTGAGGTCTTAACAAAATAATCGTAATAGATTTAAAGATATTTTTATTAAATAAAATTTAAAATAACAATTTTCCAATTTGGTACTGAAAAATCCAGGTGGCTCTTCATGTTAGATTTCCTACATTGCTTTATGCATCATCTTTACCCTATTGAAAATTTACCAAAAGTATATATTTCAATAAATATATTCTAGATATTCACACTGCTTTCCCTTCTTGAAAAAATTCTAACCAAGTAGAATTCTTGTATGTAACAGCTGTTTTTAAAATTTGTGAGAGTAGGCTTTTTACAGATTTTTAAGTACTTAACCAGGCTTATCATAGTTGGGAGCATTCACAGTGAGATTAAAATTCTTTACACAATATTTCCAATATTTTAAGAAATCGTATTGATCAACAATCATATTGATGGGCCAGGGATTTAGCTCAGTGGTGCTGCCTTCTGCCTTACAGGTGCAAGGTCCTAAATTCAATCCCCGGTACCAGGAAAAAAAACCAAAAGACGGCAGTCATATTGATGAACGATGCACTTTTTGGACATTGCGTGTTTTCTTTCAGAATTGATATGTCTGCACTTTCACACACACTTAGTCCCCAGTACCTGCTGGTGAACCACTGAATAGAAACTTTCCAGGGGCCATGATAGATCTGTTTTCCTAAATAAGAGTAATTAGCTCATTTGCATTCTTCTTGAGCATTCTCACAGTGTCTTCAGCACTGCCCTAGGGGTGAAAAGGAGTAGTACAAAGGGATTATAAAACTATAGGGTGTGTAAATGCTAGTTGACAATGTAAACAAGAGTGAAGTTTAGAGTCTAGCCAGGCCCTGGTGACTTGGTGACAGAATAATGATGAGATGAGACTTCTCCCCTCAAGGAATTCTGTGTTGTGGTAGTGGTGCTGCGTTCTGAGAACCTGATGAGAGCAGTTCAGAATCTACATTGTCTTGGGCTTCACCAGAAGTCCACCTGGAAGTTTCAGGAGTTGATGAGTGTGGAAACATGACTACTAGGCAGACAAGCTGGAACTAAGATGAGGATAGATGAAATATAACCTGAGAATCAAGCAACTTTAAACTATTTAAATTTTTTTTCCTTTGGAAAATTGCTTATCCATCTTTTGACCCATCTAGGCATCTGCAATTCTAAGGCTTACACCTTATCTCTAGAGCTAACTTCCACCGTGTCACCTCCTGCTTAGGAATCTTCAGTGCCTCCCTATCATGTGTAGGACCAATTTGCCACCCATTTTGCTCTTCTGTCAAGCAAGCATGATAAGTGATAGATGCTATTCATCCCAGCGCTCCATTCACATCCTCTGCTCTACCCAGGACTATTTGCAAATTCAGGCACGCCAGCTGTAACTCAGCCCCCTCCTCTTGAAGTCAGGAAAGCATTTCACAATACAAATGAATGAAAATGACATCCCCATGTGCTCCCATATATTTCAAAAGTAAATTATCCCCTGATTCTGAGCTTTACTGCTGCTCATAAAATATGCCTTCAGATTAATCATAGTATAGGTCAAAACATCGCAGCTAAAAACTACATTTCGTTCTTCAATCCAGACTCATTTGCCTGATATACAACCCAAAACATTTTCTTGTCTGATCTTAGGGTTGGCTTATCCTGCCCACGCCCCCGGATACACACACATTCCTGCCACCTGATACACACAGATTCCTCTCCAGAGTTCTAAACATCTGGAGACATTCTGCACTATAAACAAACTCTCTTCATTCTTTCTGACCAGAATATTCTCTGCCCACTTCTACACTTAGTGGGCCTGCTTCCCCTTACTTTTAACTACAGTCACAACTGTGGGCTCCTCTGAGGAAAGCTTCTGAGTAAATTTTACACCCCACACTATTCCAGCTCAAAACCTCACTAAGGATTATGGGCCCACTTCTATGTTTCCACACTGTTTTGTGTCATAAGTTTTTGTTTCCTTTTTTTGCTTGTTATGTTCTATCCTTTTTTTTTTCTTACTAAGGATGGAACCCAGAGCCTTCACACTGAGCCACATCTCCAGCCCTGTTTTTATGTTTTATATGAGATAGGGTGTTGCTAAATCACTAAATTGCCCCACACATGTAAACTTGAAATCCTCTTGCCTCAGTAACCCAGAATGCTGGGATTACAGGTGTGGATCACCACACCCAGTCCCTATTTCTTTTAATTATATCTATTATATTATTCTGTCTTCTCATTTATGAAGAATAAATAGCCAAAAGCCACGTTTTATTGCCCTGTCCTCATAAATCCTAGCATAGTACCTTGTAGAAAAAAGAATATATTTGTGGAAGATGCTTCAGCCAAGATTGTTGACAGAACTGGTCTAGGATTACTGTTGGCTTTGCCATTTTGTGCATTTGTATTATGGGAAAAAATTAAATGTGTAGAAGTAAAAACATTTAGAGTGCAAAGGTACTTTTCCCTTCTGTGTAACTGGCAGAATTATTTTAAAGTACTGATTCCTGCATTGGCAGCCTCTGAAGTTATGAGGAACCAATCATACAAGCCCTGTGCTTCCCTTTGATGCCCCAGTCTTCAGTGCCCGACTGAGGATCTCACTGTATCCTGCCACCTCCTTCAAAGGGTGGGAAGGAGAAACAAGGCTGGAATTGCTGCTTTTCTGCTTCTCAGCATTTCCATTGAAGCCCTTAAGAGGGAAAGAAATATGAACATCGTCACAGTAGCTTTCATAGTTATCTTCAAAATTATATATCCTCAGTTAGTTTCAGTACTCCATACACTGTGCCTGTTTATTCATGAGCATGTTCATAAAAGAGTGTAACAGAAGTGAACTCGGGTATTTTGTGAGGACCAATACATGCTGATCAAAAATTAGCATAATTTCGAATTCATTCAATCCGAGTCTGTCATGTTTTCTCTCATTAGGAAAAGATGAAGTGTAGACAAAGAAAGTGCATATTGTTATAGGAACACTGGAGCTAGGTGAAATGAGATCAGAATCACGCATAGTTTCTTGTAGAAGGGACAATCTGAACAGTCTATTATGAGAACTGTCATCTATGGAAGAACACTGAGACTTCACTCAGGACAGAGTGGGAGGAATGAATGAAGGATGGCTGAGAGATTCACGGAGACATGGGCTTGTTGCTCATTCTTGCTTTTTATTTGCAGCATTTAAACGCTTTCTATTCAAATGATGCCACTTATGTTGCCATATTTTCCAAAGTTATTAATTTATAATAAGAATCTTCTCAGGGCCGGGGATTTAGCTCAGTGGTTCGGTGGCATGCCTTGCAAGCGCAAGGACCTGAGTTCAATCCCTGGTACAAAATAATAATAATAATTATAATAATAATAATCTTCTCAAGAAGGTGGCAGTGTCATATTGGCTATCTTCTGATTTAAGCACTTTCTGGTTTTATAGGCATCTTACCAACAGGAAAAGTGAGCAGATGATCTTAAGACTGGTTCACAGTAATTCATTCCATAGCTTAAGAAGCTACTTGGCATGTGCATGTGATACATTTTATGGAGAGCACGGCTTGTTTTATTTAAAAATTTCTTTGCATCCAGTGACTTACCGCATGAGCATCTTATACTCACTGTGAATCTCTGTGTTTTTGTCTTAGCATTTGTTTTTACACTAAACATATGGGTTTATCTTTTAGATTTCCATGTAGAAGAGGCGCTGGAATGGCCTGGAGTATACTTGTTACCAGGCCAAGTTTCCGGGGTTGCTCTGGACCCCACTAACAACCTGGTGATTTTCCACAGAGGTGACCATGTCTGGGATGGAAAGTAAGTGATTTTTGTGTTCAAAGCATAAATGAAAATGATAATATTGTCCATAAATTTTCACTAAGCTAAAAATACTGGTGAGAGAAATATTGTTTCTTTTTTTTTAATTTTTTTTTTATTTTGGCACAATGCAAAGACTGGTGATAAGTTTTCTTATGTGCTATCCTGTGATAACTATTTCCAGGATTCATTATGAACTAGTGATATGCTCAGGGATGATACTCTAATTCTGTAGTAGTAAGTCAGTATTAGCTATCTGTGGCTGTGCCAAAATACCTTAAAGGAAAAATAACTAAAGGAGAAAAGATTTATTTTTCACTAATGGTTTCAGACATTCCAAACCATGGTCACTTGACTCCATGATCCGAGCCTGTGCAGAGGCAGAAATCATGGTGGGGAAGTGTGGTGGAGCAAAGCTGCTTGTAGCAGCTAGGAAGGACAGAAGGGGGGGCAGGTGCTGAGACAAAATATATCCTTCCTAGCCGTATCCCTAGTGACCTGCTTCGTCCAATTAGGCTCCACCTTCCAATGAGTCCATTTAACTAAAATTTCAGCAATGAATTATCCACCTATGAGGTTAGAGCCCCTAGGACCAAATTAACTTCCCAACAGCCTCTCAGCTGGCAACCAAGGTCTCACCACATGGTCATCGGGAGATCTCTCAGATCCAAACCACAATTTTTGGATGATTTATTTCCCTCTTTCTCAGAGCCCTCCTCCAAGAATTGCTTTTGCCTATATGGCATATTTGCATCTGGTGTATTTCTGATGATGACTTAATGAGAAAAACATATTCCTTCAAGAGTGTCTGTCAGCGGTGAGGAACCCAGGACATGTTATTGTGCTTTTCTTTTAAGACAAAAGGTGTTCATATAGAGTTGTTTTCTTCTGAACCAAAACCTCAGTATTCAGGTTCACTTGCGGGGTTGGCACTTTGCTGATAAATACATGGGCTTTGGGTTGCCGCTTGGCATGGGGTCTCTAAAAGGTTCACCATCCCTGGTGTATGTGACAATTAGCAGAGGAGAAGACATGCACTTTACAAGCAAGTAGTCTCACCCAGTAGTTTATGAGCAGAAGGCATTAGCAATCTGTAGTTCCGCCTACTTCCATTCTGCTCTCTTCCACTTAAAATTACCTTCTCTTCCTAACAGGAAAGATATTAAAATGAGTTCATTCAGTGATTGTTGAAACATTTCAGGACTTCGAAGAGAGCAATCATAATCACAATCAACTAAGAAAGGTTACTGGCCGGCCTACTCTAGTAACTCTCTGGGCTGTTTTCCTGCTCTGGGTGCAAAGTGACTAAGGCCAATGGGCTCTTCCTTCCTCTCGGATCATTTCATGACATTGGCAATGACCTTTTGGCTGAAGCAGTTTGAATACAAATAGTACCTTGGCCTGCACATTTTCATATAGATTAATTGGACTGCTCAAATTTGCTCTTTTTATAAGCATTAAAGACTTAAAAATACTATTAGGGCCCATGCCTACCATCTCTGCTTCTTCCTCTGAATTTGTCTTTCTAAACTTTCCCTCTGTCTTCTACCACCTTCTTAGTGGATTTCTAAAAAATGTCAAAAAAGTATTGAGTATTTACTCTGGGCCCACCAGTGTTCTAAATGTTTATATAAATTATCTAACACACAGTGCTGTCACCATGACCAGTCAGTTTACAGATAAAAAACCAAGTATTTTGCCTAATATCACATTAACAAATGGAAAAGCCGGGCTTCAGGTCCTTTAGTTGGCGTACTTAACTGCTTGAAGATACTACCTTCAAGATTGTAAGCACATTAATGTGATTGTGTTTTTAAGCTTGCTCCAAAATTTAGCAGGTTATTTTTATTCTCCTGAAAAATTAATATCCATTTATTCATTTCTTTTAGTACCAGTTTTCATACAAAGGTTAAATTTAAAATATCATCACGTCTGGTGAATCTTCTTTCATACATACAACTGTAGGGCCTCATGCAGGAAATTGAGAATCTACATGTATAGCTCAGTTGTGTTTCCTCCATTTTGAGAGATGTTTATTAAACTCACTGCGTTACACATGTGCACATATGTGTAGTTTTCTTTGTGCAGTTGAAGATGGTATTCAGTCAGTCTTTCAAAATAAACTGGTGCTTTCTTACTGCTTTAATTGTCCTTTCTAGTTGTCCAACTTCCAAGTGGAGTCCAAGAAAGAGATCGTTTCAGAGTTCAGCACAAACAGTCGAACTCGGCATTCCCGTTTATACATCCCTGACACATCATTTTAGTTGTTACTGAACATCTAATGATATTTTAACAAGTGCTTTTAAAAGGAAACTATTAATATTCATTGTAGTTTGTTCTTCATTTTAATGGTACTGCTACATTTTCTGCATGGGTTTCTGGCAACATTTTACCAGACAAGAAAATTACAGCATCATTTTCCCCAATTGATACTGTTTCAGCTGGTTAAAGCTAAATTGGACAAAGTCCAAGTTTCTATTTCAGTTTGGTACTCATTTCAAGTAAATAGCAGAGGCTGGAATGGTTCACTAGAAAAAAGGGATCAGTAAAGGCCAGGCTGGGGTGGGAGATAACACGGAACTGTAAAACAGGAGCCACACGATAATTTTCTGTGGCTCATATGGCAGTCCTAGCTGAACAGCTACATTTTTCCTGGCATGTAGCTTTCAGTATCTTGTGGACATAGATTCCAGTTTCATTGCCAAAGCCCTGATATGTTTCCCTGTTAAATAGCATCAACCAACCATTGCTGTTGAAAATGTAAAATTTCAGAAAAAAATGTTTCTTTTTATCCTTCATGTTTATCTCTCAGATATGAGTATTCCTTACCTCCCTTACCCTCTCCTTTTCTGGTATTGCTTGTTGGCCTCTAGCTGCCTTTGCAATTCATGGTTTTAAGGAAAGTCTTTTCTAGCTTTCACATATCTATTTCCAGCTCTCTACATCGTTATTCATGAAGAGAATTAGAAATAGATTACTCTGTGGTCATTTTTAAAGGAAAATACATTATTATTTGTTCAAAGAAAAGATTACATTTGTCTCCGTTCTTTGAATGGTCATCATGCATGATCATCCTTCATTAATATGCAGTGGTACCTCAGCTCATGAACTTAATTTATTTCACAATTTTGGAAAAGATGACCCGCATTTCTGTTTGTGTGGGAAAGATGGCTGCAGTCATGTTTGTCACGCAATATAGAGCTTACCAAAAAAAGCAAAATTTTGCCAAATGCTTTTGTTTATGAACCAAACTGTTCTCCAACAAAAGCATTTGTGAACTGAGATACCACTTATATGCCACATTATAAACATTAGACAGGTTATAAAACTTTTCTTCCCTACTTAAAGTCCTGGGACTGTGCAAGGAAAAAGATAGCACCTTTCTCTTTAATTTATTCATTTATTTAATTTACTGAAAAGATACAATGGAAATGGAAGATGAGGCAGAAATCCCACTCTTGTTGCTACACTCTGGATGGAGAAGTGAGAAATACTATGATAATTTTCCTCATAATCTTTCTCATTCTAGTTCTCAAGTTCACAAATTTTTTTTCCTCATGGAGTTTATTGGTACATTTTAGGTATACAGTACTGTTACATTCATCATTTGCATCTTGTACCTTTACATGACAGGTCTTGGTTCTCATTTCTTCCCCTTACCCCTGCCCTCTCTTTACCCCCTCCTCCCTTCCCTATTTACAAAAACTTTATTTCCATTCCTTCATTTTCTCCTATTTTTTTCTTTCCCCTTATTTCCTTTCCCCTACCCTTCCCACTTCCCCTACACCTTTAGCCCTTTTCTCCCTATTTCACATTGTCAATTATACCATTAGGATCTTATGTACAATTATAGTTTTTCACACCAGAGAAACTATTCAGTATTTACACATGTGTGACTTATTTATTTCACTTCAATATGCATCCATTTTCCTATGAATGACTCCAATTTCTTTTTCTTTATGGCTGAGTAGTATTCCATTTTATAGAAAAACCCCATCTTCTTTATCCAGTCTCCCATCTGATGGGCAAATGGGCTGTTTCCAAGCACAATTTTTTTTTTATTTCCATAAAGCAAGAGCCTGCTGTAAATCACAACTAAGCTCTCTCTATCCCATACTTCTCAGAAACTGGCCATTTTTAAATGTATCAAATACTGCTTGAAGTTAATCATATTGCCGAATTAATATTCATTACCCAAAGCTCCTTTGATAGCATTGCATCAGCTGTCTTTATAAATACAGTTACTCTTCATGATTACCTGTACCTGATAAGACTGACCAGCTTTTACTCTGCTACTTAACCATACTAAATAAACATGGCAACTAAAATAATATTAATAATAATAAATCACTTAACCTCTTGACAAATGACTCACTTCTTTTCTCAGTCTGATTTCCATTTTCCTTCTGTGCACCCCTTCAATATGACTACTGTAAGAATTTCCTTCTAGCAGAAATAGGAAATGCCTGTTGCAAGCAGGAAGTAATGAAACTTTAAAGAGCCTCTTGTCTGTCCTGATGTTAGGGCAGCATGGCACTAAATCTCTTTAACCTGTAAATGCCTCCTGGCAGCAGCTTCTCTCAGTAACAGCTGTTCCTGAGTTTCTGTCTTAAAATCACAACCCAAATCAAAGCCATTCTTCATGGCCTTCTTTTCATATATCTGAGCCATGGTTGGGTCTCGCAGAGCAGAACTCATACCACATACCCACTTCATTAAACTCAGACTCTTGCCCCTAATTGTTAGCTGCCTTGTATCATGTATCATTTCTTCATGTGGAGTTAGAAGGGGCCTTGGAAGTTATCAACTCTGATTCTTTCTATGACCAAGAGGAGGGAAACCCCAATGCAAACTAGCATAGGGAAAGAAGAAAGTCATTACTCTATAAATTAAAACTTTGAGCGATACAGTATCCCAAACCACATCACCAAGATCAGTTTTTCAATTCATTTTCTTCTGGTTGCTCTCTTTCCAGGCCTTGATGAAGCTGTCTTTCCTTTCTCTTGGAGGTTCAGAATCATCTTATCACACTAACTTCACAAATGATACAGTCTGTAGTCCCTGATACAAGAAAATGCATAGACTGAGTCTTCATAACATTCCTCAGTCTCAGTTATCTCCTCCATCTTTGAGCCAATCAGTCACTGTGAACAGAAGAATGAAATCCACTCGATGGATAGGCTTGGCTTTTGTTCCACCCCTGGAAAATGAGAGTAGACTGAACATCATCTGGAGCAAATGGGCTGAGAGTGGGCTTCAGAATGTTGAGTCACCAGTGAAGAGCTGAGGTCTCATTCGTACGAATGGGGTGATACACACTGAGCACCCACAGAGAAGCTTCTTGCCTAAGGTGCACATCTCTTTACTGCTTGTTAAGTAGTTATTCTGTGCTTGAACATTGTCAGTGCCAAGCAATCCCCTAGATGTGGACATGCTGTCTAGTTATGAGACCCATTTAGATGTTACAAATTTCTTAGTTGTGTTCATCTGAAATCTGGTTCCACTCTCATGGCAATGATTCAGAAGAGATTTCCTCTCATTTTTCCATATCAGTTATTTGCATTTTTGAAGACTTATCTTCTGTAAACTGAACATTCCTTGTGTCCTTAACCAGTCTTCATATTGGCGTGATAACTTTCATCTGAAGGTATTTTGTTTTCTTGGGACTTGAAGGCATTTGATCTAAAAGTGTCTACAATACTCCATGTAGTTTATCTGATCATTGATATAATTCCTTTCTAGATATCTATTAGTATAGAAGGGTTGTGTTTATTTTTTAGCAGTTATATCAGTATGTTGCCTTATGTTGAATTTATAATATACTAAAATCTTCAAACATATTTCATGAGATTATGTGAAATTTTTACTGGAAATTTTTATTCATGAAATATTTTTAAGATATGGAAGTTAAGACTTTATGTTTCACATTATTGATTTAGCATTTGTTTAATTTCCAAATGTCATTTTAATCTGAATTAATAGAGAATGAGCTGTCCTTCTGTCTTTGTATAGGTCTGTTTGATAAGCATGCCTTTCATTGATTTATCAATATTGTTTATAAAATGTGAATAGTTGAAAGGTTGGCTTTGCAAGTTTTATTTGATAAGAAATGGGTGTTCTTGGAATCCTTCAGATAGCTCACAAACTATCTTTTCATCAGTGTTTTGTAGAATTTTGCCTACATCTATTATTTTAAAAATCTATATTCTTCCTAACCTTAAAAAGAAACAGTTCAAGATTTGTCTCACCGGTTTTCTAGAGTCTTGATTAAGAAATCTGTTTAGAATTCTGCCTCTACATAAGCGACATTTTCATATCTTAATATTTAACTGAGCCTACGATACAGAAGTCTGACTGAATTGTATCTACTATTTCCATATGAGAAAGAAAACTGAGTCCAATAAAAATTAGTCCAGGGATTTAGCTCAGTGGTTCCACCACCTGCCTCGCAAGTGCAGAGTCCTGAGTTCAATCCTTGGTACCCCCCAAAATTTATATATTGCACCCTTCCTTCTCATATTACCTTTTTATACCTTGTTTAAACCATTTACTCCAGTTTCATGCCACGTTCTTTAATTCTTGTTTATTTGACTACTGTTCCATATCTTCCACTTGTGTGCATTGAATTTGAATTAGGGAAATTCTCCCATCTAATGAAGTCAGTGTTAGTAAGAGAAAACCCCAATTTTTTTTTTTTTTTTTTTTTTTTTTTTTTTTTTTTTTTTTTTTTTTTTTTTTTTTTTGTACCGGGGATTGAGCTCTGGACCCTTCGCTTGCAAAGCAGGTGGTGGAACCACTGAGCTAAATCTCCAGCTCGAAAACCACATTTTTTAAAGACAAGAGACCTAGATATGAATCTTATTTATGGTCTCCTAACTTTGAGACTTGCACCAAGACATGTGAATTCCTTGATTTTGTTTCTTTGTATAAACAAAAGCTTTACTAATTGTCTCATACTATAGAGTAACAAAGTTCACTTTGTTAAGTGACTTGTCCTGGGTGGCCTCAGTGACTAAAGAGAATTCAGAGGCCTGTGCCATGATATCTAGTTTTTTTTCCTCTTCAACCTATTCGGGGAACCTGTACATCTAGGTGCATGAGGACACTAAATACACTAAATAGGCTTCGTCCTACTTTTCTCATCCTGGGATTTTTTTTTTTAACAATGTGTCTATGTACTCAGAAGTAAGTGTTTTAAACATAATATTAAATTATATCCCATTTGGAATGTCTACCTTTTGTATACTGTTTTAGCTTTCCTAACACTGAAGCTACACTTTCATTTATTTTCACATTTGAAAACCTATGTTCTTTCTTTAGCTTCCTAATTTATATAATTACAACATTATGTTTCACTTCTTTCTTCAGTTGCTATTATTTATTTTGCACTCCCTTAATTTTGATTGATGGCACCAAAGTTTATTTTCTCCTTAGTCTAGCTCTTTTTTGTGTGTATGAATATAGCAAAGCATTTCTTCTCAGCCTTATCTAAACTGTTTGATTAGCTGCTAATGTGCAAAATCATTAATGGGGAATTCAAACTGCTAAAATAAAGAACCGATGAATTCCAGCCCATAGGCCTCAGTTCATTGCTTTTCCAGAGAAGCAAACAAAAATTATCAGTGCTCCAGGCTCTGTGTGAAATGCGCAGGGTATTATTATATCCTCTAAAAAGTTAAATGTGGTTGAAATAAAGACCTCTCTGCAGCTTATAATGTGGGGTGGCTGCTTTAGAACACTAAATAAGCAGTTTGCTATAGCAACAGTGTATCCAGCTCTATAATCTGGCATCCATTTGTGCACTGTTCAAGGGTTACCTTTCTTTATACTGCTTTATTTGGCAGGTTTGATGTATGCCTGTGTGTGCGTGTGTGCGTGTGTGTGTGTGTGTGTGTGTGTGTGTGTGTGATAGATAGAGAGAGAGAGAGAAAGAGAGAGATTTTCTCATTTGAGGAAAAAATATCCATATCTTTTATTATTTGCCCTATATAGCATCAGGGACCAGCTGTTAGTTCCTAAACCTCTTGCCACCTCAAATGAAAGGATTAGGGCTGAATGACAAATCAACTGAGTGACCAAATATCCCTGATGCTGCCAGTTTAAAACATATGGACATCTGTTAAAGGGCATCGCAAAGATTTTAAATGACAGGACCAGGCCTGTTGAGTTGTGGTTAATTCCTTTAAAGTTACATTCTTCCTAAGAATTTTGTTTTTTTTCTTTCCTGTTATTTGTGTTGCTGAAGTGAATTAATATGTTTAAATATTCTTTTGTTATGTTGTGTTCCCTTTATGTCATTTTTTTCTTTGTTTTTAGGGAATGTAACTATATGCATAGATTCTAATCAGTACATCAAAACTTGCTTACTAATTGAGATCCTTAACAGATACAGGGGTACAGTAATAATAATAATAAAGTGTATAAACCCTTATAAAGATATGAAAGTGGCTTATATTATGCAACAAATAAAATGCCCTTTTTATATAAAGGTGGCATGAGTGTTATTTAGGCTGGCAAATAAAACAAAAAATGCAAATGTTTAATTGTTTCTTTATAACAACATACTGGGAAATATACATCTTGGTAAGCTGAGACATCTGATATTTACTGTGGATCCAACTTGTGATTATAAAAATCTAATATATTTACTCTCTGATTTTATTTTCTTTCAGTTTCTTCCTTTATTATTTCACAATTCACTGTTGAACAAAAAGTAGATAATAGAGTAAAATTTGATGCCCCTCAAAATTAGTTCACTTTACTACTTATTACCACTGCAAAAGATTGAAATTTCTAGACTGTAGGTGTAGATGCCCATGCACAAATTGTTTGTGACAGCCAAACATCAATCACTTGATACATTTTTTTCTACATTTGTACCACTGGTGAAAAGAATGTTCTTCACTTACCTATTCATTAACTGCAACATTTTCTTTTGACCTGACTGGCTCTGAATTATGGGCTCAGATAATTTCTCTTTCTTAAAACAGTTTTTTCTTTTTTCTTGGAAGCAAGTCTAGTCTTTCAGATCTGTGACACTGAACTTACATGGCTGCAAATATATTTATATTTTTAAATATTTGTGTGTCTGGAGAAAAACACTGGAGCTATAAGAAATGGTTTCAGTTATAGAAGTTCAATGGATGTTCCTAGGGAGATGAGGATCCCCTTTCTCCTTTATTACCATCCATCTGTAGGAATGATTTATCTTTTTTTTTTTTTTTTCTAAAATAATTTGACCACGGACTGGGGATTTAGCTCAGTAGTTCCACCGCCTGCCTCACAAGCACAAGGTCCCAAGTTTGATCCCCGCTACCAAAATAATAATAATAATAATAATAATAATTTGACCAGATATTTAGGATTCATGGTTTGGGAGAGGACATAGTCTTCATTCTACCACATATAAATGTGAAACTTAGAACTTGCTGTCTTGATGTGTTGAACTTTAGTTATCCAGTATCATAGTGAAACTGGAAAAAAAAACATTGAAAGGTAAATCCAACACCTTTGTTTTACAGATAAATACTTATGATGTGTTAAATAAATAACATATTCAAAATAGTTTCAGATACAGGAAAATCCCTCGATGTTCATAGTGGCAACAATGAATGACTGTATATTTGCCTTGTACCAGTCTTCCAGGATTTACTAATACCTTCTACGTCCTTACATTGCTTTCTAGCAAAATTTCACATTTCATTTTAATACAGATTCCATGAATATCTTATGAATATCTTAGATCTGTTGTGTCAGTGATGCTACTTCCATTTCAGAAATGTATGTATTTTTTGTAGATACCACTGCGTGGTTTTAACTGCACGTAAAAGCATATGTAAACAGTTTTACTTAAGTTTTAGGTTGACAAAGCTGAATCAATATTTTGTGCTCTACTGAATGCATCATTAATAAGAACTCCTTCAGGGACTTACTGTTATCTTTCAGCAAAAATATACTCCAAAGACTGTAACAGTTAAGATAGCTGAGATAATTGTATGATGAATATTTTTATTGGCAAGAGAAAGTAATTTTTTTGTTCTCCTACTGGGATTCTACATAAGTTCTATAAAAATATCAACTAACTAATAAATGGGTGCATTTCATATTTGAGTGATCTGTCACCCTTCCAATTTGCAAATATATCTCAATAGAGTTACTCAGATTCTTCTTTTATTTATCCAGTGAAACTAGAAAATATTAATAATTTTTCACAGCTTTTTCCAGTGCTCTAAAGCAAATCCTGTTTTACAGAAATACTTGTTGATCATTCATTGAATTCATCTGACTAGAAAATATGCATATTTATATGCTTATTTTTATGTAATAATCACACTCAACTATGTAGTGATCTAATGCTTTTTTAAAATAATGTAAGTTGGTTATTTGTCTTTTATCTGGGCCAAGTATCTCATTAACATATATAGTATGTATATGCATGGCCTCATTTGTATTTTCACTTTCCATGGTTTCAGTTACTACAGCCAACCATAGTGTGAAAATAATAAATCATAAATTCTGGAAACAAATAATTCACACATTGTACATTGTGCCATGTTTTGTGAAGCATGATAAAATATTTGTTCAGCCTTCCTGGGAATTAGTCCTTTGTTCATCCTATCCACTACCCGTCCAATATTCACATAGCAAGTCTCTCTAGATTGACTTGATGTTTCGAAGTGTTCATGTCACCTTTATTTTACTAAATAATGTCCCAAAACTCAAGAGTAGTGAAGCTGGCAATTTTGTTACAGTATTTTATTTTATTAGTAGTTAATGTTGTTCATCTCTTACTTTGTCTAATGTATACCTGAAACTTTATCATAGATATGTAAGTGTGATAGTTAATCTTTATTTTCAATTTGATTGGTTTGAGAAATGCCCAAAAGATTAGTAAAATATACTTATGGGTGTGTCTGGGTGGGTCATGGGGATGCTACTTTGGGGACTGTCTGGTCCCTGTCCCCTTTTCTGGCTCTTCCTCTACCGTCTTCTACCTGGCTGCCATGAGTCGAGCAGATATCTCCACCATGCCTTTCTCCCATGATGTTTCTGCCCTGAAGTATTTGCTATGGACTGAATCTATGAAACTATGAGCCAAAATAAATATTCCCTCCTCTAAGTGATTTTTCTTGGGTAATTATTCACAGCAACAAAAAGCTGACCAATGCAATGTGTCTAGGAAAAGGGAAGAGAATATATAGAGTTTGGTACCCTCTCTGGTTTTAGTCATCCTCTAAGGTCTTAGAACGTATGCTACGAGGATAAGGAGGACTGCTGTAACTTCTCAAACTGCAATTGAAATTGGCAAAATATCTGTAATAACTGTCAATTTAAGGAACTTATTGTTAACAATTGAGATAGGAATATAAATTTTAAATATATGTACTTAATATTTTGTAATAATCTAAAATGTGCTGAATTAAACAGCAGAAATTGTCACTTTTGAACTTAATGTTCTATAGTTGTCTATTTTGTACTTATAGAAAAGCTGTAACATAAAAAATTTTCTCAACATTTGTGTTTCAAGAATTAGTGTATTTAGATGTTTAAATATGTTTAACATTCTGTTTCTCTCGTTAGAGTATGTGCTCGCATGTTGTACCTATGGAAAACAATGACATGCTTTTAACCACTACCCCCCATATCATTATCATTACAGGGAATATTAAAATAAGTCATACTTTTTTAATTTGGAAGAAAATATCTATTGAATTATAAAATTTGAAGTGTTTTCCAAACTTTTAGCTACTTCAGCAGTTCTAAATCCGTGTTTCTCAAACTCTACTGGACCAGCTAGGAATCTTAGGAAAATGAAGGCACGGAACTGCATTTCCCAGCAAAGTCCATGTGGAAGCTCCAGGGAGACCCTAACTAGATAATGGGATATATTAAAATGTAAAAGACAGAGAAGGAAGAAAAATACGTATCGGGCTTTCTTTTGAGGCTAAATTGAGATTCTCAAGAGAGTAGACTTTATTTCTCAAGTCCATTGCATTTTCTGAGTATTTATTTTCCACTTGAATGTATTTCATTTAGCTCCTTTGACAGCAAGTTTGTTTACCAGCAAAGAGGACTTGGGCCGATTGAAGAAGACACCATTCTTGTTATAGATCCAAATAATGCTGCAGTACTCCGGTCCAGTGGAAAAAACCTGTGAGTTAAACCACTTATATTAAGACTTGCACTACCTATATTAGCTATAACTATATTTTATCATTGAGTCTTAAAAGAATGCATTGCACAATTTCCCTTTTAAGAAAGCAGGAAATTTATTTGGCCATTCCATCTTTCATTTTTTTAATTAGATGGCTCTAAACCTTAACTAAATACTAATTTATGAACCTTAAAAGAAGTTACATTGAGATAACCATCGGCCATTTGTGTGCCATCTTTTGAGAAATCACTACCCAGGCCCTCTGCTCATTTCAGTGTTGCTGAGAATAAATTTCAAATATTCTCACCACAAAAGCATCGGAGGTGATGGTGATGAGCTTGATTCCATCACTACCCATTGTATGCATGTTTCGCTACACCACATTGTATCCTGTAAATATATATAATGTTAATTTCTTATTTACAATTTTAAAATATTAGGTTCTAATTTCATCTGGGGTGTGGCCAATACTGTTAAAGCTTTCCTGGTTCTTCTAATATGTAGTCAAGTCTGAAAGAGCTAATGCTACACAGAGTGAACTGAGGTGCTGCTCAATTAGATCTGATGATTTAAAAAATCCTTCTGCAGAAAAGTTGCGTACTGGCTGGGCATGGTGGCACACGCCTTGTAATCCCAGCACTGGGGAGGCTGAGGCAGGAGGATCGCTGTGAGTTCAAGACCAGCCTGGGCTACATAGTGAGTTCCAGGTTAGTCTCAACTACATAGTGAGACCCTGTCTCAAAAAAAAAAAAAAGAAACAAAAAACAAAAAAAAAGTTGTGTACTAAACTCATCAAAAGGTAATCACTGATAAGGCAAAGTTACTTCACATCTGAAATGAAGGCTAAGCATGCATCATTTTTAGCTTTGCTTCGCATGCATATATAATTTGGCATCTAAAGCCACTCACTATTTGATCTTATTTCCAAAATGGCATTTGGCAGTCCCCCTCTCCCCAGATGTTGGCTGATTTTTGTGGTTATCAAAAGAACAGGACACCTGTCTCCTCAGCCATTGCAACCTGGCAGCTTCAGGAACTGTACCCTATTCCATCTGCTTTGGACAGGCAAGGCCAGATCCTCTGAAAGACAGGGAGCCATTGCTTGGAGGCAGCTGCTTGTAGATATGGCAATAATGAGGCTTAGATTTTTAAGATAGTATTCTCAGATGATGAGTCAGGAGGCAGATTCTAATACCAGCTCCAGCACTCTGTTGAGTCAAGGCTGGAACAACCACTGAAAAATCAACTTGGCCAGAGCAAGTGTCTGTGTTGAAAGCAAACCATAGCCCTCACTTTCAGTCACCAAATACTTCTGTTAATTAGTCAAGGTCAGACTTGGCTTATAAAAGAAAATCTGTGATGCCAGCACCGTATCAAGGCAAGAAGCTGACAGATAAGGCTTTTGCATTATCAGGCGTCATTTGACCAGAACACTCAAACATATTGCTCATGTGTTGACCAACTCTGTCCAGGTTCCTTAGACCTGTGGCCTCTGTCTGCATTACCTTATAATTCTCTTACCCAGATCACGCAGAGGGACTTGCTAAATAGATCACATTTCTCTAATGACTGTCCATCCCTCCTCTTCCCCTTGCCTATGTGGTCACAGCCCTGTGTTTTATTGTCTTTAGTGGGTACTTGGAAAGCTTCTGAGTCATATATTTAGTATTTTATTTTAAAATTATATTTCTTTAAAGCATATTTTAATTATTCATACTATAGAAACCCATTGATGTTTCTCTAAACAATTTGTGTTGTACATATCTCAAAAATGTTCATATTTGTGATATTTACTATACTTTATAATAAATACTTATAATTTCACGTGAGCTTTATATATAGATATTCATAGGATTAAATGCTACTTATGCTTTTCATAAGGAGGCCTCTATTATAAAAGATGTTTTCATTTAACAATTTATTTTGGTCCTTCCAATAATAATACAAGTAGACATTTACTAACTTGTAACTGTATATTGCCTTTATGAGTTAATTAGAAACAAATTACTCTTGTGTATGCTTGGGGAATAAATATATAATGACGCACTGATTTTTATTTTACAGGTTTTACTTGCCACATGGCTTGAGTATAGATAGAGATGGAAATTATTGGGTCACAGACGTGGCTCTCCATCAGGTAATCTTCCCATTTGGCAGCATTCAAATCAAAGATAACAGAGTTAAGCTTTCAAAGTGCTCTAAAGAGCACTTTCTCATGACCCACTAAGTTTATAACAAGATATGGAACAGGAACAGCCCTGTCTTACTTCTGCCTGCTGTAACACAGTTCCTCTCCGTGGTTCATAAACAACAGCAATTTATTTCTCACAGATCTGTAGTCTGGAGGTCTGAGATCAGGGTCCCAGCTTGCTTGGGTTCTGCCGAGGGCCCTCCCCAGGGCTGCAGCCCACCAGGTTTTCATTGCACCCTCACATGATGGAAAGCAAGAGTGAAAGTATGTCCTTGTGTCTCTGCTCGCAGCGGTACTAATTCTGTTCATGAGCGTTCTACCCTTATGTCTTCATTACTTCCCAGAAGCCCACTTCCTATCACATCACAGGGGAGGTAAGGATTTCATTGTGAATTCTCGAGATGCAAATATTCAGTCCATATCAATCCACACTTAAAATTTTTCTTTTAGAACTCAGTGCTACTAAAACTTAATAGGTAAATTATCAAGGCATTTTTCTTCCTTGGGCTAGCAACAAGCTTAGGGCCCAACACTGCAGTATATCTCCGTGGGTCCTCCTGGTCTCCTTCCTGAAGACTTGTAGAATGTCTTGTAGACTTGAAGAAATGTAGGCTTTCTACATTTACTTTTCTTTCCTCTGTTCCTGGTTCTTACTTCTATTTATCACTTGTGTTTATACTAAGCCACCTTACTCTTCTACAAATTGTCATGATCCCTAGTAAATATATAAATATATATATATACACATATATATATAAATATATATGTGTATATAAATATATATGTGTATATATATCAAAATTTTTTGTCCTTTTTCAGAGATATTATATTTCAATCACAGAAGAGTCTTAAGGTCTTTCCCCCACATAAGATAAGTTTGTTGTGTAGGTGCTAGCGAACACAGATGAAAACCAGAACGCAGAAGATTTAGTTATGAATCATTAAATTGTTCTTTTAGCAGTCTTTATATATCATCTCAGGAGACATTGCTCGTGTCTTCACTGGAGATTATTTTACTATTAGCTAAGGGAAAACAGAAAGGAAGTGTGGAGGTAAGTGGAATGGAATATCTATATACTGGTCTCCACCATCTATTAACTAGATAACCTTGACCAAACCCTTTCATTGCTGTAGGCTTATTTGTTAAATGAAGTGTTCAGTCCAGATAGTTTGTAGGGCCCCAACCAGTTCTAAAAACTATCTTGGTTTGAATAAGTATCTGGGAGCCGACATTCTGATTCCTTGTGCAAATAGGAGTATGGTGATAATAACCACAAAAAGGTAGATAAGGCTTTTTTTCCTCATTGAGTTTATTGGTACATTTTAGGTATACAGTGCAGTTGCATTCATTATTGGGGATCTTGCACCCTTACATGACAGGTCTTGGTTCTCATTTTTCCCCTTGTCCCTGCCCTCCCTTCACCCCTCCTCCCCTCCCCGTTTACAAACACTTCATTTCCATTTCTTCATTTTCGCCTATTTTTTTCTTTTCCCTTATTTCCTTTCCCACTTTCCCTACACCTTTAGCCCCTTTCTTCCTATTTCACATTGTCAATTATACCATTAGGATCTTATGTACTATTATAGTTTTTCACACCAGAGAAACTATTTGGTATTTATACATGTGTGACTTATTTATTTCATTTAGGAGTATATCCTCAATATGTATCCATTTTCCTATGAATGAATCTAATTTCTCATTCTTTATGGCTGAGTAGTATTCCATTTTATAGAAAAACCACATCTTGTTTTTTTTTTTAAGGTGTTCAAACTGGATCCAAACAGTAAGGAAGGCCCTCTCTTAATCCTGGGAAGGAGCATGCAACCAGGGAGTGACCAAAATCACTTCTGCCAACCCACTGACGTGGCTGTGGATCCAGGCACCGGAGCCATCTATGTGTCCGATGGTTACTGCAACAGTCGGATTGTGCAGTTTTCACCAAGTGGAAAGTTCATCACACAGTGGGGAGAAGGTACCTGATAAGACATTTAATCACGAATGTCAGATCTTAGCCACAATCACCAGGAACCAGGCAGACCTTGGACGCTCCTCGAGTTCTTTAGGATGTCAGTGTCCTCTACAGTGAAAACAAAGCAGGAATACTGCACACATCCAGTTGCATGTATACACACACCATGCACATGTAGGCACACAAAGGCCTTAGAGAAGAAAAAGAATTTTTCTGCAAAAACCTTGTCCAAACAGAAAACCTGTCATGTGTTTGAATGTAAGAGATATTTTGGAATAAACTTATAAATCACTTTGCCTTATTTGTCCCCTGGTTCCATATATGTAATGGCTACCTATCATGAATTTGAGAAATTGTAAAACTAGAGACTCAGACTTTGAATGGTTATATAAACTATGTGTCTGCAACTCTCGTTTATTCTACAGCATCTTCTGGGAGTAATCCCCCACCAGGCCAGTTCAGCGTCCCTCACAGCTTGGCCCTTGTGCCTCATTTGAGCCAATTGTGTGTGGCAGACAGGGAAAATGGTCGGATCCAATGTTTTAAAACTGATACCAAAGAATTTGTGAGAGAGATTAAGCATGCATCATTTGGGAGAAATGTGTTTGCAATTTCATATATACCAGGTATTTCATTTTTTGTAGGTCTTGTTGTCATATTGCTATTTTTTGCCTTATCTTCATGTGCATTATTCTAACTTTTTCTTAAGTGGTTGATAATGTCTTATATATCAGATCTTAAAGTGTCGCAAAAATGTTGGTGCACTGTAAATCATTTTCAACTCAAGTGCTACTATTCCTTGTATAAAAATAGTGAACTCAACAGGATTTAACAGCTCTTTGTATTGGTTTTAAAAATGCTCCCACTGATTTTTATTTTCCTTAACTATTCTAATCTGCTCTACTATGAAATAATTGATACTGTCCTTATGCATCATTAGCAGATGATATATATGTGACAAAATTAGCATCTAAAATACTTCTGCTGTAACCAGAAATACCAGTGCACACTCATAGCCAAGTTTTAAAGTACACAAATATGAAAAATAAGTGAGGTTTTTGTCTAAATACCAGGAGGAACAACCAACTGGCTAAGTCTTGATTTTTTTCTCATTTTCAAATAGATTTTCTCAACTTTCAGAAATTTCAAAAGAAATTTGAAAAATAAATTCACACTTGTAAAACAAGATATATATAATTCATGCTACAACAGCATGATTTCTTTTGAAAATGCTGAACAAGTTAAAATATAAAATTAATACACACTTTAAATATATATTTTATGAACTGTATCTACACTTTTATTAAAGACATTCACTCTTTATACTCATTGTTATGATTGTTACATTTTTATGCTAGTAAAGTTGCATATATGGCTGCTGTCTTCCCAAATGGATCTGAATTGATTTTAGACAGGAAATAAAGGACTTGTTTGACAGGATAGGGAGCAAGGTTGGCTTCTCCAGAGAAAAGTAAATAAGGGATTTTCATTAATGTCAATGAAAGAGGAATTATCTGCTTGGTTTTGTCTCATATTTAAATAATTATCTCATCAGGATGGTTCACTTATTCAAAAGGATGTTTTAGTAGTGTACAAAAATGAGTACAAACTGAAAAATGTCGGCAGAGAAAATGGGAGGAAATGGAATCTAAGCAAATAGTAATCTCTATCATATTCTATGACAGTAATTGATAGTTCTGGTGTTGATTTCTTAATATTGTAATATGCTTTTAGAAAGTCTATAATCCTTAAAGAAATGTGAAAATTTTTTCAACAGTGGTTGTATATGTGTTTTTATACAAATATAGATTTATTTATTTGTGTATGTTTTTCTGGGGATTGAACCAAACACCTTGTATGTGGTAGGCAAGTGTTTTACCACTGAACTACATGCCCCAAGCTCTAGGGTTATGTGATTTTAATGTTTTAATTCTTTGAAAGTGTAATGTTCAAACATCTAGTTTACTTAATTAACCAAAATATAACTTTTTTTTCAGCTTTAATTGAGTTTATTGGTACATTTTAGGGATACAGTACAGTTACATTCATTGTTGGGATCTTGTACCTCTACTTGACAAGTCTTGATTCTCATTTTTTCCCCTTGTCCCTGCCCTCCCTTCACCCCCTCTTCCCCTCCCCATCTACAAACACTTTATTTCCATCCTTTCATTATCTCACATTTTTTTCTTTTCCCTTATTACCCTTCCCCTACCCTTCCCACCTTCCCTACACCTTTAGCTCCACTTTTTATAGTAAAAGATTCAATTTTACTACAAAACAAAATCATTAAAAGCCTAATTTCTTTTATTTAGAGAAAAATGTCTTTGATGTTCTGAAATATGCATTTTGCATTTCGAACTACAGTTGTTTAAAATCAGATTAGTCTTCTATTTTATACAGTAACTTCACTTACTTTTTTGTATGTATCTTTATTCCATACAGCCATGGCAGCTGCTACATATTGTTCAAAAGATCTGATACCCTTAAAGGGATTGTCTAAACAGCCTGCCTTTTCCCAGTTGCTATTTAGGATGTCTGTGATACCTATACCTTTATGTCACTGTATGTATATATCAATAAGTATGTATCTGTGATTTCTGCTGGCTTCCCAAGCAGAACACATTTTCTAATTCCTAATTCTCCTATAACAAGGAGTCTTGATATTGTTATTCGGGAAGCAACATTTGTTAAGTATTTTATTTTCCATTTTCATTGTCAATTGTAGGGACCAGACTGACTCTAGCTACTATATTGTCTGTTTGTATAACCTGTATGCAAATGTTTGAAGTGCAGTCTTAACCCATGTTTTAAAGAAAGACTCACTAGATATATTTTCACAGGTTTGCTCTTTGCAGTGAATGGGAAACCTTACTTTAGGGACCAACAACCCTTACAAGGATTTGTGATGAACTTTTCCAATGGCGAAATTATAGACACCTTCAAGCCAGTACGCAAGGTATTCACATGAATTGCCAAAGTTTCATTTTTCATGAAAATAGGAATCTTACCTTTGAATACACATTCAATACACACTCAGATAGATAGATAGATAGATAGATAGATAGATAGATAGATAGATAGATAGATATTTAATTTTAGGATATCCAGTGACTTTCTTAGTAAGTTGATAGGAGTAGCCTATTATATTGTTTTACTTAGAATAAATGTTTTGCTCATTCCTAAATCAGTTTATTCAGATGAAAATTATCCCATGTGCAGTTTTAAGGTTCTTATTAGACTTTGCATATGATTGCAAGCTTAAATAAGTCTGTTCCTGGTTTCAGATAAGTAGTGAAGATACCACATGTCAAGTGGTAACCCAGCAGAAATCTTGTTTGCTTTTTTTTATTGTTGCTATTACTTTACTAAGCAACAAGGCTTGAAAAAGCACTTCCTGGTACAGAGACTTGGTTTAGGCAAGATACTGCAGGCCAGTTATGGCTTCACAAGTGGTTTGCCACTGTTTATTCTGACTGTGCTGTTCACACACACCACGGCTACTGCTCGGTGTTTCAGTAATCTCTCTTTCTTCCCCGTGTAACTTGTCTGCAGTGTGGTTGCCAGATAATCAGGACATTAACACACTGACTTTGGTGTGCCAGTTTTAGAAAGTTCAGCTGCTAAAATGCTCAAATAAAGGTTATTTTTCATAATGTGTAACAATATCTTAGTTTTCCTCAGATTATAATGCAACTATCATAAGGCAATGGACAAAGTTTATCTTGGCACTCATAATTCTCATTCTTTAAGATAACTCATTTGCTAGATTAAACAAATTTTTAAATGCCTCAATATTTTTGAAGTATGTCAAAATCTGATGGGATGTGATTTATTAGATTTCATTGTAGAGACACAAATTATGTATTCTGTATCGGGTATTATGCAGCCTACTGATGCTAAAATGGTAAACTAAGACACATTTTCTTTCTCACTGGAGCTTTTATTAAAAGTTGCAACATCTGAAATCAAAGTGAATCTGAACTAAAGATTCCACCATGCATTCTTTTGGGGGGCAGTGGATGTCAGTTTTATTCCACAAATAAGATTTTTCACAAAGACATTTTTTCTGAAAAATGAACACTCAAACATCAAACCACAGCAGCCATCAGAAAGAAATTCATTACGTTGATTACAACCAGATAGACAGGTAACATATATTTAAGCCCATAGTGTTGCCGATCCTCACTGACTACCTGATCATAGCTCTCCCTCTTATAGGTAACTGCTGTATATCTGCTGATAAAGAGAGAATCTTAACTTTCAGGTTTTCATTTTCTGTCTGCATTAGTAAAGTGTTTTCCTTGCTTTTTTTTTTCATGATAGCATAAAAGTGTCAAGTAGAAGATTAACTTTTAATTAAACTATGCATCTAGATTTCAAAACAAGGTACTCAGCAAGAGGCCGACCTCTAAATGAGTTGTACCCTGTTATAAATTTGAATTGCCCTGAGTTACAATTTCAGAAGGGAGTGAGCATTCACCAGTGAGTGATGGAAGAGTCACGGTGTGCGGATCCATGCAGCAAACTTGAAAACAGCCTCACTCTGAGATGAAGTCTGGTTTTCCTTTTAATAGATAAAACGACAGTTTACCAAAATGTAGAGATTTGTTCTGTGGTTCTGTGGTGACTCAGTAAACTAAGTTTAGGAATTTCTTGAAATTTTCATTTAATTAGGCTATCATCATAAAAATTTAAGTTTGGGTGAGGGAAACAGTAGGTGTGTTGACCTCTGTGTAAGAGGAGATTCATTTTTCAAGTCAGATTTTTTGCAATGTGTGTGAGCCTCAGTGTGCCACTGAGTTAAATCAGTGCTCAATGGCACCACACTTGCCTCACACGTGCAAGGTCCTGAGTTCCATTCCTGGTACAAAAAAAAAAATTACATTTAGCAATATTTGACCTGAAAGGTTCACATGTAATTACTTGTCCAAGACTACATAGTAAGTAGCACACCTGGATCTTTCTCATTAAAAATGTGCTTAACCTTTTAATCCCTGAAGTACATATTGGTATGCCAAGGGCTATATTAAATCATAAATAAGCATGGTGAAATTTCTTAGAATAATTATTCTATTTAATAAAAAGTAGGTTTAAACATTACATTAAAGCAAATAGAGCTGCAAAATGGATGAGAACACACATTCCTTATTAAAATAAAATACTTTGAAGTCAGTTTTCCTTGGGCTTTACACTCCTGGAAGATATATACAGTCATTTTTTACTGTTGTCAGATTTATTTGGGTAGGGGTACCTCAAGACGATCTTTACATCTGTCCAGCTTTGAAAGTCAAAAGTTTATTCCCAAAGCATAGCAACATTTCTTGTTTCACATGACACAAGACAGTTAATTAAATAGTTCATTGGAAAGATTACAGCTATGCAACAGGAATGGAGATCCTGAGGCCCTGCCCAATAAGTATCCCCCTCCAACCTTAGAGTGACTCCAAAGTATTTCAACAGAATTCTGGATCCCGGAGCCAGTCTGAGAGCTACTGAGAGAGTTTATTGTTATTGTAGCCCTGAATTTATAACATAATGTTATTTATTTAAACCAAATTATTTCGCCAATGAACAGTTCACACTTCTACCTTTACATCCTCATTATCTTATTTTCCTAATGGAAAGTATGAAATGCTTTACGAACATAAGTTTTACAATGCAGTGTGCTCTAGAACGGAACTGCCTGCACTTTTACGTATCTGTGTCTACCCATGAGGTAAACCCCATAGGAAGATGAACGTTTAATAACGGGCTTGTGAGATTTCAACATGGCAACATTTTGACTTCTGGCTCTCGGTCCTCTGCACATTTGTCCCAGGTCATTCAGTAGTATGAAGGAATGAACCTCACTGGCATAGCTGTTTCACATCTCTTGTCAGTGTGGCAGACCGTTGCCCATTTCTAATGTGTCTCCCAAGCTTCGATTCTTCCACTCTTCCTGACGAGACCTAGAGCAGTAGTTCACCTCATCGATGCCCTTTGTATTCAGCATACATGAGAAAGCCACATCAAGCGCTGTCCATCTGTGTCCTTCGGACTGAGATGGTGCTTTGAAATGAACAGAACATTGTAAATGCAGAATATCTGAATTACGTACAAAAGCCCAGGAAGTACTTAGCAGTAGCATTCACTTTGCTTCCATTGCTTACTGAAAATATTGCAGACCCAGAAAGTCAAGAATATAAAACCTCACATCACAGCAGGTCTGCTAGACACATATGGGAAAAAACCTAAATGCCCTGCCTATTTGAAATAACTTCCCTTATCAGTAATGTACAAATGGTTTCTAAGGTAGCCCATGATAGCTTGCTAAGAATAATAAAATTAAAACCTAGTCCTTTTCATTTTAAGAAAAGCAAACTTGGCAGTGTTTAAAAGGTCCAAGAAACATGAAGGTAAACATAAATTTAAATAGGTGGGCAATGAAAAGTTGAGTAAGCAGAACTGTAAAAAATAATCCACATATAAGTTTTCACTTTTGCAGCCAGACTTGATGATACATGCAATAGTCCCAGCTATTTCGGAGGCTGAGGTGGGAGAATCACTTGAGACCATGAGGTCGAAACCAGCCTGGGCAATATAGTGAGACCCCAATTAGTCCAATAATTAATGTATGTATGTATGTATGTATTATGTACGTACGTACATTTGTTTTTGAAACAGAATTGAAAGCAGTGCTGAAACTTCCTTAGCATTTTCCGTTGTTTAGATTCACACCTGGCAGAGTCAGGACAGAATGAATGAATGAAGAAATGAATGAATATCCTTCATCTAGAGTTGTTTCGATGGCAGTGATTGTTGCTTTGCTTTGAATTTTATGCTTACTGTCCCACTGTGTGCCTTGCTTTGTTTCTGTGCCTTCCCATGAAGGATTCCTGAGGACTTGCCCTCCTAACGCACGCTCTCCTGTTTTGGCAGCACTTTGACATGCCTCACGACATTGTGGCATCCGAAGGCGGGGCTGTGTACGTTGGAGACGCTCACATGAGCACTGTGTGGAAATTCACATTGACTGAAAGTATGTTTTTTACAATATATTTGTGCACTTTTCCCCTTCGTGGTATTACTTGAAAATATATGAAACTAAAACTTTTGCATGTCCTTCTCTTTTTTTAAATGAGGCAGTGGTTAAAAGACCTATTTGGTTTCCACTTCAGGAATTCAATAATTTTTTAACCCTGGAGAGAACTGGGTATGGTGGCACATGACTATAATCCCAGCTACTCGGGAGGCTGAGGCCAGAGGATTGCAAATTTGAGCTCAGCCTGCGTAACTTAGTGACTAGTAAGACCCTGTCTTAAAATTTTTAAACATAATAATAATAAGTAGAAAAGGCCTGGGGATGTAACTTAGTGTGAAAGCTCCGAGTTCAGCCCCCAGTGCCACAAAGAACCACAAAAACAAAAATTTTAAAAAGTGGAGAGAGACACTTTTCCCCCTCTGGCAGTGATTCCCTTGTTTCCACAGATTCCACAGGAAATTCTTGATGCCTGAAGTAATGTCTGTTACATTGAAAGCCAATGTTCATTCCAGCTTAGCTCCAGAAGGAAGAGAGGGCTTTGGCAAGGTGGAGCGCTGACAGGTTTCCACGTGGCATCACGCCCCGCGTGGCTCCTTAGCTCTCCATAGCTGCTGAGCATTTAGGCATTGCCAGGATCTGTGTCAGACACATACTAACCCAAACAGGAAGCACTTGCGCTCTCCGTGTAGGGTCTAACTTTCCCTAAATACTGAATTGCTCTATTTTCATGTAACTCCAACTTTTGTCTGGGGAGAGATTTGCTCTGTCTAGCTTTGGAATTTTCTAATTGCAATTTGGATATTATTTCTAATCTGTAAAGACTTCTAATCTAGCCCTTGATTTCAGGCTAAAAACCACAAGTTTTTAAAATTGAAGCACACCACATGTTACTTGGCCGCAAATGTCAGTATCCACAGATTTTTTTTTTAATGCAACTATGTCTAAACAATAGGAGAAAGTGGGGTTAAGGGAAAGAATTGAATATGTGGAAAAGAAATATTAACTATAATAAGAAAAACACAAATTATATGAGGAAAGACGGCAAAATATAAAAAAGAAAGTAAAATCAGGAGTCTAAAATCTCTAATGAGATACAGGCTAGGTCTAGCAGCCCAGATTAGAATGGCTATATCCAGAACTGTCTTTTGAGCAACTCTTGCTATTCAGTAAGCAAAACCCAGTTGCAGGAGAATGTAGATGGGTACCTGTGGACTACTCTACCAGAAAAGTAGCTTTACACCCCCTGAAAGTGGTCCTTTCACTATTTGTGGCTTCAAAAAGGATCCTGTAGGTATGGACAGACCAAAAAAAAAAAAAAAGCGGGTAATCCCCAAATGCACGATTTAACTCCAGGATATTTAGAACAACAAAAAAGCGATTAACTTAAAAGGTGGAAAAGACTTCATAAATACAGCAAACAGCTTCCATTTTCAGATAAAACTATGACTCTTGACCAAGATTCCATTCTAAGGCATATCTACCATCCTAATTTCTACCATCCTAACTGAATCAGTTGGGGCATTAGTTACTTACTCGTCACCAGGTCACAACACCCACATCTTAAAGAAGAAGTTTAACTTGGCTCAGGGTTTCAAGGGATTCAGCCATGGACTGGCTTCAAGGCAGAAACACCATGGCTGAAGGATGTCGCAGAGTAAAGGTGCTTAGTTTGTGGTGGCCCGGAAGCAGAGCAGAGGAACAGCACCAGAGAGCAAGGGGAGAGGTACCGGAAACACATTGCCCAAGGCCATGCCTTCGTGATACACTCAGACATACCCAGAAGTGTGTTTAGTTTCCTGGATGTTTCTTAATGCAGTCAAATTGACATAGCAGGATTAGCAGTCACACCTGGGGAAGATTTTCAAAATACACATGGCCAGTCCCCTTAAAGCCTAGAGAAAGAAGAGAAATGTTAATATGTGTATTTTGGAAAGTCTTCCCAAGTAACTTTGATAGCAACCCTAATTACAAAGCACTGCAATATAGCATACAACTTCAGAATGAAAGAACCCTCTGCATAACTCACTGCATTATGAATCTGGAAAATAGTACCGGTGGCACAGTGAGACTGCCACTGGAGACCAAACTAGCACCCTGTGTATTTGCATTCTGATATTTAGTCAAGTCCCTTATGTCAGCTACAATTCTGGTGATTCAGTGTGGTAAAATTGCTAGTCAATCTAAGAAAACAGAACCTATTTGACATTTCAATACTAATAAGTTATTATAAACTCAAACAGGAAAAGTTCATTTATAAAGTTCTCAGAAATATTTCATTTTTCTCCAGGAAATTTTATCCAGGATGCATACACCTGATCCCTAGTTAGTAGTTTGCATTTAACTATTTCTTAATATGATAACACATTTGATGAATTAGGAAATACTTTCTATTGAATAAGAGTAAAGTCAAAGTTAAATTCTCGTATGTTCTTTTTGAAGATTCTGATTTTCTCCTTTCTGTGATTTGTTACAGAAATGGAACATCGATCAGTTAAAAAGGCTGGCATTGAGGTCCAGGAAATCAAAGGTTAGTGAGATGCTTTTATAACTGTGAGACCACAGGCTATTTGTGTTGAATTATTTTATGGGTCTTTATAACAACTTTTAAAAATTATCAATCTTGGGGCTCGGGATTTAGCTCAGCAGTTTGGTGTCCTGCCTTGCACAAAGACCCGAGTTCAATCCCCAGTACCCAAAAAAAATAAATCATCAATCTAAAAATATAGTCTGGTAATTGTCCATGACTTCTCTGTATGCTGAGCCTTTAAACCTACCTACTGCCACTCTTTTTTCTGAAAAAATGAAGTAGTCATAAGGATCTCAAATTACTGATTTCAAGTGACAGAATATGATCGAGGATATAAGAAATCTATAACTAGTAAGCCAGACCCATTTAGAGAGGGGAAAAAAGTCAGCCAGTCACTCTTAGGCATATTTAACCTCAAGCAAACAGAAAAACGCTGTTCGGTATAATGGGAAAGGCCTTTACTTAATGGGCTTTAATGTAAAAGATTGAAAAATAACTTTGGTGAGTTAATGCTATCAGGATGGAGAAAAAATCAGCTGTTCCCTAAGCTCCTGTCCTAGTACCACATGTCTCCCAAGATTTATTGAGGTCTTCTATAAGAAAGGCACTATAATAGCTCTAAGGGAATTGGAACTGTTCCTAACCTCAAGACAATTATGGCCAATATAAAGCATGAGAGACATAATACACTCACACTTGTGCCTTTATGCAAATAACTATATCATTGAGATACAATATCAGGGATGGGGAAATGATATTTAGCTACAGGTAATCAACCACTGGGTTCATTTGTAATTCCTGTCAAGTTATTTTCTCCCATTCCTAGAATCAGTTTATATTTGTACATCTTTTACTATCTTCAGGGCATTGACATGTCACTTATAGTTAGGAACTCACTGTGTTTCTCATTAAGTACTCCTAATATTTAAGTAACAAAACAATTCCATTGTTAGTTGTTTACTTAACGATTCACCTAGATATTCAGACTTAACCCTGGGCTTACTTGTTTTCCTTTCTCATGAAAGCAGGTTGAAAAGAGATGAAAAGAAGCAAGAACCAAGAGAGAGTTTAGATATTTTATGTAGGCAGATAAGAAAATATAGCTGGCTCAAGGATGAAAGGGGTAAGATAATATTATAACATAAACAAATAAATACCAATTGTTTGGCATTTGTAGAGCTTCTACCCAGGTGACACTAGTGAGTGGCATTCATAGCACATTCATATACTAAAGAAGGTTCCAGATCTTCTAGTTTTCTATCATTAGTACATATGTAATTATTGATAAGCTGTGTTTGTCCTGAAAAAAGATATCAGAAAAGGTACTGTTACTAATGCCTGTCAATTCATGGTGCAGACAATGACCTGTATGAAAATTACCAAGTTTAATCTGTACACCAACCATGTGCTAGACACTATTATCTCATTTTACATAGGAAGAAATTGCGATTCAGAATTACTACTTAGATATTAAGTATTAGACCCCCCTGTTTGTTTGTTTGTTTGGTTTGTTTTTTAGGTCCTAGAGGTTGGACCCAGTGTCTTCACACTGGCCTACATATTCAGCTTCTTTAAAACTTTAATTTTTTAATTTTGAGACAGGATTTTGCGAAGTCATAGAATTATCCAGGCTGAGATGGAATTTGCCATCCTCCTGCCTCAGTCCCCCAGAGTCCTGGGGTACTGGATATGAACCATTATGGCCAAATTAAAGTTAAGTTTTAAATTTGTTTGCTGTGGGATGCTGTATTCTTAGCCACTACTGCTATACTGCTGAGGAGAGACTGATCCTGCCAGTTCATTCACTGTAAATTCTCCAAGAAATACAGGTTGGAATGGTTGTGCTTTACTCTGAGATCTCTAGATTTCAAAATGGTCTCAAACTATTTCTACTTACATAGATCCCACCAAAAAATGTTTAGCTGTGCTGATTGGCCTGCTGAGAATACCCCAACCATGCTGACCTTATCTTGGGGTCAGGGCAGGATGAATAATGCTCTCCTGCAGACTTTCCTCTTCCTTTGGTGCCCACCACTGAGTCCATTCGGTCAGAAAACCTTTTGTCTTTGTGGCCAAACCCAGTAGTTCTAATAATAAGTTTTATTGACATGTCTTACCATAACAGGCCACTTTTAATAGGAATACTACAACTTAAATGAAGTCTCTATTCTGTGAACCCATACAGCTCACCAAACCTTTCTTATGAGATTATATTCTAAATCATGCTAGGTCTCTAGATCTTATCTTTTATAGAAATCATAAAGCTTAATTTAAACTAACCTTTACAACAGAGGGAGGAATCCCATACCAGATATAACAGTCCTACAGTGCATGTTTATTGAAAACCTGCCTGAGCTGGGGATTTAGCTCAGTGGTTCTGCCACCTGCCTCTCAAGCGCAAGGTCCCGAGTTCGATCCCCGGTACCAAAAGAAAACTGCCTTTCATGACACATTTCTATTGTGAATGGTTCCATCACAGAGCAATAATAACAGCATTTTGGAGCCCATGTTCCAAAGGATTTTCTGGAATAGGAAAATAATTTGAGATTATAAACAAATAAACAGGAACAGGATTTAAATTGTTTTAAATTACTAGAGATAAAGCAGCTATCCCACCAAAAACACAGCTTTTGTATACCCCATTTCCTAATAAAAAAATTATGATGTGAACCTGTTTTCAGAAAATTAAAACAAGAACTCCCTCACGTGATTTACTTCTTAGGCTCTGGAGAGCTACACGTGATAGGGAAGCACATTCCATTGAGCACGCACGTGAGCTCATCTGTTGTATGTGGATTTCACGTTTTCCCAACCATGGCTCGTTAGCATGCCGTGGAAGCCCTCAGCCCTCAGCTTTGTCTGTGATGAAGTGGGTAGTAATTGCTTTGTTGGTGGACCAAGAACGACCCTCCTCTCCAGTCCCAGCTATTCCAGGTCCTTCAGAGAGATATGCTAGATAAGCGTGTGTGCGGTCATGCAGGGATGCAGCCAGCCTCCCTTTTTAAATGCTTTAAAGGAAAAAACAAACTTTTTATACATCAGCTTGTCAAAATTTGTTTATTTCCAAATATCTGTAGACATGTTATAAGAGCATATAATAGTGTAAGATTTTAAGGCATTTTCGTTCTAAATAAAATACATCTGTCATCTCGTGTGATAAAAAAGCAGCATGTTCAGTACCCCTTTATTTTCCAGAAACCCCATATCCTGACTAATGGCAGAATGCCTTCACTCCTCATTCATCAGGAATACTCCAAGTTTATGAGTTTTTTTACTAAAAGAATTTAGGATACAGAGTGAATGTGGCATGATTTGGATCACTTGTGTTTTGAGTGGAATTCTTAGATTCTTAAATGATAACTATTGTTTTAAGCTTTTTACTCTACCTATAAAGGACACTGAAAAGACCACCAATATTGCTTTTTTTGAAACCTTGCATAAAGAACTTTTAAAGAATTTGTATAAAAATAGTTCTGCATAATGTACTATGTAACAAAACCAAACAAAATGTGTTGGGATGGCAGCAGATATGGCATGTGGTCCACATTATGTTGACATCAAACCCTTGACCTTGCAAGGAACTGGTATCCAAACCAAAACACCTCTAAAGAAACCCCCAACCACATACTCCAATATTGTCTTTTTAAAATTAAGACATCCTAAATTTTAGCCTACTTTTAAAGAAATATAGAGCATCTTTCAAATCTTAAACATACTTCAGCGTTCCTAAAGTTAAAATGTTCCAGTATTTTTAGTAGATGACATTCAAAGTACAAGAAGTGGTGTGGAAAACAAGAATTCCTAAAGTAGGGTTGTGAACTCTGCAAGTTCATTGTCTTACCCATGACACTTTCTATGAGTGTTAAACTGATTCTTGTAGCCTGTCACCTACATCACCCACAGTTCTTTCTATTAAGAGAGCTCTGTCCTGACTCAGCCTTATCAAAAAAACCAGCTGAGCTAGCATAACCATTGTATTAGGTACAAATAAATCCGTGGAATGACAGGTTAAAAAAAATACTAGGTAACTGCTTAATAATATTTACTTCAAATAGAAGCAGACTTTTTCCAAAAGCAGCAGTTCTTGAATATCAGGCTATATCTCTGGTTTGTGTGTGTGTATGTGTGTGTGTGTGTGTGTGTGTGTGAGAGTTTTTTAATTCCATGATCTAATTTATCATTTCTGTCTGCTTCAACACAGAATAAGTTTAAATACAGAGCATTTTGAATACCTTTTCTATAATAACAAAAAAAAAGATTAAATGGTGATCAGAAAGACTAGGAATCACACTTATACTCCTCTTAGAAACTGAGGCTTAGTAAGGTTAAATTTGAAGTCTTAAGTCTACAGACCAGTCCTTTTCCTTCCCTCCCTAGCAGATTGTCAAAGCTGTGTGTGTTGATGAAAGAAAAGAAAGCATGTTCTTCTCTTTTCCATAGTACGGGAAAGGATATCAGGTCCTTGAGGCCATATGCAAAATGGTAATGATAATAGTGCCTGCTCATAGGTTTGTTGTGAAGGTTAAAGGAAAGCAATACCTGACAGTGTTGATGCTCAGTAGATGAGTGGAGACTGGAATGGAGGCTGGTTCAGAACACTGAAGCAACATATCCTACCCGCCAAATGTTTGTACCAGAAATTGTATTTACCCTGTTTTAAGTAATTCGAGAAACATTTCTTTAGAGGAGGATACAACAAGCTATTAAACTAAACCTATGCACATTGAACATTAACCGCAGATTTTCCAGAATGTGTTATACCATCCAACCTTGCCTTTTTGTCAAAATCTCCATGAAACTTGTCTTCATTACTTTTCTCATTGCTGAGACAAAATATCGAGACCCAACATTAAAGGAAGAAGGGTTCATTTCAGCTTACAGTTTGTAGATGTTTCAGTCCATAGTCAGCTTATTCTAAGGCATGATGGCATGGCAGAGAGGCATCACAGAGGAGAAACCGTTCATGGCCAGGCAGGCAGGAGGCATCAAGCAGCAGCAACAGCAGCCAACCTGCCTTCCTATCTCTTTATATTCCATCTATGCTGCAAGTCTGTTGATTGGTGCCACCAACATCCAGGATGGGCCTCCACTATCCATTCCCTAGAACTATGCTAAACCCAGTTAGTGGACTAATTCAGTGCCACACATCTCACTCCCAGTATCACATATCCTAGATCCAGCCAACTCTGAAAAGCCCCAACTATGAAAGTATGAGGGAACATGTAGATACAAGCTGTAACAAGACCTTATCATGCATTCTTTATTGTGGGGGGAAGGATACAGCAAGAAAGCAAAATCTCAGAAACTTTGTGAGCCTTTTGGGAAACATAGTTATAACCTTTAGCCTGGAAAAATCCTTTTTATTAGCCTTTGCAAACTGGTTTCTGTACAGATACACATGTGCTTCTTAGGGGCAAGAATGTCTCAAGACCCAGTCTCATTTCTGAATTATTAAGATCCCTGAAGTAACTTGTATAGTTTTATTACATGAGCTTCTCAAATAGTACTTTAGGCCTGATACTACCCAGTACCTGCCAATGTGACAGAATTATTTCTATCACCAGTAAAAGGATAGATACTGCATTTTTGTGCAGTTATATTTTGCTGAGACCTGTATGAAAGAAACTGTAAAGGATACTGTTCTTTTTTCTCTTTGTAACCCAAGCATTGATGTGTGCAACTATGCATTTAAAGGATTGAAAATTCATTGAACATGAAATTCATAAAGCAAATGTATAAGAATACAAATACTGAGTTCTTTCTTTATGAAACACATTTACATAGAGCAGTTTTATGGAGAAGATATTGTTATCAGACTTTTACAAATGAGATTACTAAGCCCCAGATAATTTAAGTAACTTGCCCAAAGTTATACAGCTAGTATACAGAAGAAATGGGATTTGAGCCTAGGCTTGATCCCAGTGTGCACGCCAATTCTTTCCCCTACACATTGCTGCCTGTGAGTTGAACTTTGGAAAAATAGAAGGATATACATTTTGTGGAGTTACAGTTAAAGAAGGAATTAAAGGTAGAACCAATGAAAATCATTTTGAAAGTAAAAAGATCAATCCGTGAAAGTAACTAATACCTGCTGCCAACTTGGTAGATTCAGACATTGAAGCATAAAGCCTATATGCACTGGACTCGACAAGGTCTCTGTGAACAAGTATTGCTTTGACTGGACAGGGGCGGGTGAGAGGGTTTTGGAATCTTTGAGTCAGTTCAATATTGTGAACTCTTCTTTCCCTGAAGAAGCCGAGGCAGTTGTTGAAAGCAAAATGGAGAACAAACCCACCTCCTCAGAATTGCAGAAGATGCAAGAGAAACAAAAACTCATCACAGATCCGGGCTCGGGAGTGCCCGTGGTTCTCATTACAACCCTTCTGGTTATTCCGGTGGTTGTCCTGCTGGCCATTGTCATATTTATTCGATGGAAAAAATCAAGGGCCTTTGGAGGCAAGTAAAATGAGCCCCTTGAACTGGGAACCTGCCTTTGAAAAATGTTTGACCTAATTATCCTCAGGAATTTGTCTGTGATTTTTTTTCAGTGTCATTATTGTTTTATTTGTTTTTAATGATCCTACCTTTTTTGATATCATTGTCTATGTTTCACATATAGTCTGTAATTAATATCATAATAGGAAAAATGTCTGGAGCCCCTGGGATTTGGATAATTAAATTATAATACAACGTTAACGTTGCCTTTTAGCAACTGGCATAAGCATAATTTAATTGTTGTACATTAATATCTCCATATAAGACTGTGTAGATAATAGAATCAGTAGAAATTAAGAGATGGATCAGGGAGGAGAAGGGCATTCTTGCTAGCAATAGGCTGGTCCTCAGAGTACTTGGTTCAATTATTTTGAGGTGTATTTTTCCCCATCAGACTTGCTGTAGTTCCTAGCTACATGGCATTGGGCAAGTTACTTATTCTCTCTAAACCAGTTTCTTCTTGGATAAAGTGAAAATAAAATACCTCACAAGGTTGTAAAAATATTAAATGGAATAATATACATAAAGTATTTGCCAAAATACGTGGCACCTAGTAAGTACTCATTACCACCGGTGATTGTGATGAGTAATCAATGGTAAGAGAATCATAAGAAACACTTGCCTCAAACCTCAACTTTTCTCGAGTCCATCTATTTCTATAAAAAACCACTCGGTTTTTGAGTAATTAACCTTTCAGAGATCAGCTTTTCATAACTGAATAAGGTATGGTGCAATATTGGAGTTAGTATTTCATAACATTATTATCACAGTTTAGGACCCAAGAGCTGAGTTTCTTTCAAGGCATCCAAATAAATAAACAACGCAACCATTGTTTCCCACCTCTCAGTAGCAGTCCTTTGGCTGTGTCCCATGGTCCTCAGGCAAGAATTTATAGCTGCATCTAGGAAGGAATCTTAAGGACCAGCATGGGAGGCAGCATTTGATTAAGAAACAGCATCTAATCCTGTTTCAGGTCAAGGCAGCCAAGGCAGGGACTCAGTGCCCATGGCAAAAACCTGACACAGAAAAATACACGAAAACAAAACAGATAGTTCAATTTAACAGGTTGTGAATGGGATTTTTCTTGGACTTTCTATTGCTGCAGTCATAAATCTTTATAAGACTACAGATAACTCTCCCCAGAAGGGACTTATATTGGGCCACTGGTATGGATGGGAAACTACCATCAAAACAGAGGCAAAGAAAAATAGTTATTATCTCCATGGAGTTAGACGTTTCAAGAGAGCAAGGATCCTTTCTGTATACTTTGTTTACCGGTATGTCCCTAGCACAAATAAAAGTCTTTGGCACTAGGGATTCAATAAATAATTGTTGAAAGAATGAATGAATAAACAAATGAAGTTCATAGAAGACACATGAAAGAAAGGTCATTTATATATAAAAGCTAAAACAGAGTGGAATGCATGGCAATAAACACACAGATCATTTGGAGCACACTGGGTTTGGGAATAGACGGCAAGCCCCTGGCCAGCCATGGGACCCATCCCAAACTGGAAGAGGAAAGATGTGGCACTGTCAGGTAGAGCTAACCTTACAGAAATCTGTTGGGAAGATTGAACCGCATGAAATCACCATTTTCATCCATGTTTTATTCAACAAAATTGCATTTGGTGTGGTTTAGTTTAATGCATTTAATTCTAAAAGTAGTAGATCAGCAGCCTCTCACTTTTGCTCATTGTACTGGGAAGTCTTATCTGCACTAAGGTTTTTAAACCCTTCAAAAGGAACTTCATTGTTTCAGCACTTCCTGGCATGTCTTCTACTGATGTCCCTTGCCAGACCCTAAGCCCGACTGAGAAGAGGCACAAAACTGAGCAAGGACTTGCCTGCCTCCTTGTGGATCTGGCTGCAATTTTTGGCTAACAATCACCAATCTTTCTTCCCTTCCTGCCTATTTCACTCCCCATCTACTCTTCTATCTCCCCCACTTGTCTGCCTGTTAACTGTCTCCAGGATGCTGCCTCCTCTTGAGATGAGAGACTTAAGAGCACCCTGAGCCTGGCTCCTCTCACTCACCATAGCCCTTGAGACTGGTGGAAGCAAAAGAAAAAGTGCAGTGAGATACACAACAGGCTGCCTCCCCATAAGACAATTGATTCTTCATGAAGATGGGAGCCTCGTGGAGGACTTTTAGGTCACTGTATAAAGCACTCAGGGTTTCACGCTGTAAACAGAAATGATGTACAGGGACCCAGTGCTTTCCCAAGCAGGGTGTATCCTGTTCCTGATAGAAAGAGTAAAGCCAAACACAGACATTCCTAAATTGTAGTAACCACAGTTTCTAAATTTTTACACCATATTGGTAACAGTACTATCCTATCACAAATAATTAAATTTATTGATCATTTACTATATGTGTACCAGGCACTGTTCTAAACACATCACATGCAGAAATAGATATTGTCATTGAGCCCTCTTTCCTCAGAGAAGAAAACGAGGCTCAGGGAATTTATGGAGTCTGCAGAGTAAGAGACACAGCCAGGAGTGAAACCCTTATATACATCTCAATATGTCTACATCTCAGGCCCTGCATCCTTTCTTAGAATTACATGTAGACGAGAGCCAGGCCTTCTTAATCATTTATGAGCCCTTGATTTTATGTTGAAAAGTTGAGTCCATGGATTGAAGAGGGTGATTAGGACTTATTTTCTAATCTGCCTTTTTTTTTTTTTTTAACAGATTCTGAACACAAACTCGAGGCAAGTTCAGGAAGAGTGCTGGGAAGATTTAGAGGTATGCCTGTGACCTTTAAAAATTCTTCATATTCGGTTCAAAGTCAACAAGCACATGTCTTTTAAAGAGCAAGGGGATAGTTCATATTTTTGTCTCTGAAAATTAAATACCCAGGATGCAGCCTAGCATCCCCCAGTGTAAATGCAGAATGCAAACCATAAACTAGGCCGAATATGTGGCTCTAGCAGCACATTTGTGATTTTATTTTTTCGACCTCGCCATTCTATATTACCCAGTTCTCTTCCCCTGCCTTTTATCTGGTTTCATTTGTCTTCTGTAAATTTTCTGTCAGTCTTGTCAGCATGTCAGTGCTTGTCATCGTGAAGATGACCTTTTCATATGTCATTGAAATGAAGAGCTACTCAAGGGACACCACTCCAGAGAGCCGAGGCAAGCAGGAGGTGGAAAGTAAATCTGAAATATTCCTGCAGAAACACCTAGCCACTACCAGGTTCCATCCTCCGCACTGCAGAAAATTCTAAAAATACCTCAGTGAAATAACAAGTTTTATGGAGGGAAGGGACATAATCTTGGGGAAAGGGAGGCTGTGTTTGTTAGTATTTTTAAATATGTCTGTGGGATAATACTCATCAGGCTCTTTCTTTTATCTACCCGTCTGTCACTCTTTCTTTTATTTACCATTTTCCACCTCCAACTTCTGACTGTTGACCACTGAAGAATTTACAAGGAGACTGAGTCTAATTTGTGGTAACTTTACTCAATGTTTTATGGTTTGCTTTCTCTAGGAAAGGGAAGTGGAGGCTTAAACCTTGGAAATTTCTTTGCAAACCGTAAGGGCTACAGTCGAAAAGGGTTTGATCGCCTTAGCACCGAGGGCAGTGACCAAGAGAAAGATGAGGATGATGGAAGTGAATCCGAAGAGGAGTACTCAGCACCTCTGCCCAAGCCAGCACCCTCAACCTCCTGAAAACCAAGCTTTGATTGAATTTGAGTGAGATTTATCAAGAATGACAGATTCCTTTCCCTTCAGCACGTTTAAACTTCTGTGCATTTAATTGTAAACAGTACTAGTCTATGTGGGACAGTACACATTTTATTTACTTTGTTTTGGTTAAGTTGGGCTTCTGTTTCTAGTTAAGATATTTCCTAGAAATTCATAACAGTGCCATTGTCTTTACACATAGAGTAGAGAAACCATCCTCTTATTCCATCATAGTAATCATCTAATGATGGAAGATTTACCCCTTTATATTTCTGAGACTTTTTTGTGGATGTAAATAATGCCATATTCTCTGCTTGAACACAGTATTTTCCCAATAGCACTCCCATTGCCAGTGTCTTTCTTTGGTGCCTTTCCTGTTCAGCATTCTAAGCCTGTGGCAGTAAAGAGGAACTTTGTGCTACGTAACGACAAAGCTGCTAAATCTCCTATTTTTTTAAAATCACTAACATTATATTGCAACAAGAGAAAGAAAAAAGTCTCTATTTAAATTCTTTTTTTAATTTCTCCTTCAGTTGGTGTGTTTCTGGGATGTCTTATTTTTAGATGGTTACACTGTTAGAACACTATTTTCAGAATCTGAATGTAATTTGTGTAATAAAGTGTTTTCAGAGCATTAGCTGTCAGAGTGTATTTTGCAATTTCTACATATTTTCAGGGTTTTGTATACAACTTTTGTAAAAATTACATGAACCACAGATATGGTAAAAGTTGCTCAAAGAAATATGTTGTACTGTATAAAATTTTAAGAAATTTTATGTAGCCAACGTAAATTAAAAGCCAATTTAAGAGCTTATGCACGTGTATAAAACCAAATTCTCTGAAAATTCATGGAGGATTTTTGGCTGTTGTGTTTCAGTCGGAGAGTAAATATTATAATAAATATGATCATAGCTAAGAGGAAAACTGTGTCTCAGATTACATATATAAATTAATTCATCAGTGTAGATTAAAATGCTTTCCCTTTAAAGAATAACTTCACTCAAATTCCTATATATCTATATGATGCAGTAGTAGCATCTAACATTGACTACAGATTACTTTTAGAACACCTTTTTCATAATATGTCTGTTTAATTTCATAAAAACCTAATTGTTTTCCATTTTAAAATGACTGGACTCAGGAACTCTGTCTTCAAAATGACGATGTGCATAACAGCTGCCTTAGTAGTTGGGATATTAGACAATTTCACTGACTAAACATGAAAACAATGCATGATACTTTATTCGAAAATTACATTAGAACATCTTCTATGTTATTTTTAATCTAATTTAATATAATCTTATTCCCTTCATACTTGATACTAAACACCATCTGAAGTGTTATCACTTTCTATATGCTTATCTCACCCACTTGTTAAAGCTTCATTTAGGCATCATCCCTAGGCAAAAGCTTCACTTTTTTTATTCCTGTGTTCTTTCTCAAATGAAAACAAAAATTTCCCTCTCTGACCATTTCTTTATGCTCCTTTCAGCAAATCAGTGGTAAATTTAGAATCACAATAGCACTATTCTGATGTAAAGGCACATGTTTATTCTATAATTTTTATTTAAATATTAGAATTAGTCCAGTGCAGTGTGTTTAATACTTTGGTTGTGATGCTTTTCAGGTTTTCTTACATTGAGAAAATTAGCTGACTTACCCCAGAATCATGTTTTGTAGTGCAGTGTTGATCATTATCTCCATTAGCTACACTTTTAATGATGTGTACACCTAATCTTGTTCCTTTGCAGTTTTACACTGCCTTAAAAGGTGAAAAAAAAATCAGAGTGCTAACATATCAAGAGGCAAGAAAGGAAATGAGAGAACAAACATAAAAGGTTATACAGAAATAATTCCTGTTACACTTGCTCATGGAGAACCAGCTTTGCTCAAGACTTTCTAGAAGTTCATTAAGTAAAACTTGATTCCTTACATAATTCATGAGTCCATTAAACTTTTAATATTTGTAATATTGAAGTCACAAAAATTAGTTCCCAAGTGTCTTCTAAAAGATAGCACCATGTTGTGTAATTAAAGTCCTCAACAATAAGCCTAGAGCAGACAACTACATTTTACAGGCCTGTTCTTGCATTATTTTAACATAAGCACATGAAGTTATATGAAGGGAGACTTGGAAAAACAAAGTCCACTAGGACATTATCGTCCTGTCCTAATACACCACCCTTATTCTGTTAGCCTGGCTTAATTAAAGTGGTAGGCTAGAGATGAGTGGCCTGAGTTGACTTCAGGCAGTCTTAACCACTGATTATTGTTCTTAACTCGGTGTTATCTGAGTCAGAGACTGTAAGACCTGGGGAGAGTCCTGGAGGAGTGGGAGATTTGTAGTAGAATCACTTGAGGAATTTAAGAAAAAAAAATGTGGGGCTTTCTCACAGAGATCTTGATTTAAAGTAGTTGGTCTGCAGTAGAAGACAGGTGTAGGTCGTGTTCTTAAATTTCTGCAGGTGGTTCTAATGTACAGCCAGAGTTAGAAACCGTTGACTCTGAGAATGGCTGTTCCACTCTTCAAAGTATGACACGTGCATAGCTGGTTTTTCACATAATTTATAGGTATTTGTGAAAGGAAGATGGGATTTAAAGTGTTTGATATGACTGTTAGCAATAAGAACAGAATTCCTGGTTTGGTGTGTTAATTTGGATACTTAAAGTGGCCATCACTGACTTACTAATAACATAAAGGAAAACATTGTTTTTTATTAAATTATCCTGAGAATGTAATTTTAAGAAGTTTTAAAAGAATAGCTTTATCATTCACTGAACTGGCTGATTGTCATATGCATATATAATCTTTCGTTGTAAGCTTTCTTCCTTAGTTTATTAAAGCAGTCTATTCTTTTCAAAATTTCTATTCAGCCTTAAACATTCACCCAGGTATGATATAAATTAAATAAGGGAGGAGCAATGAAATAATAGACTTTGTTTTAGGGTTTATACCTCTAATAATCACCGACACAGTACTTCAAAGTTGATGTAGGTCAAAGCTGGCATGACCTATAGGAAAACTTCTCAAACTTCTGTATAGTTAAGAATCAATTTGGAGTCCTTAATTTTAAGAGAGCCAGCTTGGTCCCATTCCAGAGTTTTTGATTGATTACACTAGGAAGGGCCCAGATATGCATTTTTTAAGAAGCACCACTGGTGAGTCAAATGGTCTTGAATCCCAGAAACACACTCCTACAGAGAGTAGCTGAGCTTTCAAATAGTATCAGGCAAACAAAGCCATATTCTCAAATCTGTGGTCTCTGTACAATGATAGACTGAAAAGTTATCCACTCCAGTTCCTGAGACTCAGATCACAAAAGACAAAACAAAAAAATAAAATAAAAATAACCCTCAGATACCCATTATCTGTGTGGCCAGAACTTAGCAGCTTCTGCATTTGGTCTTCTGACACTGATTATTCCACTGGAGAAAATAATTTAGGTGCGCAGAAGGCCATGAGGGGCCTCCTGAGAATCTCTTAAAAGTATCAGAGACAACTGCAAGTTATGGTTCCAAAAGTATTCCATGCTAGACTTACTTTTTAAAATTTTTGCATCATATTTAATGGCAAAAGTGAACCTAATTCATTCATTTTTCTAGTACAGTGATTTAATTAAGGGTACATATTCATTCTAGAGGCTAAATTGGTGATGATAAGTGTGGCTCCCCTTTTCAGCCTTAAAATTTTTGAAGCATCAAAACACAAAGATGCCAATCAATCATGATACAAAGCAGGAACACAAAACAAAGTAATTTCTGTGATTCAAAATGTAGCACATACTGTACTACCATAGAGAAGATGTTTACTTGATGATAAAGTGCTTGGTTTGAGATATACAAAATAGGAGTTTCGTGAAAACAAGCCTGACTCTAGAACTCTTTCCATTTCTGAATGAAAATGTATTTTATCATATGAAAGCTCTTAAAATGAATACATTGGTCACTTTTGAATGTTGTTTATTTCATCTATTATACTACTTAATTCTTCTTACCTTTCAAAAACATTATGTGGCAAATTGAAGGTAAGTTCATTCATTTATTTATTTATTTATTTTGGTATCAAGGATCGAACTCCGACCTTGTGCTTTTGAGGGTGAGGCAGATGGTGGCACCACTGAGCTAAATCCCTGGCCAAGTTATGTTTTTTAAAATGCTGGTTCTACTCTCGTACTCCATTGCCTAATAATATTCAGAGATTCCTCCTGACCAAAACTTTTTGTACTTTTGAGTTTCTGTTTTGTTTGCTTGGCAGTTAATTTGCTCTCTATCACTGGAAGAGATTATAAAGTTATATGTGCCTAGAACACCACAAATGCAGTGGTCCTTACAACTCAGTCCTACATTTAGATAGGGAGACAGTATTATTCAGTAGTGTGTCCCAGTCTTAGGTAATACTGATTTTGGAAAGAATACTGGGTTAGAATGAGAAAGACCTGAAATCCCAAGTTCTAGATTTTATGAATTTATGTAATCGTACATTTCCGGCTTTTTTTGTGTGTGCGTGATAAACTGCAACTCAATTCAAATAGATTTGAGAACAGTTCTTAGTTATAAGAAGTAATATTGATGAAAACAATAATAAGGAATGGATAATTTGTTAAAGGAAAGTATTGCTACTAATTGATTCACATAACTGAAAAGCCCAGGTGTGTCTCGCTCCAGAGACTCGGACGGTGCAGACACCATCTGCAGGGTTCTATTTCCTCCATGCCTCAGATTGCTGTCCTGCAGACTGCTTCACACAGACTCTCCCAGGTGTGGTAATGGAGATAAAGCAGCCAGGAGCTCTACGTTTCAGTGCTACCAACATTAACTTTGAGATACCTTTTCTTTCCAAAGCATTCCAGTGCTTGACTACCTGGCCCGAGTGGATTCTGTCCTGACCTCAAAACTGGTGCTGGATGAGCCAGGCTTCCATAGAGCCAGAGGCCGAGTCATGTCCCAGAGTTGGCTTTTTGATGATTTAGAAAGAAGGGCCAGGGAGGTGATGTATCTCAGTGATGCCATGCCGGCCTGGCAAGCCCAAGGTCCTGAGTTTGATCCCAGGTACCAGAAAAAAAAAAAAAAGAAAGGAGTGCTTGTGATAGTGTTTCTGGTTCAATAAGAGTAGATTCTTGGGAAGACAAAGCAGATATTCACTTCTGCCCTGTTAGAACTTTTAACTACCTAACCATAATTTTTCTCATATTAAGTGGTTTACTGAAAAATCTTTTGCATATTACATTAGAAAGTGACATTGTGAGAATCTCTCTCAATCTCTGTCTCTGTTTCTTTCTCTTCCTCCCTCCCTTTCATTTTAAACTATATAATATATATTCCCACAAAGAATACTGAATACAAAAAGAAATATTGACAAAGAATAAGGAACAGAATTTTGAAGACAAAATATTTTCTTTCTACCATGATTTCTATCCAACTGAGGTCAATGGAATCACATAACTTCCAGTCAAGAAAGTAGATAATTGCTTTAGATATAAAAATATAAACCAATAAATCTTGGTGTTCTCAATCCACTTGTTCTAAAATAAACATGCAAACAAATTATGTTTATCTGTCTCTTTACTGGTAAAAATTTCAAAGCTGTTGAATCATTGGAGACCATTACAATGGATCTCTATATCCTCTTCAAGTAGTCTGGGATTCACCAGTGGTTAACACTTTGCAATATTCTTAGTATCTCTTTCTCATAAACACATATCCACACACACTACAGTATTATTTTGCTGAATCATTTGAAAATGAGGTGTGTTATGTGAAAGCCTCGTATAACAATTATACTTCAACAAGGCTAGAAAAAAACTTTAAAAGACACCAGGAGGAACCAAAAACAGTTATAAATATTGTAACTATTTCTCTAAGTACTGTCACACATAACACCTAAGAACTAGGGCATTCTTCAATATAACCACACAGACAGTTACCACACCCGAGATATTTAACACTGTTTTCTTATTGTTACTCAGTGAGTAACCCATCTCCGAATTCACAGTGTCCTCAAAATACTCATGAGAGCTTGTAATCTTTGACCCAGTGTCTAATTTAGATTCACATAATGTAATTTTTTATATCTTCCTTGTCTCTTCATCTGAGAATCTTACTGTCCCACCCTCAAAGAAATTGGCAGGACCTATTCAGGAGCATAAAACAATCCTTTGATCTTATTTTCTAACAATGTGACACGCTCCCCAAACTTATGGCTCAAATATCATTAAATCTTTTATTTTCCTGCTTAATTTCTCTAGTCTTTACTTCTCTTATTAGCAAAAAGTCAAATATCAGCCTTTCAAAGGTTGGCTTCTTCTTCTGGAATTGTAAAGCAAATAAAACGAAGACCCCCAAAAGAGACTATTGGGCACAGAATTAATGCGCTTCCAGATGCAGCAGGGAGCATGTTTAAGTGTCATTCCACCACATCCTATTAGTGCCTTTTTGGTGTCTTAGGATGTTGCTGTGGAATTGTTCTCTGTAGCAGTCCAAAAAGAGGCTGCTGCTGCTGCTGCCTATGGGCTGCACTTACCCAGTTGCCCTCTCTGATTGCTATCCGTGACTTCTGTGGACCGCAGTTTTTAGCGCTTTACACACAAGCCCAGGAGCTCTGGCTAACGGCTGTTTCTGATACTTTGCCCCAAGGACATAGAATGATCACTTGAAAGAGTGATCCTTGAAAGAGGATATCCTTGAAATCTAGAATGCTATTAGCCTCCAGCATACATTTCTTTTTTTTTTTTTTTTTTGCTATTAATTTTTTTGGTACATTTAAGGTATACAATATAATGACAGTCATTATTGGAAATTTGCACCTTTACATAATCCATCTTGGTTTTTCTTTTTCCTTCATTCCCCCGCTCTCCCTTCAACCCCTCCACCCTTCTCAATCTACAAAGACTTTGTTTCCATTTTTTCCTTTTTTAGATTAAGACTGGCTATTTACACTCTATTTTTTCTAAGAGAGATTCCTAGGGAATCTCAAGCACCTAATCCAACCGTGCCAAAATGCTTCCTTCCATGATTCCAAGGTGATTCTGACATCTATCTCACAGTAAAAATTTCTAAATATCTAACCCCCCCCCCAAAATCCCGTAACTTCTGAAATTGTGGGGATAAAAGACAATATTGTAGCTCTCCTGGAATTTATTTGTATCTCCTATTTTCTCCCTTTATTAAAAATCAAAATGTAACCCCTATCTAAGTACCCTACCCATCATATATTAATACATTTTTTAAAATGAGGCCCAAAGAAAGACACTGACTAGTTACACTAATCCCAATGCCTCTTTTGGCTGATTTGATTTCTGGCACTTTTAATTTCAGAGTCTATGTATCCTTATTACACTGAATTCACAACAATCTTTAGGGGTGTCAAATGTTTGGGGCTTTGTTGGCTGTCCATTCAAAATGTAGTGATCCCTTCTTAAAACTGCAACCTTAATTCTCACACCTGTGATAAAATACGTACCTAGGTAATCCAACCAAAAAATTAAATGAATCAAAAGGCAAACAATCCATTCAGGAGACACAGAATTTTAACATGTACAAATAAAAAAATTAAAAAGTACGGTATTTTTCCTATGATCTGTAACCTAGTAAGACAGCAAAAACAATTCTGTAAATGATTACAGTATGAGGCATGAGAGGAGAAAATGCAAAACACTGTCAAACTTGTCGCTGAAGAGCAGCAGGGCTTCATAAAGAAGGTGATATTTGAAAAAAGGAGAGTAGTGTGGGAAAATGCTTAAACTGATAAGGGTTTGGCAAAGGAACCACATTTTATAGAGCTCCAGTTAGTTTAGGGGAACCGTGGTGGATAGGCGGGAAAAACAGTGTGGTGCCACAAAGAAGTTTCAAGACCCTGAGGAGAAATGTGGCATTTGGCTGCATTTCATATACTTGATTTTGTCATATATATCGAGGTGCTATTAAAAGTAATGAGAAAGCTTTGATTCCTTCACCAGAAAAGATACAAAAATTATAAAATATACTTCTAATAAAAGCTCGTTAGTCCAAATTCTTGGAAATAGGTTTTTTTTCTCCAAAGCTCACTGGTTTAAATTTGAGTTTTTTAAGAGAGAGAAATTTAGTAGCCCATCACCTCAAAATTTCTTGATTAAGAGAACACGTAAAATAACATCAGGGATCTGATGTCACTATCTTGTATTTTTGTCATCCTATCATTTCACCTGTCTCTCTCAGTTTTTGATTTCCTCCATGTTGATTTCATTCTCTAGAATCTTCTTTCTATGTAATATGAAAATTTAGATTTCTGAAAATTTAAAGAAAGGGACTTTTCTGCTCTGCCCATTTCTGCATCTCCCCTACCCTCTGTTGCAACAAAGGACTCAGAAACCTAAGAACACTAATGTTTTTATTTTATTTTCAAAAATGACAATAAATTTGCAAAAAGCTTATCCGCAAATCTTACAGCTTATTCTGTCAGGTACAAAAAAACTTTTCCCCCAAAGCTTCTAAGAAACCTTCCCTCGCATGTATGATGCAATCATTTCTGGGCTTATTCATGACAAAGAGCAAATGGTATTATTCTGAGGGTACTTGGGCACATACGAGATGCTTGGATAAGATCAGCTTCCCTTTAGGCCCACACCTTCGTAGGAGAAGTGCTAAACAAACAAATGTGGGTTGAAAGGAAGAAGAAAATGATTACTGAATGGACAACAAAAACTCTACAAGCCGGCTGAAATTAATAGATACCTGCTTATCTTCCTTACTTTAAGTAGTTCACAATCAACAAGGGAGGGTAATTGTAGATTCGTTTTCTAAGTCCAGGATGGAAGTAGAGTTGGACACCTGATTAAGTGTGGAGTGAGGGACATTAGAAGGGAATATTGTTAAGAAGGCATTGGATAGAAAAAGGTTAAAATTAAAGTAGCAAATAGTTATTGATAGCAGCAAATACTCTTTGTGTATCTCTCCTTTAGTTATTTAACATTTTAAATCAATCAGGAATTCATGTAAAAGTCAAATATTGCATCATCTTCTCAATATGCCATACTGTTCCAAGTAAGAATACAATTTCAGAGTAACAGTCAAAATCTAATTGAAAAAATAATTCTGGATGAGTCTTTTTAAAAGAGAGGCTGAAAATATTGCATTGGTTCCAAAATTACTGGGCTGAAAAGAATCTGAATTCTACACCAAGGACTATAAAAAGTATTTTAGTTGCACTTTCATGTTTGCATGTGTAAATATTTAAAGTCTTTAACGTATGATTTTCTTTGAGAAACCTAGTTTATTCTTTTCCTTTTCAGATAGATCAACCTGGACTACAAATAAATAAATTGGTATCTTGACTAATGATTGATTAGTAGAGTCAATCACAATATGAAGGAGTGAAGGAATAGGAGGAAAGGGAGATATCCACATCTGTACCACAGATTCTTTAGGATAGTAATTACTAGTGCAGTGAATGGCTGACATCTGGTGGTAAAATTTAGTAAAAAAAGTGGGTTTTTTCAACTCATAAAAATAAGTGCTTAGCAGTGAATAATGGCATTGTCTTCAAGAAGAATATTTTAAGATGCTACTAGCCACCACTACCTGCCTCAAAAGTGCAAGGTCCTGAGTTCAATCCCCAGTTTAAAAAAAATGCTACTAGCCAACTGTTTGTTATAGCTACAGCATGCCAAGCATGTAGGTGTTTAAAAATATCTGAAATTTAAGGTATAACATAGTTACTGAAAGTATCCATCTTCTCTTCACCAGCAAAGTCACTATGAATATACTGAAAATTAATTATTAAAGGATGTTGAATCCAGGAAGAATATTTTCAAAACACAGCAGCTGTCAAAGAAGTTAAGTGATGATATATCACTATACTGTTCTCAATCTAATTAGATTCCTGGCTATAGGATCCACATTGAGCTGTCTTTTGTTTAAGTGACTAAACCAGTCAGCTAGGCAACTTTCTTTGGCTGCCTACTATGTGCTGTATGTAGTATACCATAAAGAATTAAAAATAAAATTTGGGTCTTGATCTTTAAAAATTAGTGTGATTGAAATGACTAACAAATAAGAAAAATTAGAGAACTATTTTAGTCAGCTTCTCACCACTGTGATATAATGGCCTGAAAATAACAACTTAAACAAGAAAAGTTTATTTTGGTTTAAAGATTCAGAGGATTCAGTCCATGGTCGGCCATCTCCAATGCTACAGGCCTGTGGTGAAGAAGAAAAATCATGATGGAAGTGTGTAGTGGAACAAAACTACTCATCTTGTGGTCACCGGAAAGTAGAAAGCAAACATGTGCTAGCAGGCTCTCTCCTTGTTCCATTTTTGGTCCATTTGCCCCCCCCATTAGGTGGTGCAGCTGACATTCATGGTGGGGGCTCCCCTCTCAGATTGCTGATCCCCTTATCAATTATCTCTGGAAAACTCTCACAGACACACTCAAGTGTGCTTCCTTAATTTGCTAGATGTTTCTTGATCCAATGGCAATCAAGATTACCATCACGAAACAGCACGTTATGTAGTGTAGGAAGTAATTCCTCTAATTTCCTCAGAGAATAAGGATCATGAAGATGGGAGTTTTCCAGAAAGATTTACTAAAGTAGAGAGGATCTGAGCCTGTCTCCAAAAAGAAGCGAGATAGCAAGCAGTGAAAACGATATGAAGAAACTTCAGGTAATAGTGATAAGGAATAGCCAGAGGTATAAATAAATATAGTGAACTCAAGAGAACAGTGCCCTCATAAATGGCACAGGATCAGAAATACTAGAACACCATTTGGCAGGTTCAGAGTACACTGGATTTTGTGAAGAGCTGATTTGCGTTTTGTTCATTTGTTTGCATGTGATAAGAAAAAGATGTCTTTAATTTTCTTCAAAGGTTAATGTGACACAGTAAAAATATTTTTTAAGGAAATGAATGTGAAGTGGACATTCATATGGAAGGATATGGAAATGTCTAGAGTCCAGAAGTTCATTGTGTTAGTTTTTAAGTAAAGTGATTTTGGAAGGTGGCAGTGGGCACTGAATTCTGGGAAGGAGTTCTTAAAACATTCCAAAAGAATGTTCGCTGCACTTGAACACCATTGGGAAATTTGGGAATGTGGAAGAGAACTGAGTTAAGGATAACTCCAAGCTGTTTATAAGACAGCCAATAAAGACAGGAACCATATGGTGAATGTGAAATAATCTTCATATACTTCATATAGTATAAAGAGCAAGTGGAAAATTGAATGTACAGCATTTAATGTCAACTAAGTGAATGAGAAAAGTATTTCAAGATCATCTGATTTGTGTGACTAACACTTTTTAAAAAGGCAATTAGCTGAGCCTGACCAAGGCAACATGTTCTCAGAGTTTGCATCATACAAAACAAATTTCTGAATTCCGTAAAGTTTACCTTGCAAAACTAGAGGTAGAAGACAAAGAAAATGTTTAGTGATAAGATGATACTTGATCCTATGGGTCTGAATTTTAGTTGTTTATTTCCAAAATTATTCTCCAAAACCAGCACTAAGAAAGGTAGCACTGCTGTTTTTGAGTCACTCTTCATAACTTTTTTCCTTACCATACACCAAAAGATAGTCTTTATGGCCTAAACGTCTATTAGTAGGTAGGAAGAGTAAGAATATAAAATGGTATTGCAATTTTAAGAGGATTTTTTTCCCTGAGGAAAATTACTTTGAATCGTTCATGTAAGTCATTATAAATAAATATAGGGGGAATATTTTTAATCATGTAACTGCATACTGTGTCCGCCATAAGACACCATAAATCTGAATGTACCGTAATACTCTGTCGACCATATAATAAAGCATGAAAGTATTGGTATCAGTTTTTAGTAGGCAACAAAGCAAAATAAGTGAATTGGTGCATGCCACACTCTACCACATATGTGTAGAGTAAGAATAAATGCTAACACTGTACTTCTATGAATATTGATAACTGTAAAGTAATGTGTTTTCATTTCTATTTCATTTGTGATAATAAAGTAACATCAGAGACATCCCACTGGGGGAGAAATAGGCTTCCCTGAATTGGTCCAATGATGTTACTGCAAAAAAAAGCAGGCAAGGAAAACACCAATAAGCCCTGGTTATAGTGTTGAATCATTATCCATAGTGGCAGCAATATTTTATCTGAAATGTCCACTTTTCAACCAAATAATTGTGAGACATATAAAAGATACAGGAAAGTGTGACCCAGACACACACATCCAAAAAAATGAGCAATATAAATTCTTTTAGAGCAGCCCAATGGTAGGACTTAGTGGACCTAAGTCCAATTAATAAAGTACCTATTATTAATACAATAAAATAACTAAAAGAAATAATGTTTGAAGAACTAAAAAAATAGATTTCTTCCTGTTCAGTGTGTTTATTATGCTGTGCACAAACTATTTAATTTCAAACAATCCAATCTGTCAATTCTTGCTTTTGTTTCCTGAGTTAATTAGTAACAAAAAGAAATCATTTTGTGCCATTATCTTGAATTGTTTTTCTTTTTATTTTCTAGTAGTTTCAAGATTTCAAGTCTTATCTTAAGGTTTTTGATCAATTTTAAGTGGATTTTTGTACAGGTTGAGAGATAAGGGTTAGTTTCAATCTTCTACATGTAAATATTCTGCCTTCCCTCTACCATTTGTTCAGGAGGCCATCTTTTCCTCAGTTTATATTTGTGGCACCATTGTTGAGGATCACATATGAATTATATTTCCCCTAAAGTGGTTGTAGTTGCATGGGTTTATTTCTGTGTCCTCTATTCTATTGGTCTATATGTCTGCTTCTATGTCAATATTGTGCTGTTTTTGTTACTATGTCTCTGTAGCATATTTTGAAATTGAGGTCATGATGCCTCCAGCATTGTTCTTTTTGGTCAAGATTACTTTGGATACTTGGTGCCTTTTGTGTTTCCATATGAACTTTGACATTGTTTTTGCTAGCTCTGGGGAGAATGTCATTGGTACTTTGATGAGGGATGAAGTGTATCTGTAGATTGTTTTCCTGTAGCAAGGCCACTTTAACAATATTGATAGTCACCAGCCATGAACGTGGTTCAGCTTTCCATCTAGTGTCTTCAATTTCTTTCTTCAGTGTTCTATAATTTTAATTGCTGCTGGGAATGGTGGAGCATGCCTGTAATCCCAGCACTGGGGAGGCTGAGGGAGGAGGATCACTGTGAGTTCAAGACCAGCCTGGGCTACACAGTGAGTTCCAGGTCAGTCTCAACTACATAGTGAGACCCTGTCTCAAAAATCCAAA
>NW_022900915.1:27218152-27218868 GCF_012274545.1 Fukomys damarensis | reverse complement strand
TATATATATATATATGATCAATATCTTTAGCTATCAAGGAAATGCAAGTCAAAATTACATTGAGATTCCATCTCATCCTAGTCAGAAGGGCTTTCATCTAACACAACAAAGCATAAATGTTCTCAAGAAAATGTTATCCCTTTGCACTACTAATAGAAATATAAATTAGTACAATCACTATAGAAAACAGAAATCCTCTGTGGAGTTTCCACAGAAATACTAAAAAAGAAAAACAAAAATACTTAAAATAGACCTACCATATGATCAGCTATGCCACTCCTGGGTATATATTCAAAGAAAATGAATTTAGCATACACAAGAAACTCCTGCATACTCATGTTTATTGCAACACTAGTCAATCAATAGATGAATTTATAAAGAAAATGACACACATAAACATACAATAGAGTTTTATTTAGGCATAAAGAATAAAATCACATATGGGGGTACGATGTATGCAACTGGTGAGTAACAGATTAAACTAAATAAGCCAGACACAGGCAAGTACCAGTCTGTGTCATATGTGTGTGGGGGTGGATAACCTGAAAGTAGAAGGACTATGAGGAAGGGGAAGAAGAAAGAGAAGAGGAGGAATAAGGAAAGAGTAACAGGGCTGGGGATTTAGCTCAGTGGTTCTGCCACCTGCCTTGTAAGCACAGGGACCCGAGTTCAATCGCTGGTACAAAAAAAAAAAAAAAAAAAAAAAAAAAAAACCC
>NW_022900915.1:27134232-27218132 GCF_012274545.1 Fukomys damarensis | reverse complement strand
AAAAAAAAAAAAAAAAAAAAAAAAAGACAGAAATCCCATTTAGGAAAGAGTAACAGAAGAGAGAGCTTAGTAGTACAGGTAGATTTTATTAAAGCATGAAATAGATATTTATGACAATGTTAACAATGAAAGCTGCTAATTTGTAAAATATATATGTTAATAATTATAATAAAAATAAACTAAATTTTAAAAGGAAAATAGGATGGATATATATAATCAAATGGAAAATATCAATAAATATAAAATATTTAAAATCCCAACACAAATTTTGGTGTTGGAAAGTAGAAGAACTGAATTTAAAAACTGCAGTCCCATCTAGGTTCTGCTGTGTGTGCTACCTCTGCCACTTTACAATGCACATCTTTCTGAAGACCCTCACTGGCAAGCCCATCACCCTTGAGTGTAGCCCAGTGACACCACTGAGAATGTCAAGGCCAACATCCAAGACAAAAAGGGCATCCCTCATCCAGAAGAAGCTGATATTTGCCAGCAAGCAGCTGGAAGATGGGCCCACCCTGTCTGACTACAAGATCCGGAAGGGGTCCACCCCTCAAGGACTATACTTGAGAAATATCTGTCGTTACCCTATCTCAAGCTTTTAACAAGTTTCATTACACTTTTAATAAAGTTCCCGCATCCCTTCCCCATAAAACCCAGTATGTATATAATCATACTGTTTTACCTATAGTAATAGAAATATAAAACATTTGAGAACAGAAGAAGAAATGAGCCAGGTGGAAAGAAAACCATGTTGGGGTACGAACAGGATGCCTAGTGGTAGCATGAATCCACAGGAAGAAATGAAAAGAACCAAAAATGCTAAATAACATTACTATAATAAACTCCTTGGGTAGAGGTTTAACTCAGTGATTCCAGCACCTGCCTTGCAAGCAGCAAGGGCCCAAGTTCGATCCCCAGTACCAAAAATAAAGAAACTATAGTAAACTCAACTATATATTTGATTCCTTTTCTGCTCACAGCTTCTTTACAAGAAGCTATTGTGCTACAAATATTACTGTTTAGAATTTCAAAGACGATCTACAGAATGAGAAGAAATATTTGTAAATCATGTATCTGGTAAGAAGATAGTATCGGGTATATAAAGAATACCTAACAATTCAGCAATAAAAAGGCAAACAACCTAATTTAAAAACAAGCAAAGGATCTAAAGAGCTATTTCTCCAAAGAATATATGCAAGTCACCCTTAAGAATATGAAAAATAAATGCTTAATTTGGCTAGTCACTCGGGAAAATGTAAATCAAAACCACAATGAGATAGTATTCTAGCTTTTTGTGGAGGTAATAGGTTTGTCACGACAGAAGTCTTATTTTGACTTAATTCATGATGAATGGTCATATTATTTTTTTGTCTGTGGCAGATCAGCATGTCATGGCAGAAATATGTGGCACAGTAAAACTGCTCACGTAATGGCCAGGTATTGAAAAAGAACAAGTGGACGGGGCAAGCGTCCCATTATCCCCTTTAGAGGCAATGCTCTCTGTGACCTAAACCTTACCACTCAGTTCCAGCTCTTAAATGTCCTTGAACTGCTTCACAGAGGGCCCTGGAGCCAACTTCCTCAGTGCTGAATGAACTGAAATGCCACATTGCTTCAGCAAAGCAATGCCCTTGATAACTCAGGTGTCATCATAAAAATTATGCGCTCTCACAAAATTTTTAAATTCTGCTTCTCGTTGACAGAAATCAAAGGAAGACTTAGAAGTAAAGGCTAATAACTTCAAGTTTGTGAGGTAGGGCAAGAGATATATCAAAGAGTTTGAAAATTCTTATTCTGAGAAAAAGTTTTCCACTCTTCAGTTTTCAAACTGCAAACTGAGGTGAAAACGGAAAAGTGATGTTGGAACAAACTTCAAAATATAAGTTACATTGGATTGTAAATTCCCCAGCAAAGATGAAGAAATTAGTAGCACAGGATAGGTCGCCACAAGGCTTCGTGCTCTGCTTCAATCACTTTCCACTGTCGGGCAGGAATGAGATTAGTGAGAACTTGCTTGCTTTACTTGCTGTCTCTGAAATGTGATGTTAGCTTAAACTGTGTATTTCAAAAAGGAGCAGGAAGCAGAATACTCTACTGTCATCACTCATAAAGGTAGGAAACCTACTTGAGCATATCTGCTATGCCAAGTAATGAGAATAATGCCACCAGGTACATATAATCAATCACTGGAAGTTCTCGACAGCTGCTGCCTTGGCAATGACTACAAAGAATGGCAGGTCAGTGGGAGGTGCAGAGGCAGCAGAGAGAACGCCTCGGCCTCCCCACAGGGACACATATTAACTTACGTTTCATTTGACTAGTGCATATGGATGTCTTCACATTATAGTGCCAGAACTTGGTCATTCCAACAGAGACCACACAGTGCACAAAGCTGAAAGCACTTACAAACATCTAGCTCTTTGAAGAAAACACCTACAAAATAGATTATTACATAATTTTTATTTGTTAATCTTTTCCTGTTGTTTTTGCTTGCTTGCGGTTTTTGCCCAAGCAAATGTATTTTCTGTCATTTCCTGCTCTGATCTGTACTGTCTGCAATCCTCAACTCTCTTGCTCTGGCTTCCAAAGGACGCAGCAGAAGGGAGAGCGGTAGATACTGTTTTGACTGTGGCTCTGACAGTAGCTATCACAGTCCTAACTTGTTCAAGTTATGGCATGGTGGTGCACGTTTGTAAACTCTGCTACTCAGGAGGCTGAGGCATAAGAATCACAAGTTCGAGCCCAGTTTGGACAATGTAGCAAGAGCCTGTCTCAAAATAAAACTGAAGAAAGGAAGACTGGAGATGTAGCTCAGTGGAAGAATGCTGGTCTCATGTGTGTGAGGCATGAGTCTCCCTTCTTTCAGTCCCAGTGGCGGGGGGGGAGACGAGCATTGTAAAACCTCTCCCATAAGTCCACACTCCATTTCTCACTAGACATTTCCTCTCTTAACTCCTTCATCCTAGAGGTCTCTGGCTATTGTTGATCACTAACGTCTCCTGCAGTTCCTTTTGGACATCTCTTATGGGTTCTTTTCGAACCACTCCTTAAAGTTTTCTCTGTGAAAACCATTTGATATGTTTCTTCTCTCTCTTACCAGTTATTTAAAAACATGTGGTCATTAATTTTATTAACGACTTTCCGAATATTATCCAATCGTCAGCTTTTGTTGTTGGGAATAACAAATTAAAGGATAAAAAGTGTATTTTGACTTATGATTTCAGAGGTTTCATTCAGTCCATGGTTCGTTGGCTCCAATGCTGTGGGCCTGTGGAAAGGCAGAATATCAGAAGGGACTTTTCACTTCACAGCAGTCAGGAGTTAGGAGAGCAAAGTCTGGAAAGCAGGGGCTGGATGACTTATCTCTTCAAGGGTAGACGCCCCCATGACCCACTTCCAAAATTAGGTCCAACTTCTCAACAGCCCACTCAGTGAATAACTTCATCAGTGGATAAATTCACACCATGAAGTTGGAGGCCCCATGAGCCATTCCTGTCCCAAAAGCCCATCAGGTGACAACCAAATCTTCAACACAAAGATCACTTTGAGAAGTTATTTTTGAACATTCAGTCATAAAAAGAATGAATTTCTAATCCATGCTACATGGGTAAACATGGTGGATCTGACCTTAATAGGGATCCACTAAATTTTCATTTTATGCTATTTGTATTTGTCTTCATGAGAGAATGACATTATTTTCCTTTCTCATTCTGTGCTTTTCATAAGTTGAAACTTATATACACCTTGATCATGTTTTGAGTTACAGAATACTTATTCTGTTTGTAAGTATGAATAATTTGTATAGACTAAAATTATATATTTGTGATAAAAAACAGTAAAGTAATCTAACTTGCTAACTTTTTCCATTAGTTTATTGGTTCATTTTAGGTACACACTATGATGACATTCATCACTGGGAATTTGCACCTGTACATGATATATTTTGGTTCTTATTTTTTTCCCCAATTCCCCTAACATACTAATTTTTAAAAACCATTTTTGTAGGTAAAAATTTTTGTAGAATTCATACATTTTATTAAGATTTTATTAAGGCTTATTGGAATAAAGTTACAATGTCCTTCAGCCTTTAAGTATCAATATTATATGTGGTTATAATTTTTATAACACAATATTATTTATTTAGAAATTCTTGTTTTTATTCATTCTTATTTTTATTAGTCTTGCCAGATTTTTCTACTAGTGTTTTCAAAAAATGAACTTTTCTCTCACTTTATCCTGTCATTGTATTTTTATTTTCTGTTCCATTACTTTTTAATGTCTTCATGATTTCATATTTTCTACATTCTTTTAGCTTATTCATCTGTCCTTATATACCACATTAAATTGAATGCTAAGCTCATTATTAACCTTCTTTTTCTTTCAATATAAACATATTAGTCATAATTTTTTAGGAATCTGAGCTGCATTCTGAAAAAAATGTAAAACAGTTTTATTTAGATATAATTCACAAAATGCTGATATCATTTACCTATTTAAAGCATATAATTGAATGATTTGGGGTATATTATACATTTAAAATTATAGTGAAAATATATATTAAAAAGTTACTATTTTAGTCATTTAAAATGTATAAGTTGGTGGTAAAAATTATGTATGTATAACCAGGAGTGGTGGCTTACACCTGTAATCTTACCACTTGGTAGGTTGAGGCTGAAGGATCCTGTGAGTCTGAGACCAGCATGGGCTACGTAGTGAGTTCCAGCCTAGCCTGAATTGTTTAGTGCCATCCTGTCTCAAAAACCAAACCAAACCAAACAAACAAGCAAAACAATCTCCAACCATGAGGTAGTAAATCCTCATATCACCTTCTCCATCCTTGAAAATGGCTACTCTGTTCTAAGAATTTGCCTATTCTCTAAAGGAGTAGGAAAAATGGGGAGGGTAGGGGAATGGTAATAAGGGAAAAGAAAAAAATATGACAAAATGGAAATAAAGTGTTTGTCAATGGGGAAGGAAGTGGGGTGAAGGGAGGGCAGGGACAAGGGAAAAAATGAGAACCAAGACCTGTCCTGTGAAGGTACAGGATCCCAATAATGAATGTAACTGTACTGTATACCTAAAATGCACCAATAAACTCAATAAAAGAAACAAACAAAAAAAAAAAACCACAAAAAAATTTGCCTATTCTAGACATTTAAGTGGTATCACACAATATCTGTTATTGTGTCCTTATTTCACTTAGCATGTCTCCAAGGTTTATGTTTACCCACAGAGCATGGATTAGAAATTCATTCTTTTTATGACTGAATGTTCAAAGATAACTTCTCAAAATAAGGAAATTATTCTCATGCAAAATAGATTTTATCCTTATTGTACTTCAATATCTCTATTTCCTTCACATCAAGACTTTAAATATTCATAAAAATACCACAAGGTGGCACACAAAACCTCATAAAAACATTTCTGGAGTTTTTTGAGGCATTTTTTTAAAGATGCTCATAGGAAAGCTCCTTTAAATCCAGGCAAAAAAGACCCTTTGCTTGAGAACAGGCCTACCTTATGCTACCCTCCCTGCAAGGGTAAGATCCCAGGGACGTACTCCTCTCTATCTGAAGTACCTCGTATAGGCCTTTCCTGGTCTATTGAGTTCGTTCCAAAGCCTGTGATAGGCATCTCTGTAGGTGCTGGAGCCAGCTGTCCTCAGGAGAGGACAGGACAGGACAGAGTTAGAGCAGAGTGCTCTGAGACCAACTCTCCCGGGGTTACTGCTCACTTAGTGGGTTTCTAAAACATCCAAGAATTCTAAGAACTTTAAGGTGTCTTCTCTGAGGCAGAAACAGTTTGGTATCTGGAGTCATCCCTTACATTTAGATATATAGTATATAGAACTCTATTTTAACTCTTAATTTGGCCTTGCAATTATTAGAGAAAAGACTGTGTGTACAAAAGATATGGTTACTGTATTTTGTGCATATTTGTTAATTTAAAACCTGTATTTGAAATCTCCGCATTAGAATCCTGAAATTTCAGTAATAGCATGAACATTTTACTTGAATAATTTATATGGGCTGCTTATCAGGCAGTAAAAATAACTGATTATAAAATTTTTATGATAATGTGTAAAAAATAAATGAATGTGATAGCTATTAAAGCTATCACTAATATTATGATTCTCCTGCTATTAGGAATGGTAGGACTATACTTACCTGCACTTTAGTATTCAGTATAACTGTACGTCTTGTTTGTTTGTTTTTTTTTTTTTAAACCTCTGGCTCACTTTTTATAAAAGCCTTATAATTCACATATTATAAGTCTCACTTTAGAAATACAGAAATATTTTCAAGAGATACATAGGTATCAACTGTAATCTGGATAGAATACTGTCAAGATAAATAGCAATTGACATATTTTTGAAGTTGTTTCTATAGCTGTTTTGTTCCTGAAAAATGTTGCTACTGAATTCAGAATTATTTTTTTTAGTTACTTCTCCGCTATATTTATTTTCCAGTTTTGAGGTATGATTGACAAATAAAAATTATAAATACTTATGGTGTACACTATGTCTTGATATATGTATACATTGTGAAATGATTATAATTAAACTAATTAATACATCACTTCATAGAGTTAACTTTGAGCGTGTGTGGTGAGAACATTTAAGATTTCCTCTCTTAACAAACTTCAAGTAAACAATACAGCAGTGATGCAAACCTTTTAGAGCTTCCAGTGATAAACAGCTGGCTGCAGCACACGCCATAGGTTTGTTCCATTGCTATACAGCATTAACTACGGCCACAAGGCTACCCATTAGATCTCCAAAACTTTTCTTTTTGTCTAATCAGAGCATTTTTCCTTTAACAAATATTTTCCATTTTCCTTACTCCCAAACTCTGAAAACTATGATTCAGCTATTTGCTTCTATGATTTTTAATTTTTTAGATTACATAGAGGATTGAGATTGTACAATATTTGTCTTTCTGTACCTGGCTCATTTCACTTAGCCTAATATCACCCAGGTCTATGCATTTTGTTAAAAATGACAATATTTCTTTCATTTTTAAGGTTGAAAAATACTTTGTTGAATAATATCTATCACATTTTCTTTCCTTTTTTTCTTTTCCTCATTAAGTTTATTGGTACTTTTTAGGTATACAGTACAGTTACATTCATCATTGGGATCTTATACCTTTACATGATAGATCTTGGTTCTCATTTTTTCCCCCTACTCCAGCCCTCCCTACACCCCCTCCTCCCTTTCCCTATTAACAGGAAAAATTTATTGAAAGGAAGTTCCTAAGAGAGACAGAAGGGGTACCTGAAAATGGGTTGCTTGCTTACCCAACTTCTCAAAGGTGTTTTATGGGACAAAGCCATGAAATGAAGCGGGTTCAAGGTAGGACAAAACTATAGTCAACTAGCAAGATTTCAAGTACAGTCGCTTAGGTAATATTTGATCCAATGAAAAATCACAAGGTGAACAAAACTATGAGCTAAAATAAGTTTATGACAAGTATAGTTGCTTAGGTATTACTGATTAAATGGAGATCCAATGGGGAAACAAGTCATGTGACAAAGCCTACAAGGAATTAGGAAGGATTTTCAGTGGAAAGGGATGGGTCAGGGATCTTTCTTAGAATACCTTTGTCCCACCCAGGTGACTGATACATATTTAGAATTTCAATCACTGCTATTCATCCTTAGGGGAAGCTGTGAGTGTGATAGTTTCTCTTTTATAATGCTGGCTTTCAGGGACTGTGTTTTGACTGTCCTCAATGTTGGCTCCTCCTGTGCTGGCCCTGTCTAACTGCCTACAAGATATCTAATTAACTTACCTATCTACAATACCCCCCATACATGAATAATACCCCTAACTACTCTGAGGGCACAAAGGGTGGCTACTTCCAGCTGAAGAGGACTGTAGTTGTGATCAGCAGTCAGAGTTACTATACGGAGGGTCTACCTAAAGGTCTTTGATAGGTGCCAGGCACTGTCATCTTGGGTAGGTGTATAGCTTTGAGTATAGAAGAGACAAAGCCAATGAAACAGTTAAGAATACAAGGGCTAAATTATAAGGTCAACAGGATTTCTATGAATATAGCCAACAAACATTTCCACCAGGAGGAACTAGTAGTGCCCTCCCACAAAGAGGATAAGGAGAAGGTCCAGGGTAATTCAGAGTCCAATGCACAAGTCAAAATGTAATTTAGCAATTATAAGCTATTTACAAGGTTGATCTAATAGATCCTAGTAAAAGAAGTCTAGCACATTTGTCATTGCTTCCATTTAGAACCAGCGCTTGGAGTTTGGTAGTCTCTAGGCAAGAATAAAAAAACAATTTAAAGAAATTAGAGCATGTATAATCTAAGCATGAGCACACTAGAATGGAAGGGAATGTTGGGGAGAAAGTCACACCTAGAAATCGAAATAGTGATTGTAACCTGTTGACTCTTAGACTCTTTCATTGATAGAGGTTATCTGTAAGTCTGATACTTTATCATGAATCCATTACTTTTAGCTGTAAGAAGATGAGACAATTTGAAGAACAAATTTCATTAAGAAATTGAAAACTCTAGCTGAGCTCCTAGGATAAATCTTGTAGATTTTATTGTAGTTTTTTCCTAATGATACATGACCATGGTTAGCTACTGGTTGGTATAGCTGGAAACTGCCAGAGGGGGTCAGTGATTGGAGCCCATTTTTATATCAAGCTTTATTACTATGACACTATTTTTATATCTCTTTTTGTTCTTTTCTGCTGGGTGTTTACAACCAAGTTAAAGTGAGACTTGTGCCAATCAATATGAACTTCTTGCTATCTACCAAGGTCAGTTAAGTCTCCTCAGGCATTATTTTGAAACCATGAACAGAGCCTGTCAGCTCCTCTGTGAGTGTCAGCCATCAGGCTGGGTCACAGCCTTGCTTGATCATGTTTCTTTTGGTGAAAGCACTATCACATCTTTATTCATTCTTCTAATCATGAACTATTATGTTGATTCCCTATTAACTATTGTTAGTAGTGCTGCAGTGAACATTGGAATGCAGATTTTCTGCACCACAATGATAATTAGTTCCTTTAGATATATATCATGAGTCACATGATAAATCTTTTTTTTTTTTTTTTTTTTTTTTTTTTTTTTTTCGAAATCTATTTCTAATATTTTAGGATTCTCCATACTGTCTTTTATAATGTGTGCATTGATTTATACTCTCACCAACAGTATGAAAGAATTCCTTTTTCTCCTTTGCCAACACTTGCTAACTTTTGTTTTTGTAATAGTCACTATAACAAGTATGAGACCTCTCATTGTGATGTTAATTTGACTTTTTCTGATAATTAATGATGTTATGCATTTTTTGTATCTCTGTTCTACATTTATCTTTTTTTGAGAAATGTCTATTTGGGATCTTTGGTCATTTTTAATATTGAGTTGTTTGGTTGAGATCAAGTTACTTACATATTTTGTATAGTAAACCCTTCATGAGATGTACAGATCTCAAATATTTTCTCCCATTCCATAGGTCATCTCTTCATTGTATTGATCATCTTGTTTTTGCTGTGTATAACCTTTTTATTTTGATGCAATTTCATTTGCCTAATTTTTATTTTGCGGCCTTGTGCCTTTGAGGCCAAATAACAAAAATCATTTTCAGACCAATATAAAGGATCTTCCCCCATTTCTTTTAGTAGTTTCAGTTTTAGGTGTTACACTTATATCTTTAATCCATTCTACTTGATTTCTTAAAACTTGTTATAGAATATAATTTCATTCCTTTATGTGGATAGTTTCTCCAACATCGCTTATCAAAAAGACTGTACTTTATACATTGCATGTTCTGGAAAATTTTATCAAAGATGAACAGGCCATAAATGCATATGTATCAGCCAGTGTTTAACCTCTTTGTCATGGTGCATTAGTCACTTTTCTGATATTGAGACAAAACACTCATCACTTTCAACTTAAAGTAGGAGTGGCTTATTTGGCTCATGATTCCTGGTAGGCTGGCTTCATGGGAGAAACAACGTCATGAAAGGCCATGGCAGAGGAAAGATGCTAAGCCAATGGCAACTAAGTAGAGAGCAAGAGGAAGTGCAGAGCCAGGGACAAGAATACACTGTTCCAGATAATGCCTCTAGTGACCTTCTCCTCTATCTGATCTTCCCTAGCAGCACATGAACTACTGAACTCACCAATGGATAAATTGATTAATGAATATAGTGCCCTATGATCTAATTACCTTCCCTACACATGAGAATTTTGAAGGACATTTTATATCTAAACCATAATACATGGTGAATGGTGCCATTCAAGCAGTGAGTACCACCATACTACACTGGAGTGAGGATGAAAATGGAACCAAGCCCTGCATAAACCAAGAGAAACGTGGGGTGGCCAAGAAATAGTTTGTTTTTGTCTTAAGCTACTAAGACTTGTGGGTAGTTTGCAGACAAAAAGTGTTAGCATAACATGATTCAGACACACAGGATTAAAGTCTGTTTGATAAGATTATTTAGGGGAGGCAAACTGTAACTGTTTAGAATTTATAATCCTAATATGACTCTGAATATTAATTAGTCCTCTCAAGTGAAAAAAATGGGGGAGAACGTTGCTGTGGATAGAGTTAATTGGTAGAATGCACACCTAACATGCATGAGATTGTGGATTCAATTCTCAATACTGGGAGAAAAAAAAGCAGATGGCTAATTTTGAGTTAGTGAATCAATAAAGGAACGCCACTTTATTCAAGCTGAGAAAAGGTGCAACCACTAATACTAATCAAGGAGAGGGGCTAATATAATTCCCTCTCAAAATTTGTTCTGCTATGAAAAAGGACAGGCATTATTGCTGCAACAACGCTTTTCTCTACCTTGAATTTATTTGGTCTGTGGTACTGAGATGAACCCTACATTGATTTATTTCCCTCCAATTATTTATCCTTTAGCTTATATAAAAGATAATTTAATCATTCTTTTTAGTATTCATCATCCTTCAGGTCTCCATTTCCAGTATTACTATTCAATATGGTAACAATAAGTGAGGTATTACCTTAAGATAGACTCCATTCATTATCAATGCTACAAGCTTAGTTTAAGTTTTTATTACTCATCTTCACAGCAAGATCCTATTAAATAGTCCCCAAGCCTTTTCTTCTCTTTTCGAATAAATTCTTTGCAAGCTTTCAGATTAACATCATAGAAGGGTTCTGATCGATCGTGCCACATTCTTATATAAAAATCTTTAGTAGATTTTGCTCTCAGAAAATAATTTAGGTAGTCATTTGTATTACTTTACTAAGGTTATTACTATAAGGTACTGGAAACTGTGTGACTTAAACAATAGAATTATACTGTCTCACAGATCTGAAGGCAGAAGTCTGAGATGAAGTGTTGATCTTCTGACAGTTCTATGGGAGAGTCTGCTCTACTCCTCTACCCCAGGGCCTGGCAGGTGGCTGGCAATCTTTGTTATTTCATGGCTTGTAGAAGCATCACCTTCATCTTCATGTGATATCCCCCTTGAGACTGTGTCCAGACTTCCCCTGCCTATAAGGACACCAGTCATACTGGTTTAGAGTCAATGCTATTCCAAAAGACTTCATCTTAACTAATTATATCTGAAACAAACTTATTTCCAAATATGGTCACACTCTGAGGTTATGGGAGTTAAGAACTTCAACATATGAATTTTGGGTGAAAAACATTGTCACCTTTTAGTAGTATTCAAGATTCTCACAAAGATTTGTACTTACCTTTTCAGCTTTCTCTATCATTACACCTTGCTACTTTACATTCAAGGCAGTACAAACAAACAAATCCCTACCCTTCTGTGAATCATAATAGTATTTTTTTTTGTCTTTGTGTATTCCTTGTTTCTTTTGTATTCACTCAGCAAATCCTATATATTTTTCAAGTTGAAGTTTAAATAATTTTTCTGCCATATGGCTAAACCTAAGTTTTCTATATAAAAATATCTCCTTTTTGCTTCCCGAAGTACTTTGTCTGTACTGGTCTCCTGGGATTTGGCATGTCCTAATTTATAATTTGCATTGTTCCTGGCTTATATGGTCTATATTTCTTACCAGGTGCTAAGATCCTAATGAGGATGAGGTGCACATCTATCTTTTAATATTCCCACAGATTTGCAGAAAAAATAATATTAATGAATACTCTGGGCTTTAATAAATTACACAGAAATGTAAAAAATATTTCAAAGCAACATGCACTTTTCAGACCCTAACCTTGAACCTGCATAACAAATTAGGCTAATTTGAAATTAGCAATATTTTATAAAAATCTATTAGACAACCCTAAGATTCTTCCTACAATATTGTATGCAGTAGTTATGACACAGAAAGAAGTTTCATTTCATTCATGTTATAATTCATTCAACACTTATTAGTCCCATTCTGGGTCATTTAAATAAAATTTTTAAAGGGGGAGATATTCAAGAAAATTGAAAACCTGAAAATGCAGTATCAGTGTCAGAGAAAGACTGGGAGGCTGAGGCAAGAGGACTGAAGGTTCAAGCCCAGCCTGAGCAACTCAGTGGGAACATGTCTCAAAATAAAAAAAAAATCAGACAAAGGTTTAAGAGTTTTGAGCTGGAATTTATTACCTCAGAAGCAAAAGTGGTTTAACTGTTCTCTATTTAAAAGAACTGAATTCTACACATTATACGCTTCTTTTCATATATACTATATATAATATATATATATACACATACATATATACACACTGATATATGATATAATATGCATATAATAAGCATATAATGTATATGCGTTTTTTGCTCTACATTTCTATATTGATATCAAATGTGACATAACTTTAGATACAGTTATAAAAATTCAGGATTTAGTCATTAAGACTATTTCAAGACACTTGTTCTATACAACCTATTTTAATGGTTACAATATCAACATTCTTCTAAACAAGCATGTTAAATCAATTTTGGTATTTACTAACTTAAGTATTCAAGGACTTGGTTTGAAGAGTCCAACAGACCAAAAGTCTGCTTCTCAAGAGTACCATGATCATCTATCAATGAAGCGGTTTGGGGATTCCTATATTCTAATAGTTCATGCTCCTTGCTTGATGTCAGTAACTCATTATCAACTACGCCAATAGCTGCATCTTCTACCAGGATATCTGCTTGGTGTGTTCCAACTGGAATATCAGGCAATCCAATATAGTCATGATCTGCCACTATAGCACCTTGCAAGAGATAAAGACTATCTGAAAGAAGAAACATGATCAATTTTTCAGAATTATAAACGTCATTTTAAAATTGAACAATGTTGAGAGGAAAAAAATCCAAAGTAATAAAAAGCAACTGTCAAGATTAAATATATGTCAAACTGTGAACAAAATGATATATGTGTACATTTGCCAGTTCACACATAAAGAATGAAGGAAGATGAAGCATTTTAGAACATTCACACTTTTCTTTCTTTTGGAGGGGGCAGTGGGAATTGAACTTGGGCCCTTGTGCTTGTGAAGGAGGTGGTGAATCCACTGAGTCAGATCCCTGGCCCACACACTTTTCTATTCCCTGGACCTTTTTGGTAGATATTTATGTGTGGAGATAGGTAATAGGAATAGAATGGATCAGTGATCAACGATGATGAAACTTTTAAAAACCAACTGCAACCCAAAACCACTAATTTGATGTGGAGTTCCAACACTGAAATTAAGCCTGAATACTGAGGTTTTAGTTTAGAAAAAAACAACTGTTAACCAATGTTAATCTATTGTTTTAAAAGAAAAACACAATAACGTGTGCCATAAGTTTGCCACCACTGGTATAGTTTAAAAAGAAAACTATGAAATGATATTTTTGATAATGATATATCCTTAATATGCTTCAGGAAAACCTTTCTTGGTGAATTAACAAATTCAGTAAAGGTATTTCAACAAATACAACTGTTACATTCTTATATCACAACCTTAGATACTTCCCCAATCTTTATAGACTCCATATTAGGAAGATAATATGAAATTGTTATAATATGAACTAGAAGAAGAGAGTTTCTAGGATCATGTTTATGTGGAGGCAGGCTTCAATGAAGTAGCTTAAAAAGCTTAGTTTATCTAAATCTAATCTGATACCAAAATTCTTAGGAACTTTTAAGGCCTACCTGATTCACACTAAAACAATGACTGGTAATCTTCCTTGTCTTCCTTTTAGCAAAGGGCAAAAAGTGCTTTAAAATGAATGTTAAAAAGATAGTAAAATTGGCAGAATATTTTAATATAAAGAATAATATACAGAAAAGGTTTCTTTTCTACATGATAATTTAATTCATTACCAAAATGAACTCTTCTACCAGTTTATTAACTTCCTGACCATTGTCTTTTCTTTCCAGACTTTCTCCTAAAACATTAATGGATACTGTTGAAGGTTTTAATAGCTTTAAGAGTCCTCAAACTTTCAAGTTCAAGAAAGAACAAACAGAAGACGAACTGGACATTTAGATTAGGGATCAATGAAAGTTCCTTAGAGCAGATAAATTTGCTAGTATATCCAGGGAAATGATCCCACTCAAGTGATCCCTACTCATCCTATGTGAGCCTATTTCCACCCTCATAAGTTCATGAATTTAAGAAATTTCAATTTACAAACTTCAATAAACCATAAAAGTCTATGCTGTCTATTAACATATGTCATTAGAGGGCTTGAGGTTATGTGGTCATTTAGTTTGCCCATTTAGTTCTCCATTAGGCAAAATGTGGTCTATATTTTGGTTTAAAAGGGTTTTCTTTTTTTTTTCAGCTTTAATTGAGTTTATTGGTACATTTTAGGGATACAATACAGTTACATTCATTGTTGGGATCTTGTACCTCTACATGACAAGTCTTAGTTCTCATTTTTTCCCCTTGTCCCTGCCCTCCCTTCACCCCCTCCTCCCCTCCCCATCTACAACCACTTTATTTCCATCTTTTCATTATCTCACATTTTTTTCTTTTCCCTTTTTACCCTTCCCCTACCCATCCCACCTTCCCTACACCTTTAGCTCCTTTCCTCCCATTTCTCAATGTCAGTAATCTTATTAGGATCTTCTGTATTATTGAAGATTATTCACACCAGAGAAACTATTCGGTATTAAAAAGGTTTTCTACATTTAACCTCTTCAATTTTTATCAATGTAAAAGCAGAGATTAGATTGAAAATGACAAGATGATACCTTGTTTATAATAGAACTAAGGTATAAAAACAAAAAGCAAAATGGAATAAAGTACAGATAATTGAAGGTGACAGAAAATAATTTCTGATTGCCTCGATGGGATGAAATGCTGGACAAGAGAAATCTCACTGATGAAATATATATCATATGATCCACAATAAGTATTATGATCTATAGCAGGAAAAAGGATCAAAGAAATAAAAACACTTACAGTGTGATACTAGAGGTTCTATATCAAAGTCTGCTTTTGCTAACTGTTAATACAGGAGAGAACCAGGTGAGAAAACTTTAAAAAGATATGTATGGTAAAAGTGCTACTAATGAATTTTTCTAATAGCCATGGATAATTTCACAGATTCAAAGCCTGTACACTGCTACAAAGTCATAAGTATGAAAGACATCATACTGATTTAAGAAATTTCCAAAAATACTTTCAGAATCTCTGTTGAAGGAGGTTTTCTGCTCCCCAAATTTTTCTATGCAAATGAGCAGGTTGGTCTATTTCAGAAAAATAAGACTACTAAATATATATATATATATATACATATACATATATATATACATCATATACATATATATATACATCATATACACACACATATATATATATATGTATACATCAGAGCAGAAAATGTTTGTCTAGATTTTAAGCTAAGAGTTACTACTTTGATATTTTAGAAATGCATTCAGAGACCTTGGCTTAAGTACTTCTTATACTGGATTTAGAAAAAAACTAGAGTTTACCAATATCTCTTATAATAAGAGGCAAGTTTCTACACTTACATAATTTAAGTATTACACATATTTTTTTCTTTTTAAATGGTAAGATTTAAGGTACTTATTAGAATAAAACTGTAGGAAACAAAGATTATACTCAGCAAATTCTACACAAATCACTTTACACAGAATGGAAAATTTTTCTGAAGAAGTCAAAGGCCTGTTTATAGAGGAAAAAGTATTCTCATTCATTCAGAAAGGTCAAATATGGTTCAACTCCCACTGTGGTTTAAATCCACTGGAGTCAACATAAATGATCTTGATTTCAATAAAGATTATCAAAAAGGAAACTACTAGGGCCAAGGAATCTATGTTCATCTAATAATATATTTTGGACACACAATTAGTTATATAAAATATAATATGAAAATTATTTTTACCCAATTCTTTGTATTTTTAAAATGTGTTAGAAAATTTAAAATGACATGTTACATAGTTTTTGCATTATGCATCTACTGGACAACAGTGATGTAATCTTAGTTAAGTATAGAAAAGTTTTTACCCCCCAAAGAGATAAATATGACCACAATGAAAAACTTTTCTACTACATTATATAGCAGAACTTACTAAGTATTTTTCTTTTTTCATTTAATTCAGCTATGATTATGATATCTGTCTAATGAAAGTACATCAATTTTGACCAGATTGAATAATTAAATCTTCAGTCTTTGAGGCATTTTTAGAAAGATGTTACCAGCAGTTTTGACAGACTTTTTTCTCACATAGTTTTAAGGAATTAAAGACAAAAATAGACTTTTAAATTTCCCTACAGAGAGAAATAAATTAAAAGCAAAGTCTCACAAAAATCTAAATCATTTATCTCTTCAAACAGAAAGACACAAGGTTTCACACTATTTAATTTTCTTATCCTGAAGTGACTAAATTAACTCTATATGTGGTCTGATAATCTTCACATTTTTGAGTATGTTGTCATTCTAGTACATCCCTTCTTCCGATAAAATAACTACAATTTCATTGTCGTTATCATCAGTAATGCTATTGAGAGAACTTGATTTGACTGTTAGAGACTATATTACTAAAAGGCCAAAGGACACCTTTCTCTGCATCAACTATATAAAAATATATACGATATATAATAATAATGATGTGGTGATCATAGGCTTAATGTCAGAATGTCTTGATGTCATAAGAGTAAGCTTGGCTTTGCTTCATGAATGTAGATCAAAAATGTAGTAGAATAACAAACTTGCCAGTATGTCCACATATGAATCCCTAAAACCTGTTAATATATAGCCTTATAAAACAAAATAATAAAATTAATGATGTAATTAAGGCTGACAGTAAGCAGATCTTAAAATAGGGATTTTCCTGGACTATTTGGTCAGGTCCAAGGACAAGGACCTCAAGTGTAGAAGGACAAAGAAGAGAAGGTAGAGCCTTTAATGGCTTTGAAGATGGAGATGGAGGAAAAGAACCACAAATCTTAGAATGAAGGTAGCCTCCAAAAGCTAGAAAAATTAAGGAAATGGCTTCTCTCTTAGAGTCTAGAGAAAGGAACATAAATCTATCAATCCCTCAGTTATAGCCCAGGGACACCTATGTTAAAATTCTGATGTACAAAATTTAAAGATAATATATCTCTGTGTTTCAAGCTACTAAATTTGTTATAGTAGCAATAGTAAACTTCTATAATAACGAAAATCATTTCATAAATGGGGCTTTCCACATAGAAAAAAGAGACTAAGATTTTGTGAGGCAGATCCAAATCTATAACAAACTCAGCCAATTAAAATTATTAAAATTCTATGTTGTATGGAATAACAGATCAATAGCATAATTTTTCCTTTGTAAGAGAACATTATGACTACAGAGAGATAGTATGGCATATTTAGATTCTCTTGTTAAAATAATTAGCCTGAAAGAGTATTTGACATTGAATTAGAGAAGATAATAAATAGTCCTTCTTAAAATAGCAATGACAATATTACAGGCCTAGTACTGAATGTGTTCTCATTACATTATGTTTTAGATAAGAATGGATAAGAAATAGGCATTATGTCGCTTGAGATAATGAGTCTTTAGCTACAAAATCTCAAGCCTGGTAAAGATCAGCAATGACAAATAGAGACAGATTTATAATTCTTTCAGATATAAGTTGTCCAAATTTATGCCAATTAAAGTTGTACAATTATTCAAAGATACTGTTTGCACTAAATTCAGCTGAAAGACTCTTTAAAATCAGTTTCTTAGGTTAATATTCTTAGGAAAATACAAGGCCCCAAGGAAAATGATGGTGGAAATCACCTTTATTTTGAATTTCTGCAAATTAGAGAAACACACACACACACACACACACACACACAGACACACAAGACACACAGACACACACACACACACACACACACACACACACCCACCCACCAGACAGTAATCAAGAATTACTTTCTAGGATGGCCAGATCATCACTTTCTTTAGTTAACAACTAAAACAAATTCATCCATCAATTTCAGATTCCTTACGTGTACACCAGTAGTAATACTGCAATTCTCTTATATTTTTGGAGGAAACATCTGCAGAGAATCAATCATGAGGCAAAAATTATACTGCATCTATTTAGAAACTTTTGTTCTCAATCTGGTTCTGAAATGTTTAGAAATTGCAAAATATTTTATCTCTTTTCAGAAAAGTCTTTGAAAAAAGCAAACTACAAAATGTTGAAACTGATCCCAATACAATATTTTAAATGTAAATTTTGTATTAAGGAAGGGATTAAAAGAAAGCAAGTCCTAAATGACAAAGACTAAGGAGAAAATCTCCGAAAGAAGAAAGAACAACGTGTACCTGTATAATTTTTTTTTCCTACCTAGCTGGCAGAAGGGAGAGATTATCAAGGTATCCTAGCACTGAGAAGGCACAAGAAGTGAAAGCACTTATCTTCTAAAAAAAAAGAATGAAGGTACTTGTGAGTTTCAGAATTAGAACACAGTCACAGATAAGTTCACTGACTAGAGCAGCTGGGTCTGTCACAAGAAAGAAAGGCACGAAGAGCTTTCAACACTAGAGTTGTGGCTCAGATAAAAAACAGAGTTCAGTTATTACTGGGCAACCCTAACGGCTTCATATCTAAAAACAGAATTTGTTGTTGCTGCCCATTATTTACTTACTCATGTTAAATAACTTGTTTGTTGTTTAAAACATTGTGTCATACATCAGATATTAAAAAAATAAATTTTTCCTACTCTTAACAACAACAACAGACATTGAATTAGACTGTGAAAGAAATTAAGAAGATCAGGATATCTTGACTGTTAAGAACTAGTAATATTTTGGGCCAAGTATAACCTTGTTTAGAGTGCTATCACTTCTCACAGCCCCGTGATGTGTTCTGAAGACACTACACTTTGCACACTCACCTCTCCTCACCTATGACCTATCTATGAAGCAGCATTAAACATTAATGACATTAATTCCCTTATGTATTTCACAGATTCCAGACAGTATGTTTTGACATTAACATTCTTATCGCTGTTTTCCACCCTAAAATGGGGTACAAAGTGACCAACAGAATGTTGTATAAGCAAAAATAGAAACATAATCTTTCTGTGATACAGGTTCAGTGTATTCTCTATCAACTATGAAAAGCACTCCAGAAATCAAAATAAAATCTATTTCAGAAGACATATTCTAATAAAACACATGATACGGTATATCTGAAACTAAATTTTATAAAAATGAGAAGGGAAAAGAAAACCTAAGCAAAAGAGGGAAGAGAGACTTAATTTCTCTGCTCAAAGAAAGTAAAAATGTAGAGAAGCAACAGACACTTACCTTGTTCACTGGATTCTCTTACATAAGGCTTAAGGTGGGACATTTTGATAGGTCTTTTAAGCCTAGACCCCGTGTTGTCTCTCAGGACAGCACACCCACTTTCTGTAATATAGTCTATGACACAAGGACCAACCCATTCGGACTGGAAACGACCATCTTTCCACCGATTTTTCCTTTGTCTTAAAACTTCATGACCCACTTTTAAATGAAATGGATTTAACTGCTTTGTTTTCTTTTTAACAATGATCTTGCTTTTATGTAGTCCATTCAAATGGTTCTCCATCTACAAGTGTAAAATAATATAAAAAGATGAAAGATTTCTGGAAGTAAATGCAGATAAGAGACAAAATGGTTATTTCCTATAAAAAGGTAGTCATGACTCCTACTTAATCCTTAAAGCAACATTTTAAAGTCAGCATTACTATCTCTACTTTACATAAAAGGTAAGTAACACAGGTGGAGTAATTTTCCAAAGTCAAACTCCTGGCAACAGCAAGACTAGATTTGAATCCAGCTTTCTTGCTTCTAAAATTCATGTTTGTTTCATTATTGTCTCTCAGAATTCCATAGCTAATGTTTAGCCAGGACAAGCAGGAATTTCTAGGTAAAACATTTTGGTTTAAGGGTATATCAAAATAAGTATACTTCTTAGAATTTTACAGTTTTTCTATTAAATAGCATCACCTGGCCCATTGAAGTTGTCTTTGTCTCCATTATTTTATCAGCTTCTTTAACTGCATCTAGAATTCTGGCAAACATACTTGTATTATTGGCATCCACTTCATGAAGAGTATCTGAAGTCATTGGCATGTAAGGATTTCGATTAAACATTTGAAAATATGGTGTATTTTTAGCAGGCTCCTATTTTAAGGAAAAAAACAACAAATTTGTAATAGAATATTTCGGCGAAGAAATATTCATAGCTAAGAAATATGGAATTAATAAAAAGGGCACATACCAAGTGAGTTGCATTGAAGGCAAAGGAAACAGCTGATAAATGCTCATCCCAGTTCTCTGGGTGATCGGCACAGTGTTTGGAGAGAAATGCTTTGACTGTTCTAGGTGTACTTTCAGTTGGATTAATAGTTCCAGAAGTATGAGAAATTACAATCTCTTTTGTACCAAACAATCCATACAGTTCAACATTGATCTGAAAAATAGACAACATGAAGTTGACGTTTTTTTTTTTGTTTTGAGACAGGCTCTTACTATGTAGCACAGACTGGCCTCAATTTCAAAATCTTCCTGTCTCAGTCACCCAAGTGCTAGGATCACAGGTAAATGCCAACTTGCTTGGGTCCAAAAGGTGACTTTTTCAAGTTTGTATTTTTTGAGATTTAAAAAAATGGCTTCAGGCCAATGATTTTGTTCAGTGGTTCTGCTGCCTGCCTCGCAAGCGGAAGGACCCAAGTTCGATCCCTGGTACCCCCTCCAAAACAAAACAAAAACAAAAACAAAACAAACAAAACAAAAAACAGCTCCAAAAGAATCTGAAACTTGCCTTTCCCGCTGTTCATAGCCATTTCAAATAAAGATACACATATTTAGTTTAAAATAGGAGCTACAACTGGAGGTTCTCACGATGTGCTGGTCAACATAGTTCATCTTATTTTTGTTAAACTATAAAATTATTTTATTTACCCTATTTTATAGTCAAGAACTTGAAGCTTTGGAAAGTTGAATTCCTTACCAAATTTAAAAATATAACAAGGATGCAACAGGCTACAATTTAATACTGTGTGTTAACTAATTTTATAATTCAGTACATATTGCCCCCAGTAAATACTAGGTGACACCTGGCCCAGTCAGTTTCCTCATTTACAAAATGAAGAAAATCTTACCCTTAACTCTCTTGAGGTTTAAATGAATGAATAGTTATAAAGTATTTAAAAAAATTCTTGGCAAGTAGTATATTCTGGCTTTTAACTGCTACTACTATTATTACAGTTACTATATGTAGGGTCTATAAGAAGTCAACATGAGTTTAGAAAACAACAGTAAGCAGTAACTCTTGTATGTTTTAATCTTTATTAGCTTTAATTGAGTTAAGTTTTGATTGATAAATTTTTTAAAAGAAGGAAATCTCAGATAACAGACTAATTAAAAAAGATAAAGTTAATCAAAGAAAAGCTAAATAATAAAATTACATTTTTCAAGCTCCGTAGAAGACAAGTGTGATCATGCAACACAGTGCTGGTAGAACAAGATGCACGTGAAAGTTGTTGCTAGTACTTGTTGTTTTTTGCCCATTGTTTTTCCCTTCTTTCTATGGATACTGTGAGTACATAATTGAGAGTCACATCCCAAAGATAGTGGAAAAGCAAGTTAAAAGCATGGATGCCCAATGACACTTGCTGCTACCATATTAGCCTTGGATAGCATGGACTTCTTTTACCAGAGTACAAAATAAACTTTTACAGTTTACATGTAGGGAAAGGGAGACAAGTTCTCGTTATTTGCATCTGACCATAATTATTTGTGCTTCCATATATATATATGTTTAAGTGGCCTCTTTCATATTAAAAAGTAATTAGAATGAAATCCCAGAGAATAGCTATCATTGGTATCAATGTGAGGTCTCAATCAATGGTTTTAAATGACCCCCAGAAAAGGCTTCAATTTTTTTGTTTCAAGAGGTTGGCAATATAGTGCAGTGTTGGTGAACAGAGCCCCTTTGTCAGCACATAAGCCAAGTTGTCCCAGCAACAGAACACTGGTTAACAGTTGTTTTTTCTAAACTAATCTTAGTGTTCAAGCTTATTTGCAGCACTGGCATTCTGCAACAAGTGAGTTTTAGGTTGCAGTTTGGGCACTCAGTCTCTAAAAGGTCCACCATCATTGATCTAGTGGATCCATTTGTAGATCAGTCTAGACATCTTTATCCATCTTCACATCTCATCCCATCAGCTTTTGATCCTCACCCATCAAAGCAGGTATTCCATAAGTCTTTACAATTTTATTTTTATATATGAGATTTTTCTTTAAAGTCAAGAAATTTCACAATGAAGATGTTTATTCTCTTCATAGGTTTACAAGAACTTTTTGTTCCTTTTACTACAACAATTTATCAAATATTCTAAGATGAAATATGTCGGAAACATTGGTATTTTTATCCAACTGTATAATAAATCTCTCACACAAATCTTATTTCAACACTCTAGGAATGCTTTCTGTATTTTCTGATGCACACAGTTTATTTTGTCACCATTATGCTTTCTATGTGATATTTATGTCATTTTAATCGAGCAAAAAGTATAAGTTTTCTCAACCTTATATGACTTTTTGTACTTTTTTTAAAAAATTGAGTTTATTGGTACATTTTAGGTATACAGTACTGTTGCATTCATTATTGGGATCTTGTACCTTTTTTTAAAATTGACTTTTTGTACTTTTTTACTAAGAAACCTCACAAAAGAATTGTAAACATTTATTAATTACATTATATGAGTTCATTTTAAAGTCTGGGTTGATTATCCTATGAGTTTAAATATGACTGGAAAACTGTTAGCTAGTCACAAAGGCATCTGTAGTATCATTAGCTAATAAGATATTAACCATAATTATATATATTATAATTAGCTTTCTTGAAGCACAATATGCACTCAGTGGAAAAGCTCTTCATAAAAGTGGATGTGAATTACTATTTCAGAGTCTTCTTAATAATTCTGATGGCCATTTCTCACCAGATCCAATTGATAGTATTTTTTTTCTCATTAGTGTGACTAACAAAGAGCTACACCAGAAGTTAAGTAGAACTGTCAGCTCTACCATTTTTTTGTGGCTGATAAATGTTTGCATTTTAGTATTATATTATTTCACTGCAAGGGAGTTTAGCCACCTGGTCATCCTATGGTAAAATTTAGATTATATCAATAAATTCAGTTAACTGCTGAAAGCAAAAGAATGAACAGGGAAATGACCGTAGACCTCTACATATTATGAATTCTTCTTTTTCTGTCAGGGTATCTTCACATTTTATGTGGATTAATGACTAAGCTAAGAAGCTATTATCAATCAGTACCCATTAGCAGTAATGCTACGTCTTTATTTTCTAGATTAAAAAAAAAAGTTCTAAGTCTCTCCCAAACTAGACTGTCTTACACACCCCATTGCACAGACAACTGCAAACTTCTGCACATTTACAACACACTTTTCTATCTTTCTGAGTGACTTAATGCAACAAAGTTTCACTTATAGCTTTTACAAGGTTGGCTATACATCTGGTTGCCTCTCAAAGGCAAGTTTCATCATTTTATAGTGTAACATCTACAACATTCAGTCAATTCTTCAGATAAAGGTAACTGGGAGACTGAGGAACTGCACAAGAGCTTTTTCTTGCTTCAGGCTAATAGTAACGCATCACTCGCTATTCCATTTCTTTGGCCAGAACCAGTTATGAGGGCTTGCCTACTTGCAAGAGCCTAAAAGGACATGTTGGCAAGGAGAGAAGAACTAGTTATTGCTAAACAGAAGTGTTTTCTATTAGTTCACAAATGAAATAGAAGGTTATACATACATGTTCAGTAATGGAAGAATTACAATGTAAAAAAATCTATAATCTGACTATGCTTTTAAAAGCCTCCAGTTATAGCTTCATATCTACTCTATTTTTTTTTTTTTTGTACCAGGGATTACAGTCAGGTCCTTGTGCTTGAGAGGTAGGCGGTAGAACCTCTGAGCTAAATCCCTGGCCCTGTATCTACTGTTATTTTTATAGTCATCTGTGAAAATACATGTCCATATATGTCATGAAATTCTTTATCTAGACTTTTCATATTAAAAATACTTTATTTCCCTTTCTTTGTTAATATTTTAATAGTTACATTAAAAAGTACATAAAATTTATTACTTTCAAGCATCACTATAATGGCAACATTAAAATATTTCACCATGTGGCTAGACATCTTTCTGAAGCACGTTTTTTTGATATTTAGGTTGTTTCTATCTCTCACTAACCTGAATAGCACTGTGGTAAAAATTATTATAAAATATGTTTCTGTAGTTGAACAATTTAATTAGAATAAGTTTCTTATTCACAATATAATTGCTTATGAAGACATATATTTATAAATCTTAATGGATCTTTTGTGATTACAAAAAGGTAAGTTTCAAGCTGTAATGCTACAAGTATTATAAGGCTACATCATCCTAGTTGCTGTGCTATTCTTACCATTTTTTACTATAGAAACAAAAACTAATGTTAACTTATATTTCATTATTATTAAGTTTGAATATTTTATCTATGTTTAGAATTTTTCTTCCTTTCGAAAATTATTTGGATTGCTCCTTAGCCTTTTGGCTAAGATCAAGTGAAAATTATTTGGTTTTGCTTTTGATTGAATTTGATTGAATTTGTTTGAATTTTTAATTATAAAGATATCAGCCATTCCCCATATAGATCTACTTTATTTCAGTTCTTTTACCACATATAACTTTCTAATTTTTTTTTTTTTTTTTAGCCAGAGACTGAACTCAGGACCTTATGCTTACAAGGCAGGTGCAGCGTCACTGAGCTACATCTCTGGTCCTATAACTTCCTAGTTTTTATGCTGTGAAGTTTGATGTTTTTCCATTGAAATGTATAGTATTGTTCCTAAACTTAGAAAGTGTTCTCCATTTCTAGAAAAACAAAAACTGAATTACTCCTATTTTTTATTTCTATGAAAGACATAAAAATTACTTAACCTACTAGACAATAGTTTTGATATATATATTTCATTTTAAAACCATATTACAGAAATAATTACAAAATTGTTCCTTATCAATCTATTATATAACCATTCCCTCTTCCACTCATTGGTGATGCCACTTTTATCATTTTAATCAGTTATTAATATTCCCAGTTAACATCAGTTATATACCATGAAACATACTAGCTTGATGTAGTTCATGGTTTCAATAGATCAAGTTTGATGATGCTATATCTTTACAGTACTTTTTTTTCCAGCAAATGCTATAATAATAAAAAGCATTTACTATGTTAAAAATATCACTGACACAGAAAGTAAGGATAGTTGGTAGTTTCCAATAGGATCCCAGGGTTTGAGAAATAGTAGTCAACAAGGACACACAACCTATTAGCAAGAAATTCGTTATTTAAGAATAATATAAAATAATTTTCTTTAAATTCATATATAATTTGGGCTGGGGGGTTGCTGAATATTGAACCCAGAGCTACATCCTTCAGTCCCAAGAATCAGACTATTAAATGGCTACAAACGTGGCTAGAATGTAAATGCTTATTAAGTTGTTTGGAAGGACTTGTGCAGAAAATAGTTAACATGGCAGATCTGAGATTGTTACCCTTTGAAAGACCTGCTTACAAAGTTTTCTAGCATGCTGGATTCTGGATACCACTGAAAGCTTTCCAGTCATTTTCTAATTGATGAGGGTAGCTCATGAGGCCTAAACAGTTTATAAAATAATGTGGCTTATGCTAAATAATTTTTGTTCTGTGGGTCTGTAATAGAGGATACATATGTGAACAAGAATCAATAAAAATCCTGGCTGGGTGTGGTGTGCATGCCTATAATCCCAGCATTCTAGGACGCTGAGGCAGGAGGACTGCAACTTCAAAGCTAGCCGGTGCAACTTGGTGAGACTTTGTCTCAAGCATAAAAATTTTTTTAAGAAAGGGTTTTGGTAGAGTGAAGGTTGTGCCTGATTTCTTCTGGACTTCTTCCTATGTACTTTTTCTCTTTGAAGTGTTTGTGTGTGTGTGTGTGTGTGTGTGTGGGTGGGTGTGTGTGTGTGGTACTGGGGGTTGGACAAAGGGCTTTCACATATATCCTCAGTTCTTTTAATTTTGAATCTGGGTTTCACTAAGTTGCTGAGGCTGCAACTTTTGTTTGGATTCTTTCACTGAATAAATTTTAGTCAGGAGTATGACTACATGTTGTGTATTCCTAGTAAGTCATGGAATCTGGGGATAGTCTTAGGGATGCCTTATGTAAGTCCGAAGTACTTAATAAATATAACTTGAGGTATTTCTTCTTTACTGAGTCATCAAAGGTACAGCAAATCAAGAAAGTTTGATTAGCTATGATTATTATTATACTGTACTCTATCATTTATAAAATTTTACAATGTTCTTTTGAAATGGGTTTTATGCTGGTCATAAACTCATGGGCTCAACTGTCCCTCCCACCCTAGCCTCCTGAGTAGTTGGGACCACACACAGATGCCACCATAAGTCTAAAAAAGTACCAGGAGAAGGGAAAAGAAACACCTTTCAGTACTGATTGAGTATTCTCATTCATGAACATGATGTATTATTACATTTAGTTAAATTTAGCTGCCTTTTACCATTCACCTACCGTTTACCTGCCAATTATAAAATTTTAAGTTAGAAGTAAGCAAAGACTGTGTGGTTCAGTTTCTTTTTAAATTTGAGTTTGACGACACCAAAAGATAGGTTTACAATTACTTTAGTGGCACAATAAATACTAAAAGCCTAATCTCCTAACTTCCAGTCTTACTACTTTTGTAGTCTACAATATAATTACCTCTGTATTTAGCAATTTAGCAATTTATCTGAATAAATTAAGTAGCCTATAATGCACAGAGCACTGCGTAATGGACACTGAAAGAGTAAGATATGCTCCCAGATGTAAGCAGTTTGTCTTACCTGTTGAATAAATTCATCTCTTTGGTCCATTATTATTTTCTTAGGAGGTCCATATAAGAAAAATACATTGGCAATAGCTTTAGAAATTTCTGACGCTGAAACATCACACAGAGGCAAAATCATAACCCATTTTGTGAACAAATCTGTCAAAATTATAGCATACACATGACTTCTGTTGCTTGTATGAAAAGGTCCCATCAGATCCACAGTAACTATACTCCATGAATTTTCCACCTTGAGAAGGTGCTGCTTAGGTGCTAGAAAAACTGTATTTTTTGCCAGTTGGCAATGTTGACAAGCATATACCTACAAAGAGGCACACAATAAAGAAAATATATATATATAAATTAATATACTCAACATAAATCAGAGTTTTAAAATGATTAATATGTAGCTTGTGTTTTGAAGGAGAATTTTTTGGTGTAAAAACAGACCACTGAATTAAACCTTCTATTTAGAACAAGCAAATATTAGTTGCTATTTCTGTTATGTGACCTGCTTTTGAAAGCTTATTTACATGTGACATAATTCATGTTTTACACGAATTTTTATTTTTTAACTGACAAATAAAAACTACATATTTATGGGGGACCATGTGATACTTAATTTTCTACAATCTTAAAATATGCAATGATTTCTATATGTAGAAGATACTGAAGTTATCACTATAAAGAAATTCATTCATTCATTCATCGATACCAATATTTATTGAAATATAATTTTTTGTTTTGTTTTGTGTTTTTTTTGGTACCAGGGATTGAGCTCGGGTCCTTGTGCTTGCAAAGCAGGCCACCGAACCGCTGAGCTAAATCCTCAGCCCTATTGAAATAGAATTTAAAGTAGGCTATATTTGTGGATGCCAGAAATTTTTCTAGGTCCTTAAAAAAAGGGAGGTATACAAAAACAAAGCACAGTCTGTCGTGGAGTTTTCATTTTTTCAACGTGTTTCTGTAAGTTTCACATTAGAAACTACTTTCAAGCTAACTTCTGAAGATAAATTTAAAAACCATATTAATATATTATGGTCATAATTACTTTTGACCAACATGTTCATTTCCTAACTTAAACTTATTAGATTTAACCACAAATAACCTCTGATTATTTAAAAAATTATATCTATTCTCAAAGATAAAAGATTTGACAAATACTTTACTAAATATCTGTAAAGGAATACATGACAGGTCCATAATTTGATTTTGCATTTTTGCCATGTTCAACAGTTTCTTCCTGAAGCTGGAACAGATGCAAAAGGGAACAGTGCACCCCAGGCCTGACTTAATTATGTACACATTCTTCTACACGCAGAAAACCTTATGACGGGCTTTAAAGATGAAATGATTTAGTCAAAGGAATTTCAGCACCAACCCAATTCTGCCTATAAATGGGAGTTCAATAATGAAAATCTGATTCTAAATTATCTGTTATCTAAATATATTTTCTTTTTTTGGTACCAGAGATCAAACTTGGGTCCTTGAGCTTGCAAGGCAGGCAATGGAATCACTGAGCTAAATCCCCAGCCCTAAAGGTATTTTCAAATGTTTAAAAACTACTTTATTTCTAGTTCAAAGTACACATTAGTGATTTTAAAGAATTATGAAAGGGGGCCAGGGATTTAGCTCAGTGGTGCTGCCGCTTGCCTCACAAAGCACAAGGACCTGAGTTCCATCCCTGGTACACACACACACACACACACACACAAAAAAAAACATATGAAAGAAATAAAACTCCTTTGAGGTGTTTTTTCGTACAAAAACTACCCATACACAAAGTACTTAACAAGAGGTGATATCCAGAGTAAAATCTGGAATGATATAGAATTTTGTATATTTACCAGAAAAACATAGTCAAAATATTCTAAATACATAAGCCATACCCACTGTTTGACATCATTGGTCACAGAAGTCCAATAGTAATTAGATTCCACTAGGGTGAGCGTTCTGGATATGCCATGATGAGCTCCAGCATCATTTTCATGGCATTCTCTGAGGACTTTCTTTTTTTCCTCTTCTGAAACAATTACCAAACGATTTTGTTTTCTGTCTTTTCCAACATAGAATAGCTTTTTCTCTGAAAGAAATGATACCCAAAAAAGAATTGTAACTTTTAGAGATATCTATATGGTACTAAAATAATGATAGCTTTATCTTCAAACTATGAGAATGTTTTGCTTTTTTACAAACTCTTTTTCCATTGTAATGATGCTACCATATGATCTGAAAGGTTCTCAATTGTCACACTTACTAAATATCTAGGAGGAATGCTGGCTGCTGTAATTTTGGAGCTATCAGTACAAGCAGAGCTCACTTGTTCATTAGAGTATGTAATAATGATAGGACTATGAAATTACCTATGGGAGTATTTACATTTCATCTTAAATCTAATTTTAGAGGCAACCACCTCTCCCAACTTTCTCTAGATCTTAGTAGAAAGCAGAGATGGTACATTGGGAGAACCTGTATCTTTAAGGTTTTTTGTTGTTTTTATTTTGTTTTGGGGTGTTTTTGTTGTTGTTGCAATACTGGGGACTAAACACAGGGCCTTCATTCTGACATATAATTCCAACCTTGTTTTAAAATTTTGAGACAGGGTCTCATTAAGTCAGTAAGTTGCTCAGGGCAGGACCTGAACCCAAGATCATTCTGCCTCAGACTCTAATACGAGGCAGAAGTTTCATTTTATTTAGGAAGAAGCTGGAAAGCAACCAAGGAATTTAAAAAAATCACTTCTTTAGCTTGGATCAGGCAGCAATTCAAACTTTGGAATATAGCAGAACATGTGCTGAATTACACATTCCTTACTTAAATTAGAAAGTAAGCAACCTAAGGATAGGAACTCAACTTACTTTATCCACCAAAATTTCTCCAGGGCCTAAAATGTGAGTGGCATATAAGAGGAAATTCAGTAAACACTTTTTTACTAAATAAATGAATGAATGAAATCTCACTTGAGTCTAAGAGGTTAAGAGTTGACCTGTTCTTAAGCACAAGGAGTTACTGTGTGTGGTGTACAAAGGGAGACAGGAACAGGCATTTGTTTATTATGTTACAATTTTTTTGACCTGCTTTAGGGAAAAGCCAATGTGTGCGTATAGGCAAAATCCCTATCAATGGCAGTAATATTAACTCAATTATTTGGTGATTGTCCTTGTTGGTTATTTCTCTGCTCCTTTGAAGGAGGGAGAAAACTATAATAACCTTTCAAGATAAACAGTGCCCTGCCTTTCAAATATTTAATCTATTCAAGAGAATCAGGATTAAAAATAAATGTAATCCTGAGAATATTTAATGGCAGTGGGAGAAGAGACCAGAGAAATGGATATAGTTAATTCTTCCCATTCCTTCCACTAGTTATCTTCCTCAGCATTTTCATATTAAGCATCCAAAAAGTTTCTCAATGACAGTGGCATCCACTCTTGAAAGTACTGTATTCCATCTGAGTAGGAACCATCAGAAGACAAAAGAAGTTAATTTAGGTAAGTGTTTGTTTCTCATAGTACTTATATAATTTACTAGGCCCTTTTCGTTAGCTTCAGTGTGATTCCTATTTTGCTTTTGAATGTCATTGTCAATTTAACTGATAATCACTTAGTGTGAGTTACTATATAAACTTTTAAGATTCTATAAAGAATATAGGTAAGGGACCGGGGGTTTATCTCAGTGGTTCTGCCCCCTGCGTCTCAAGCCCAAGGTTTCCAGTTCGATCTTCAGTACCTTAAAAAAAAAAAAAAGAATATAGGTAAATAAATTTATGGATTATACTCAAGATTTGGATGTCAATTTCACCTTTGAAGACAAATTTCTTTGCTGCTCTTCTTATGCCACTTCTCTCACTTGGAAGTGTAGTTGCATGATATTCACCAGTTCGTTTATAGTATGCAATCTGTTTAAGATGAAGGTCACCATTTTTTCCACTACGAACCATTGTGAACCTAGGCAAAAGATATTATTTAAGTGATAAGCAAAATCAGTTGCTATTTAAGTTCAGGCTTCTGTCACATTTCTGCTTATGTATGAACTGAGCATTCCCAGAATATTATCTGTGAGGGAGATAATTATGGTACAGGAAAGAAACAGTGATGTATTTGAACTAAAATATTCAAATGCTATTTCTGAGATACATCATGACAAAATATCTTATCTCACTCCATTGGACAGAGTGCTGAAAATTTGCTATACACTAGGAGGAAAAGGAAATGAATGAATACACTTCAAAAAGTTTGCTTAAAGTCTCTCATTGCCCTCAAGTAAAATGTCACTTACATAGTTTAGACCTATTATATGATATTTTAAAAATAACATTACCAGGAAACATAATTTATATTACTTCTAAATATATTCATGACCATAGTAAATTGCAAAAAACTCTATTCCAATCATGTTATATTTTGTAAATGTTCAAATAATGACAGCAGCCAGAACTCATGTATCTTCTATATAAAATCAATGTCAATTAATTTTTCTTGAAAAAAATGAATTTGGGTCCTGGTTAATATAGTTAACTTCACATTATGTGTATTTTACTACAATTTGAAAAAAAATGAAAGGAGATTGCTTTGCTTTCAAGAAGTGATTTTAAAAGTTTAATCCAAAGGGAACAGCTTCTAGGGAGACAATGCAAACAGAGGAGAGAAAAATTACATGAGTGGGAGTATGAAATTCGTGAGAGGACAGTAAAATACCGTACAATTCACACCACACACACCACACACACAAAACCACCAAGATACCAATTTAAACCCCTGAATGGTTACAATCTGTGTCTATTCCAACTATGTAAAAATCTGTTTCAAAAATTAAATAAATAAAAAGAACACATCAATTTGAGGTTAAAATTCTGATTTTTTGAATAATGCTATTTTATTTTGTGAAACATGGACGAGCACCATTTTCAGTAACATCAAAGACTAGGAAATCAATGCACCAGGTAATTTGCTTTATAATTTGCTTCATTTTGCTGTAAATATTTAACAACAAAGTAATGCTTTTAACTCCACATGCATATCCATGAAGCCAAATAGGGTAAATTCACTTTTTTTATGCTTATCTCTCTTTTGACTTTTATCAGTATGTTTGCAAAACATGATTGTAGTCATTGTAGGAAATTGGTACATATACATAGCACATTTCAATTCTTTTTTTTCCTCTTCCTCCTCGCCCTTTTATTTTTCCAGCATCAGTTCATTTATTTGTAAGACCTGATAAAGTTAATTATCATGTATACAGATTGAAAAACAAACGAACAGGCCAAAGAACTTTAAAAAAAACTACGTAAGATAACTGTCATTTTCTTTTCGAAAAGTATTTCTCTACTTAGGGTTCATACATGCTCATGATTTCCTAGAGGAAATCCATAGTGAGATAAAACGTGCATCTTTCCCTTTAAAGCTTCCTGACAGGCTTTTCTCCTGAACCCAAGGCTTTCCCCGCTACACAGGTGATTTTAATCTGGGGCAAATTTTTAAGCTAAAATGACAACTACGATAAGGTCAGGATGAGAATTCTCTAACTTCCACTTTTGAATTCAATCGCTTGGATTCTAACGCTACTTCTACTGGGCTGAGGGTCTTCTTAAGCATTTTGACGATTGTTAACTGATTATTAATGGCAAGGACCAGTTAAGCTTAGCACGTCGGGGAAAAACAAAAACAAAACCAAAAACCACTGAGTCAAACTAGCGACCCCGAGCCACCTCTCCAGCCCGACCACAGCTCTGGACCCCTTTCGCTTCGCCTCCAGCTCTCGGGAACTCGCAACGCCCAAGGCCCTCCCCAGCCCTAGGGCGCCTGCGCACATTCTCCACCTCCTCAAACTCTCCTCACATCCTTTGAGGGGGACGGTTTTAAAATGACTGTCAGGTTACAACTCGTTTAAAAAAAAAAAAAAAAGTACGTATGACAAAGCACACCATAACGACCACTCACCGAAGTGGTCCTAAATGCAAACGCCAGGATTTAAGTCTCTTCTCGCGATTTATAGTGCGCTGCCGGAAGCGGAACTACCCGGAACCTTAATCCGGTGAGTGCGTGTACAATTTTGATGAGAAAAGATGAGGCGGATCGTTGAGCTCTTACCGGAAATTGTTCCGCTCGGTGAAGTTTCAGAGTAACACGTAAAGCGGGTGGGGAAGAGGCGTGTCCGAGACACATGAGGTGTACGAGTGTCTGAGGTACTGTACCTCGTTGTGGCCCTTCAGCTGCTACTGGAGGGAGAAGAGCCATGTCTGCGCTTGCAACTGAAGTCTTTTTTCCAGCACCTCACCTCTGCCCCGAGAATTAGAGGAGAGAAACCGAAACCTGGATGAGCTTGGTCCTCTCCTACAGCTCGAGTGGAGACCCCAGCCTTGCCAGGTGAGGGCCCCTAGATCGATGGAGACATAGCACCTGATCGTCCCAGGGCTGCTCGGCTTTTGCTTTGCTTCCTGCTGTGCCCTGCTGACCCTAGATGCACAGAGCACGTGCGGGCGAGGGGCATGTGCACGGTGACAACGCGGGCGCGGAGAAGTGACAGTATAGCCTTGAGAGCCCTTTCGCCGCTCGATTTCTCTTTCTCCTCCCCCATTGCTTCCTTTTTTCTTTTGAAACGCCAGGCGTTGCAGTCAGTTCCGCCACAAAGCTGCAGAGCTTCAACTCCTAGCTGGGAACCCTTCCACCAAAGTGGGCAGGGTCGAGTTTGGATACTACTAACGGTAGAGGGGCTACTTTAAGTTTTCATTCTTTATAGCCTTTGCCCCTGTGCTGGTCGTCGACTTCACACCCAAACAACAAAAGCCTTGTGCGTTGGTTCGAGCTTTGCATGGTGCGGTCAGAGGCTTCAGGTCACCGCTGCACCTAATGGACTGGACAGAGTTCTTCCTGACGTGCGGATGATGACCTTTGGATCTCTTACACGGCTCTGGACAACTCTCTGGGAGTTTACTGCTCTTGGAGTCCTGTGGGTAATAGTTGTCCTTCCATTGCGTGTGGAAAGGCTTAGTTGAAGAAGTAGGAAGTATGGCTGACTTTAGCACCTAGCAAGCAAGCATCCTACCTCTACACCGAACAGGGTTTTGTTGAGCTGTTATAAATTCAATGAAACATTATAGTTTTTGTTTCAGACAGATAAAATAACGAAGGTAGCTACCGCTAATGAGCTATGCCAAGTGCTTCACATATTCTCATTCATTCCTCAACAATTCCATGAAGTCAGTTAGGTTATCCCCATTTTATAGAGATTAAGAATTGAGGCTTGGAGAGGTCAGGTAACTCGCCCAAGCAAACTTTGGCTACAAGTGAATGTTTGTATCTGAACTGTTTCACGATATCGAATTAGTGTTCTGTTGGCCAATGTTCTTCAAAGATCCCAATTTGTTCCCTAACATTTTCAATATTCATTACAATATGGATACAATATTCATTCATTTAGTTGTGTGTGTGTGTGTGTGTGTGTATCTGTGTGTGTCTGTTTGGCAAGCAACCAACACAGTCCCTGTCTTCGTGGAGCTTCAGAATTGTGATGCACAATTAAGTAATTAAAAACCCCAAATACTGTTCTTATTGCAGCACAGAGTTATAAAATCAAAGCTTGTTATTTAAGTTTTAACTCCATATACTTGCCAAGTGGTTGTAGAGGTATTAAACTGAACAATTGGTAGAACATTTATTGATCACCCAGTGAAGTCCTCGGAATATATAGGTCCTTGTTCTTCAAAAGCTCTCATCCACAGCTGCATAGAGACAATGCTATGGAACTGTGTACTAATGTTCTTAGTGGTCATGATATTGTGGTTATGTGGGAAGATGTACTTGTTTTTTGGAGATGTGCTTGAGATGATGAATGTTGATGCCTACAACTTTCAAATGGTCAGCAAATATATGTGCATGTGTATATATAAATAGAAAGTCAATTTGGCAAAATAGCGGCTGTTGTTGAAGTGAGCATATGGATGTCTTGTGAAATATTCTTTCAACTCTTCTGAATATTTGACATTTTTCATAATAAAAAAGATGGGGAGGAAAAACCCCAGCTGTGATGGAAAGAGATAATTGTAGATCTAAGCATAGAGGAGAGGCAAGAGTTTTGATGTGTATTTGGGGCCTGGTGGAAGCATGATAGTGATCAAGAAAGTATCCAGGAAAACTTTCAGGTTGATTATTAAAGAGGATATGGGAACTTCAAAGAGCACGGAATTCCAGGCAGAAGGAAGTGCAGACTCAGCAGAAAAGTATTGCATAACCTTTTGGAAAAGGGCAAAAATACCAATGTGGAGAAGATTCTTTGGAACCTGAGTTTTTAAAAATATATATAATCTTATAAATGATGTTTAGTTTGCTTTTGCTAGCCCAAAGAAACCTTTGTAACCCTTCTTGTGTAACTTATTATTAGCATTGTGGAATTTAGCCACCATTGATAGTATAATACTGTTTCTACTGGAGGAAAATGCTCTGGGAAATCAGGAAAACTGGTTGTATGTACATTATTAAGCTGAGCAGCAGAAACTAGAGTGTCCATGTCTTCTGATTTGGGGATCAGAGATTTACTAGTTTGTAGTTGGTCTTTTGAGGGAAGCTGTGGAAAGGGCAACGGTAAGGCTTGAAAAGATTCTAAAATTCAGGTTAGGGGACTGATGAATTTATCCAAGGTGTTATTTTGAGGACGAGGTAGTGCTGGCCAAACCCAGTAAAAGTATGAAAGAAGACTGTTTATCTGAGGCGTTAGTGCTCTTATAGGTCTCAGATAGTGTGGAAGGCTAGAAAAGATGTAATGGGATATCCAGCAGTGGCAGTAAAAAAGAGGAGTTGCAGTGGCTTCTTTTAGATGGAAGATACATGAGTACATTCTAACCAGGTCTAAATCTGTATTGGTTCCTTGCCAGTTAAATTAAGGTCAGAAATCTGTCTTCATTATAACAACAGTTAACAAAATATATAAACAGCTAACCTTTCTGAGTCCTTTACACGTGCTAGTTATAGCGGCATCTAAATTGTTATTTTATCATCAAAACTATAATGTTTATAATTTTAAAGATGATGGATGGAGAGGTTCAGTAACTTGGTTAAGGGCAAATTTCAGAAAAATCATTCAAACTCAGTTTTGTCAAAGTCCTCTAGAGCAGTTGTAATTCCAAGTCAAGCAGCATCAGTATCACACTGGAACTTTTAGAAAGACAAACTGTTAGCCTCCACTTCCAGACGTTTTAGTTCAGTATTTTAACAAGCCCCCCTAGATGATTCTAAGGTATACTATAATTTGAGAACTATAGTACATATTGCTTTTAGTGAGGAAACCTTAGTAAGATGGTACTCATTTTAAATCAGAAATCAAGGTTAAGTGATGCTTGTCTTTTGCAGAGATTTAAAGAGTTTCTGAAACCTGGCTGCTCAACCATTCATTAAAACATAGATTCTCTAGTTAAGAATTACTGCTTAGGAAAATTTGTCATAGACCCAGTAATTTCTGTTTCACAAGTATACCACATAATTGTAATGTAACCAGTCCATTTCAGGACCACTCCTGTAGAAGGAATAAAAGTAAAGATTCAGTTTTGATATTTGAATAGTGTACATATCTTTAAGGCCACTTAATATATTTTGGAATTCATGACTGAACATTGATCAGATAGCTGAATGATATGGAAATGTTATATACATAAATTGTATTTGGTTCAATTATCTAAAAAAAATTTATCTAAAATATAGATACTCTATAATGCTCATTAAATTTTATTTTGTACCAGATGTATACCTTTACTACATGAGTAAGAGGAAAAACGATACAGATAGATAGACAGACCTTGGGTGAGAGGAAAAAAAGATTTATCCCATAATCTTCCAAGAATTTATTAAGCATTGGCAATAATGTAATAAGACCTATGGCATCCTGATTTTTTTGTTTTAAGTATTAGATGACCCAGACAGACTTGACATTTGCAGCTCTTAATGACTTTATAATTATTGATTGATTTCTGTCAAGTTCAAATTACTTGGACTTTGAGCCCTGAAAAATTGTTCAAGGTTATACAGTTTTTGAACTCAAAACTCCAACCAAAGTATTTTTGCTTTTATTTCTGAATCTATCCTCTTAACCACTAAGGTTAAGCCTTTTATAGTATCTATAATAAAGCTTTCTTTAAACTTTTGTTCTTCCCAGGCTCAATGGTTCTTCCTGCCTTTGTAACAAAAATTTTCAGAGCAACTGTGTATATGTCCTCTTCTCCCTCTCGTTTTCTTAAATACAGTCTAATAAAACTGAAGTTTTTTTCTCAGTCTTCTGTCTGCATCTTTGCTATTTGTCCTGCATCACTTTCTGCCATTCTTCTTTTGCTTGTCTGCTGTACTTCAACCTCCTTGTTATTCCCTGAATATAGAAAACAGGCCAAACACACTTCTGCTTTTTGACCTTTAATATTTTATGTTTCTTACCTAAAATGCTTTTTTAACTCTGTGGCTGACATCCTAATTGAATTTAAATTCTTGTGTAGATGTCTTATTAGTGAGGTCTTCTTAACATGTATTTATTTGTTGATTTATCTATTGCTTTTCTTCAAGTGAATGAAAAAGACATAGTTGCAGATGTACGTTAATACTCAAATGGGACATATATTTAGCTATATACCTTAAACACATTAAAAAATGAAACTGAATTTGAGTTAAGTGGAAAAAAGGGAACATATTCATTTATATTTAGGGGGAAAAACTATGGGATACACACTTTTTTGTATTCCATGGGTTGGTAGACACATTTGACTTCTACTCACAAATATACAATTTGCTAAGTTTAAGAGGTGTTGTTAGAATGAAATTTTATTTTCCCAGTAATCTTTGTTGTTGTTATCATTGTTGATTTATATATAAGACCAGGATGAAGTTATATCCTCTAAATAACTATTTATTTCTTGTGGAATTAGGTTTTGAACACAGGGCCTTTGTACTGAGCTACATCGCCAGTGCATTTTTAAGTTTTTTTGTGCTGAAACATTCTCACAAATTCACTGAGTTACTCAGTTTAGGCTTGAACTTGTGATTCTACTGCCATAGACTTCTAGAATGCTTGGATTACGAATTTACTCCACCATGCCTAGCAAAAGCTGTTTTCTAATTGAGTCAATGTAATTTCAGATGAATGTTCAGTTCAGGGTCCACCTTATATTTTATCTGTATTTTTCCATTCAGATACTTCTGAAATATGTACTGAGGGATTTAGCTATTAATGTAATTTTAAAATTTTTTTGAATAATTTTCTCTTAATTTGTTAGATACTTTTGAACTTGAGGAATTTTGTATAGATTCTTTAGTTATTTTGTATTATATCAAATTTCCATGGTATGTTTTACTGGGTATTACAATCTTTTTTTCTTAATTTTGTAAAAGAAGATATATTTTCATTTTGACGGTATTCGTGAAGTTATTGGTGCTGGTTTTGTATCATTTAAAGTTATTTTTACATGCATATTTTTGAAGGACACTCTCCAAATTAATTTTTTTTATGGCATTTTAGGTAAAAAGATTGCTGTATCAACTCAGGGAAGCAATAGCCTCACTGTATTTTAAACATATCAACAATGAAGCACTGATATCTGAGAACAAAAGAGCTTTTGCCAACTAACTGTCATCACAGTTTCCGGTGATTGTATAAGCAGAAACAAAATTCAGCAGATACATGTGCCAACTAGTATAGAAAAATCCTTTTTCCGATACTATTTTATGCAGAAGCATATTTAATACAGATCATTTAAATTATATCTCTACCGAATGAAATCAGAATGAGTGAAGCTCCCAGATTCTTTGTTGGACCTGAAGATACAGAAATAAATCCTGGAAGTTATCGGCATTTCTTCCACCATGCAGATGAAGAGGAAGAGGAAGAAGATGAGTCTGTAAGTTGTTTGTTTGGTGGCAGACCAAGACAATATAGGATTTTACTGATTACTGCTAATGTGAATGAATACTATGCTTTTAAATCGAAACTTTTTTCATTTACAAATGTGTTAGAAATTTTTATACTGAAATGTATTTTTTGTTTTATGAATGATGTTATTGAATTGATGGTGAATCAAGAAATAGTAAAAAAAAAAAAAAGAAATACTACAGTAAATATAGTTAGGGATGAGATTTCTAAGTTGTTTAATGATGCTTAATTTAGTTTCTTGCAGTAATGTGCATAGTGTAACTCAGGATTGAGTAGTAGTAGTGACTAAGAAAAACAGAAATCTGGGCCATAAATCAAAAAGGTTTCTTGTATATAAAATGTACAACAAATATATCAAGATAAAGAAATAGAAGGGCGACTAACCAAATTTGTTAAGTTTAATGTTGCCAGCGAAAGTACTAGTTGAACCAAAGTTACTGCTATTAACAGTTCAGAAGTTCACAAAATAAGTGGCCGGAAGAGGCTATCTCAAGTATCCTTGTGTGTGTGTGTGTGTGTGTGTGTGTGTGTGTGTGTGCTCATTGTGTTTTTTCTGATATATTAGAATGTTACACCGGTGCTGGATCTTAGGAATGACACCCATCTATTATATTCATTTTGCTACAGTTGCATCAGCCCAACATTTTTCTTACTCATTGCCTTCTTTTTGTAAGTAGAGATTGCTGTATTCTGAGGACTGATATAAAATGCAGACTTAAAATGTTTATGCTGCTTGTATTTTAAATTGGAAAGCAATTTTTATTTTAAAAGAAAAATCTGTTACTCTTGGTGAAAGAAGTAAAAGTCAAGCCAAAAGTAGTAAGAACAATGTTGTTTACAGTGGAGTTACACACACACACACACACACACACACACACACACACACACACACACACACACACATATATATGAAATGCAAATCGGACTATCACCAATTTAAAACCTTCTATGCCACAGACTTCAGGGGTAAGCACCCAGTAACTCTGAACAGATAATAATTTTTAAGGTTTTCTGTTAGCATTCAGAACTTTTCTCAATCTGAAGTGTTATGTAGACAACATAAAAGAAAGTACATTAAAAAAAGATACAAAAGAAAGACATAAAAGAAAGCAGGGCTTCTGTGGCTCGCTCAGACTAGAAAGTACTATTGACTCAGCTTATATTGGCTTTACCCCTTTCTTCTAGTGTTCTTTCCCATCCTTTCAACCTTTTATGTTTCAGTAACATCAAAATTTTTATTTTCATATATTTATTCAATGCTTTTGAACTACACCATTGTGTTCTTGTGTGTGCTTCTTGATTTCTCTGACATAACCCTATTTAGGGTACTTGGTGAATTTGTGAATTATGTCTTAATCTTCAAAACTGTGCTCAGATTTCTTGAAAACTGCCTTTCACACTTCCCACTCTATTTGCTCTTTTCAGCATGAGAAATTTGATCACTTAGTACTATGTCAGTACTTTGATATGTACATCTGTTCCATTTTACAGTATACTGTATTGCCTATTACACTCAAAGTACTTTGAGAACAGCTACTTTTGTGTATGTAATCTTCAGCACTTAGTATAGTTCCTGGATTATTAGTGATAAACTGAACTTGCATAAATGATTCCCAGTTGTCACTTTCAAAGAGCTTTATTTGGTTCATTTGACCTGTGGCTTCAAAAATGTTTTATTCCAAATTGTTCTCTTGTTAAGATTTCAAAATGAACATCTGTTTTGTTAGAAATTAAATCTGACAAAATAACTCAGATTTGTTTTAAAAGTTATTTGTTTAAAAATTAGGTTTTCCCTAATAAGAAAATTTTGTTAATTGTTTCTTAAAATATAGACTTGTTTATTCATATTTTTAATGTGAATGTTTCCTGGTAATCTTAGCCAATAAACACATATTTGTTACATAGATTTGTGATAGAACAATGCAATATATTAGTTTTCTTTTTTTTTAAGATTAAAGTAATATTAAATATTAGGCTGAGTACTTTTGTCCTGGGAAAAAGACTGAAGGAATATTATAATGAGCTATAGCAAGACTTTTTGATCAGGAATAAATTGAATAAGGGGACATAAAAGTAGATGAGCAGAGAAAATAAAGAGCAGATCCCAGGAAGGTTACAATTTATAATCAAATACAAATACAGATGTAAATACTAAATTTCATGAGTTAGAAGAAGCAATGTAGAAATATAGGTCTTGGTATAAAGAAGAACCATTTAATTCCTGTGCTATCCAATTTTATTTTCATATTAAATTCTTAGATAAAGAAAGTCTCATACACTTTAGACCTTAGATTATAATGTCATGTGAAATATATAAAATGTAAAAGAGAAGAAATGACAAACTGGACACAGCTTTCTATAAGTTGATAAATTTCTAAATGCTTCAATGCTAAGACCCCAGAAAGAACCTAGAATAATTTTATGAATCCTTGAGCTACTGATTGTTACTGTTTCTATCTTCTGCCTTTTTAGTGTAGACTAATTTATGATATTTGAGCCATAAGTAGGAATATTGAGTATGACGATTGGAGTGTCAAAGAATCGTGCTGTTAGCAATGTGACTTTCTCTAAAACTTCCATTGAATTTGTCATTTGTGACCAACTAATTCTGCAGCTCAGTAGACAAGAGTATTGTCCCTGAATGCCTCATAACTTTGTAGTTGGAACTGTATCTTATTTTAGGCAAGAAATTTCCTTATCTTATTTCCACTGGCCCTTTCACTTAGGTTAGATGCATATTGGCCATCATTTGCCCTTTTCTGCCCCGAGGAAGGTACACAAATGCTAGCGGCAGTTAAAGAAGGGGAATTTGTTTAAGTATTAAGCTTGATTGAAAATTGTAATAAGGTTCTGAAAGTGGTTTTCTTCAGCTTCTCCTTTTGTGGAAAATTTATTTTGTTTAAAAGTTTCTATTATGATAAAAAAATTTTTGAAATGATTTTTTGATTAATGTGTCACTTTTATTGATTTATCACATGCCTCATCTACTTCTGAAATGAAATTAAGACAGCTATGTTTTAGAGTTCATATTAAGTTAACTTGATTTTTAATTTTGTTTCTGTTTTAGCCTCCAGAAAGGCAGATTATAGTTGGAATATGTTCCATGGCAAAGAAATCTAAATCCAAACCAATGAAGGAAATTCTGGAACGGATCTCCTTATTTAAATATATCACAGTAGTAGTATTTGAAGAGGAAGTTATATTGAATGAACCAGTGGAAAATTGGCCTTTATGTGATTGTCTTATTTCTTTCCATTCTAAAGGTATTAAAGAAAAGGGATCTCCTTTATCATTTTTTATTTAAAAATGACTACATAATTATAGAATATTAGGTAAAACAAAAATAAAATAAAACTAACCCACTCTCATAGATAAGTGGTGTCAACATTTTAATACATTTCTTTCCAGCTTTCTACTGTATTTTGTTTTAATTAGTGTCATAGTGTACGTGTAAGTATATATTTAACTTTTTTTAGTTTTATCAAGAGGGGTTGTTATCCCTCTATCATTCTTCAATAACCTCAATTTTAATGTAGCTTAGTATATCATTGGGTATATGTACCATAACGTAGTTACCTAATATCTGAATATTTGGGTAAATTTCAGTTTTCATCACTAAACCAAGGCTGTAATCAGCCCTTTGAACATATTTCTTTGTTTGCATTTGAGTTTCTGGGATAAACTCTTGAACTATTGCATATTTTAAGCCCTATTTTTTGCCATATAGAAAATAATCTTATCATTCTTCATATCTATATGTATACCTTATTTCTAAAGAACTTAATATTTACCATTTTAGATTTTACTAACCTTTACTAATCAGAAATATCAGTTAAGTGTTATAGTAAAATTCACTAATCAGAATTATTGCTCAGTGTATATCTGAAAATTTATAACCTAAAAATCTATGAATTTGGTGAATTTCCCACTAAGAACTATAATTTAAAAATGTTTTTCTTTATAAACATATTCAGGGCAGGGGATTTAGCTCAGTGGTTCTGCTGCGACCTGCTTCTCAAGCACAAGATCCTGAGTTCGATCCCCAATACCAAAAAAAGAAAAAAAAATGATAAACATGTTCACATGGTATTTAATTGTCCTTGTTACTAAAATTTGTAGTCACAGCTGTTAAAGTTGCACTTCAACAGGAAGCAGGGGAGGATGAGACTTTGTGCTCCTATAGTGTAAATTGATTTTCATTATTAAATGGAGAATCAAATTTGTGACACCTCTTCTTTCATATAACTTTAAAACTTGCATATATTGAAGGTAAGATGTTTTTCCTTCACAGCCACGTGATTCTGTAAAAACTGCATCTGAAAGATGGGTGCTATATCTAAGCCACATCCCATACATTTTCTTGATAAGGAAAATGTTCCTCTTTAACAGCAATAAAAGCAGGGAACTGACTATAGCTCTGTTCTATTTGTTAAATTCTGTTAGGAGGTTTGAAATCTGAGATATCTTTGCAAGAGAGAAATTCTGAGAGTACTACAGGACTTCGGAGAATATGTAATTTATGGCAGATTCTTAGCATAGAGTACCTGCTTAAATTTTAAAAACTAAGGTTTTTAGGAATAAATCTTGTTTAAGAAAACATAGCTTTTTTGTTTTGTTTTTAAATTTTAGTATGTGCTAGTGCTTTCTCTTCTAATATACAAAAATAATGTCTTTACTGATATGCTTAGTGCTCATTAGTTAAATCCTGAAGTTGTACCTGCTTGCTATTTTTATCATTTTCTATAAAAAAAGGTATTCATTAAGATATTGTCACATAAGGAATAGCAGGTAGCATTTATTGAGCACTTACTATGCCAGTTACTGTACTAGCATAATTTTTATTTAATTTCTTTACAATCCTACGAGGTAAGACTGATAGGCTCATTTATGATTGGGATCATAGGTTTACAGGTGTTAAATAGGGCTAGGGATTTAGCTCAGTGATTCAACTGCCTGCTTCGTAAGCATAAGGTCCAGAGTTCATTCCGAGGTTGGGGGGAGATGTTAAATAAGTTTGCCTGAGGTTACATAGCTAATGAAAGATGGAGCCAGGTTATGAACTACTTTTACTCTTTTTTTTCTTTATCTTGGTACCCGGGATTGAACTCAGCACCTTGTACTTGCGAGGCAGACGTGGTGCCACTGAGCTATATCCCTGGCCATAGTTTAAACTCTTAAATACTAGGCTGGTCTCAAATTCCTAGGCTCAAGCTGTCTTCCTGCCTTAGCGTCCTGAGTGCTAGGACTATAGGCATGCACCACCATGCTTGGATCTACTGCCTGTGTTAATAATGTATATTGGTGGATACTACTAGAGACTTTCACTGTCAATATCAAGAGTTAAATGTGAACATTAAAGTTCTTAGCAGAATGTAAGTGGTAGATTCCTATAATCCCTGTACTCTGTAAGGCTGAATTAGGAAGATTTCGAATCCAATCTCTACTTGGGCTTAGGGAGATCCTTTTTCAAAATGAAAAAAGGCTGTGGATGTCGCTCAGAGTAGACATTAATTCTTTAGATTTTTTTATGCTGTATTTTACCATGTCTGCCATTTGATTTGATTACATTGTAACTAGTAATTTTATGAAAGTCTAGAAATTTTAAGAAATTAATTTTGTTGTCCAACAGTGATTTAGCAACAGCATGAATGTGCTCATTTATTTTATATTTTCAGCACGTGTGTTGCATGTGAGTTAATTTTTATAATTCCTATTTTGAAAGTTACATAAGTTCTTTGAATATCAACTCATTTATATGTATAGACATGCAAATATCAAATGAAAAAGAATTATATATACAATGTAGTTAAAAAATCATTGGGTGATTGTGATACACTTCTGTTATTTATATATAGATTTTTTCTTTTACACAAGGTTATCAGATAACTTTAATCATACATCAAGTAACATTTCAGTACTCTGATTTGGTTACATAATCACTGACTTGATTTGCCTTATCAATGACATTAACTAGGAAAAAATGAGATTTAATAGTACAAGTTAAATCAGTCTATATATTCTATACCTTTTATAGAAGGCAGTCTGTGCATAATGAAATTATTCTTTTATGAGCAATGGCATCAGTTGAAGTTACTAAAGTTATAGATGTCAATTTATCTTGAGATTGTACAAAATATGTTAATAATATGTGTTTTTAGGATTTCCACTGGACAAAGCTGTTGCCTATGCCAGACTCAGGAATCCATTTGTAATCAATGACTTGAATATGCAGTATCTCATACAAGATAGGTGAGTGGTAAAGTTGGCTAAATTAAGGGAAGGAAAATGAACATTTAATTAGTATGTACTGCCACACACACTGACATGGCATCAGATATTTTCACGGATATTAACTCATTGTATTCTTAAAGTAATGCTCAGAAGTAGATATTTATTAACTACTTTTACTGATGAGAAAACTTATTAAGGAAATTAACAAATGTTTCAGAAGTGATAAATAGTTCTCCAGGTAGCTAGACAAGCAATTTCCAAAGCCTAATAAACCATGGAAGATTAGTTTTTCTATAATGTGTCTATAACTGTATTTTTAATGGTAAAATATACTTTTTAAAAATTTTATTATTTATCTTAGCATTCATTGAACAAACCAAAAGAATATATTTATTTTAGAAATATAAAATGTGTTATATATTTTAATCGATGTTTCACTGATAGCTACCCTAACAATTTCACCAGCATTTAATTTTTTGTATAACCATTATGAGATTATATGTGAAAATATTTTATAAAGTAGAAGACCCTCTAGTCTTATGTTTTTATTTTTTGTTTTTTCTATGCTCTCAGACAATAGATTACTCTGCAAACATTTAAAACAATTTTCCTTGGTTTACGCAAGTACATGTTTGTGTATGTATATATATATTTTTTATATATTTATATGTATATTTGTATATATATATTTTTTACAAATATATACATATATAAAGTTCCTGTTCTAAGAAGTTTGAAGAGTTAAATTATAAAGCTAATCCATCATTGTAGCTACTATATTTTTGTGTAATACATATATAAAGAGCAATACAGTACTTAATTTGTGAGAGCAATACGTATATAAAGTCATATTGAAACACCTTTCTCTTAGCATTCTATGTATATTTCTCCATGTCATTAAGTATCATCTGAGTGTAAGTTTTTTTAATGGTTAGGTTATATTCTGAGTGAAATATATCAGCTTGATTTACCCATTTCTTTTTAGCATTTACATTCTTGTTTTAAAATTATTATTTTAATATGCTACAAAAAGGTATTCAGTTTCTACTCTCATTGCTGAACATTTCCTTAGAAATCATTTTGAGTATTTGAAATAACACATTTATTTTTTCAAAAGGCTCCATATGCATACATTTTTAATAATGGAACAGTAATGTATTTTACAAAGTACAATAATACACTCATATGAAATAGAGCATTAAAACAATAGGGATGTTTTTCTTTCTCCTTAGGAGAGAAGTATATAGTATTCTTCAAGCTGAAGGTATTTTACTTCCTCGTTATGCAATTTTGAACCGTGATCCAAATAACCCCAAAGGTAAAAGTAAGAGATTTTAAGCAAATTACCTTTGCCACTTAACTTACTTTTGGCTACTTCTCTGTAATAATTAAGTAGAAGAAATTTAAAGAAATCATAGTATTTACTTAATATTTTTCTTAATGATTAAACCAGCAAGCATTATATTAAATTCAAATACAACATTATGAGGTAAAAGGTTAACTGATAATTTAGGATTATCTGTCCTACTTCTTTTTGGTCTACATTTGAATTACAAAAGCAAATTTTCAAATTGCCTGCTTAGTAGATTTGTATTGATTATGAAAGACCAAGTGACTAATTTGACATGCTATGATGCCTAGATTAAAAATGTGGTAACCAGAAATTTTGAAATAATAGTATTAATATGTGAAAGCACTGTTACTCTTTTTTCCCTGGTCATCTAAAAAGTAACATGTAAGCTGTCCATGAGGGCAGGAAATAGAAGATATAAATGGAGCAGGAAATTACTGTGCTGAAGTGTGCTTTCATCCATTTCAAAAGCACTAATTGCTAATGTAGATTTGCAAGGAGAAATGTTCTGCTGATGATGATTACTGTGTTGTTACCATCAAAGACATTAGTCTTTGGACGATTGAAAAGAACAAGATTTTAACCCTGGATGCAAATCAGATCACAAGGGAGGTTTTAAAAAAATTTCTGTATAGGGCCAGGGATTTAGCTCAGCAGTTCGGTGGCCTGCCTTGCAAGCGCAAGGACCCGAGTTCAATCCCTGGTACCAAAAATAAATAAACAAATAAACAAACAAACAAACAGTGTTCTGTGCTAGACTCCCCAGCCCTTTTTGTATCAGTAGTTTTCCAAAAGCTTCCAAGGGCGGGCAATTATAATGCGCAGTCAGTTGAGAATTCTTGGTATAAATTTTTTTTTTCATGAATGTTGTTAAAGCAAGGTAAATTCACTTTTGCTAAGAAAGCTGAAAAATAGTTTTGCTGGAAAGCAAAATAAATTGCATTGTTTTGGGGATCAGAAAAAAAGTAATCTAGATAACGTCATGTGGTCTGTAATTTTTCTTGATATTTTATTTGTTTGTAGAATGCAATCTGATTGAAGGGGAAGATCACGTAGAAGTGAATGGGGAAGTTTTCCAAAAGCCATTTGTAGAAAAGCCAGTCAGTGCAGAAGATCACAATGTTTACATTTATTATCCAACTTCTGCTGGAGGTGGAAGTCAAAGACTTTTTAGAAAGGTGAACTTTTGTAATTTTGTATAATGTTTCTCATTGAATATATTTATTAAAAATATAAATTTTATAGAAAGTGTTTAATAAAATTATGATTAAATATTGAAGTCTGAAATGTTTTATTTAGAGTAAATTCATAAAATTCTGTGTTAGAAAAGCAAGGGGTCATGGTGATTATTTAATTTTGTTAAATAAAATTCCTATCTATAGAATGAAAAATTACATGTTTTCATTTACCTTTTATTTGTAGTTCTGTAAGACTAGAAATTCATTTAATAATAAGCAGTCTTAGGAAAAATAAAGAGTTCATAGAAAAATTTAAAAAGCAATACTAATAACTTATGTATATGAATGTATGTTTAATTCAAGTTAAATTTGATATAATGATACAATTGTACTTTTGGTTTGGCAGAAACAAAAAATACTGATGTAGTTGAGAAATAAGCATAACCCCAAAAAATTTTGACAGGAATTCAGCCTCTTAACAATTTAATTTAGCAATGAATCAGATTTAAAATTACATATATAATGATGTGGAGGGTTGGGAGGGGAAAAGGAATAAAAAAGCAAGATGTGTTAGTTCGTATTCCCTAAGATTAATGTAAACTTCATGTATTGCAAATATGTATTAATAAAATAAAATTTAAAAAACAATGAGATACCATTTTAGTATCCATTATAGTGACAAATATTAGAGGTTAACAGCACCAAGTACAGACAGGAATGTAGAACACTTGGCCCTCTTACATATTGCTGGTGAGACTAAATTATTGAAATAGTTTCTAAAAGATTTTGGTAATATTTTTGAAAGCTGAGCCTGAACCACCTTGTAATTCCTTAGAAGCACAATTGTGTACATATGGTATGATGCTTAAAAAAGGTTTAAAGCTTGTGCTAGCTTCAGCAACACATATACTTTAAAAAAAAAAAAGATTAAAGCAACATGATTGTAACAAACAAAGCTTGGAAAGCAACCTAAGTATACACTGATAGAAAAATGAATGCATTCTTGTATATTTATACAATTGAAAATGCTGTAGTTGTAAAAAGAACATTCACCAACATGGCTGAAATTTAGAAACAGTTCTTCGTGTTCATTGTATTTTTATGCCCTTTAAATACAATTTATAGAGACAGCAGAAAATAATATAGTACCAAATATATGATGCGCATTGTTAAATATGGATTAATCCATTATTTGAAAGTTTCTAAGATTGAAATAGATAGTATATAAGAGTTGTATTATTAAAATGAGGAAAATAATTTGTTTTTTATTTTGATGGACATCTTTTATTTTCAGATTGGCAGTAGAAGTAGTGTATATTCCCCAGAAAGCAATGTACGAAAAACAGGTTCATATATATATGAAGAGTTTATGCCTACAGATGGTACTGATGTTAAGGTAGGATTGAAAGTTTATTTTAATCTTGTATATCTAGTGGTACTGATGTTATTAGAACAGGTTAAAATACAGATGCTCCTAACTTATAAATTGAAGTTACAGCATGATGATGAACTCTTCGAAAGTTGAACATGCCATAAATTCAAAAAACATTTACTACGCTTACCATGTTGAAAACAGTAGTTTAATGACACAGTGTGCCTTGGAATATGACTGTGTGTGATTGTGTGGCTGCCTAGAAGCTGTGACTCACTGCCACTGCCGTGCATCACGAGAGTGTTCGACCACAGACGTATCACCGGCTTGGGAAAAGACCAAAATTCAAAGTATGGTTTCTGAATGTGTATTATCTTTGCACCATCATAAATCGAGTGGAAAAAACCACAAGTCAAACTATATAGGTTTTAGTTTTGGGTTTTGCGCTTACCAGTAATCTCAGAAAAAGTGATAACCCTGTAGCTACTTCTAACTTCTGCTCTGGATCTCTTTCTTTTTGATTAGGGATTCTTAGTTTGTTTCATTCCGTGAGCACCTTTGGAAATTGGAAGCTATGGACCCTCTAAAAAATGTGTTCTTGAATACTTAAAAGAAAATACACATGAAAGCAGGCACAGTGGCACATGCCTGTCTTCCTAGGGCTCTGGGAGACTAAGGAAGGAGGATCGTAAATTTGAGCCCAGCCTGGTGAACTTAAAGAATAACAGAGATCCTGTCTTAAAGTTAAAAAAAAAAGTATGTGTGTGTGTGTGTGTGTGTGTGTGTGTGTGTGTGTGTGTGTGTGTGTACATACACACATAAAAGAAGTGGAGATGTCACTCAGTGCAGAGACCCTAGTTTCAGTCCTCAGGATCTTGAAATGAATAAATGAATAAAGGAAGGAAACAATTTCTATTGAAGGGTAGTTATTGAAATATTTAAAACTGAAACTTTTTGATATAATAATATACATATGATTCTTTAAAGGGCCATTAAATAATAACATATTAGGGTGAGATTCTAATGGCCCCAGTTTACAAGCAGTGATTAGTATAAATGATGTCTTGAGATCTGTGACAACCGGAATGTGGTTAAAAAAAAAAAAATCCAGGATTTCAACTGGTAACAAAAGAGATCTTAATAGCTTTACTTCTAGTCTTTCTCTGAGAGTGTTCTTACTAAAGTACAAATTTGATCATGGACCAAACCTGTCCTTAAAAATTCTCTGACGAATTCTCAGAATAAAAAGTAGATTCATAAGCCTGGAAAATTAGATATTTCAGTCTGTTCTCTGTCTTATAAATCTCATTTTTTTTTTTTTTGGTACCTGGGATTGAACTCGGGTCCTTGCGTTTGCAAGGCAGGCCACTGAACCACTGAGTTAAATCCCCAGCATAAATATCATTTCTTATAGTATAAACTACATCAAATAACTTTCCCTTGCCTGAATGTGAGTTTCATCCCTCTGCTTTTATGTTCATTATCTCTGCTTAGAATGCCTTTCCTTTTCTTGTCTGTATTAGTATTCTTTAGGTGGGGGGGGGGTTCCCTTCCATAATGTTTTTTAGTTTTTTCTATTTCTTTTTTCTTAAACTAAAACAATTTGGGAAATACAATCGTTGCTATCAGAGTTTTCTGTAGAAAGTGAAATCTCATTTTACCAATTTGGCCATATATGAATAATTATATTTCAATGTATTTAAAATTTTGGCATGTAAAATAGAAAGACAGGTCTTTCTAATAGTTGAGTCTGAACTATATTATTGATTTTTTTTCTTGGAACTTATTGCCCATGATTTTATATTTGCATTGTATATTTAATATTTGTGAAAGGTTTACACAGTGGGTCCAGATTATGCTCATGCTGAAGCTCGAAAATCTCCAGCACTTGATGGCAAGGTAGAACGAGACAGTGAAGGAAAGGAAGTAAGATACCCTGTTATTCTTAATGCACGAGAGAAATTAATTGCTTGGAAAGTCTGCCTTGCTTTTAAGGTAAGATGAAGTACAAGCCATTTGGCACTTGTAAAAGGAATTCTAACATACTTTTTTGAGTAAGAGACATTATTTGGACTTAAAATTAGAGAAGTAAGCTGAGACCATAATTAGTACATCTCAACTGTTCATGTCTTTCTTGAGGGGTTCTTCTAGTGCTAATATATTGTATTGTAATGCCAATATAATCTTCCTGTATTGTATGGAAGGAAATTGTATCCATTTATTCAGAAATTTAAATCACAGAGAGTGACTCAGCTAACCAGAGGTTAGGGTACTGCTTAACCTATTTTTAAAAATCAGTTATATTATTTACTTTGCATGTTAGCCTCTAAATAAGGCTAATACATTTTTTATAAATTATTTGATTATGCTAAGATTATAAAAATTATAACTTAAAATTACCTTATACTAATGTATGACAATTTGAACATAAAATGTAGAGCATAAGAAAATTCTTGTAACTTGAGCAGGAAAGTTACACTTTTCAGTGATTTTCTTCTTTTACATAAAGCAAATTTATTTCCACTGCTTACTCATTTGTTTGCCAGATTGTGAAAGATATGCAGGGATAATTGAAAACTTCCTCTTCAATTTGTCTTTAAAACTGTTTTTCCTTTTATGGGGGGAGGGATTAAGATGACCTAATTTCTAATAGTGTAAAATTTGTTCATCAAAACCTTTAAAACTGTTTCTTTTTAAAATGTAAGTGTTAGTGGAAGATTTTTTGATATAATATGCCCTTATTTTGCCTCTGGACACTTGTGAATGATGAAGAACTTCACTGTGTAGAATACATACATGATCAGGAGTTTAAATAAATGTATAGAATACATAATGTGTCCTCAGAGTATTGCAGTTACAAATAAGTAATTTTTTTTTTTTTTTTTTTTTTTTTTTTTTTGAGATCAAACTCAGGACCTTGCACTTTCAAGGCAGGTGTGGTGCCATTGAGCTAAATCCCTGGCCCACAAATAAGTAATTTATTTCATTTCTTACCAAGTAACAAACCAACATATAACAATATACTTTTAGGTATTTATGGAGTATATGTTCTAATAAGACTGGAAAACTGAATTATAATAATTTAAATGTTAAAGTTTATAACTTCTTTTAAATAGCAAACAGTTTGTGGCTTTGATCTATTACGAGCCAATGGGCAGTCCTATGTCTGTGATGTCAATGGCTTCAGTTTTGTGAAAAATTCCATGAAGTATTATGATGATTGTGCAAAAATACTTGGGTAAGTATAAATTTTTCTTCTCTTTACCTTTGTATATTAGTTCTTCAGAAACCAAATAGTTGTTAATATTAGATGAATAGGATTTTTTAAAGCATTCTAGATTAAAACTCAGTGTTCATAAAATTACATTCTCAAAGACTGTACCAGAACCTGAATTATATTTAAAGGTATCAAAGATGGATTGATTTATAATCATTATAAATAAAGGCCTTTTAAGATTTTAATTTCATAGATTTAGAAATGCTTAATCAAAGCATTCCTCAAGTTTTTGCAGGGTAACAATACAATAGTTGTTTTATTGTCCTGTTTGCGCAAAATTTAGTATACATGAGATGAATTACCTAGTTAAATAGAGGTATTTGAAATTCAGGATTTTTTTTTTTTTTTGCATTTTGCAGTTCTTTCTACAATAGCACTGGTTGTTACTTAAAGATATTCTCATGAAATTATCAAGTGAATATAAAAATTTATTGTATATAGAAATGGCACTTTTGTATTTGTTAACCTATTTCCTTCATTCCTTGATTGAGAAAACTAGCAAAGCAAAAATTATTTTTAAAATTTCAAAGTATTTTTAAATTTCAAATTATTTCAGAGACAAAGCCACAGGAAACTTAATACTTTAAAATGTTTACTAATGGGAGCCATCTTTTATAGCGTGTTTCAAAGATTTGTAAACTTATCTTTAAAGTGAAATTGGGGATTGTTCACCAAATTTTAGCATGAATAAACAACACCAAAAACCTCTATCATTACTTACCATGTTTTCATTGTTCTGCTTATTTTAAAACTAAAGAACATAAGTAAATCACAAATTTGTGGCATTTCTTTTGTGTTCTGATACACCAGTGCATTTATTTATTTATTTGTTTGTTTGTTTGTTTGTTTGTTTGTTTATTTTCCCTTCCAGGGATTGAACTTGGGACCTTACACTTACGAAGCAGGTGGCATAACCACTGAGCTAATACACTGGCTGATCCACCAATTAGAAGTAGTGGTCTGTTTTTTCTTAATCTGGATTGATTCTTTGAGTTTTTATGTATTGACTGGTTTGCCTTATGATTCTTTATTATTCTGTCCCAGTTTTATCTTTAAATGAACTAATTTTTAGGGGTTGGGTTTTTTGTTTGTTTGTTTGTTTTTCTTGAAGAAACATTGTAATGCGAGAGCTTGCTCCACAATTTCATATCCCCTGGTCAATACCCTTAGAAGCTGAAGATATTCCAATTGTACCAACTACATCTGGGACTATGTAAGTTTGAATTCTTTTCATTTAGAAATTCCTTGTGTTTTCTTATCAGTCAATAGTATTCCAAGAAAAAATAAATTTGTGAATGATCATAGGTACTATATGATGTATATATTCATGTAATCAAGTCTGATTATGGGAGAGTAGATTATGTGCTTTTACAAAGGTCCACTAGAGCAAAAGAAGTCTCTGATGTTTTTACAAATAAATCCTGGAACATGCTTGAATAATTATAGAACTACATAATCAAGCCATAACACAAAAAGACGTGCCAATAGGTACATTACTGAAAAGGTTCATAATGGTCATACAACTTAAGCTCTCTCCAGTTATACCTTGAGATAAAATAGATCAATGTTGTCAAAGTGTTTCATAACACTTTACTAAGGAAAATCACTCATTGAAAAGTCAGGTAAGTTCACTAAATGCTTCATATTGACAGTTGAGAGGTTTATATTAACATGTTAAATATTTTGCAAAGTCACAATTGGGAGAAAAAATGTTCTGGTTTTTAAGCCAAAATTTTTCAAAGTTCTTCACAATTTTTTTTCAGATAATTTTTATTAATGTGTGGTTGAATTCTGTTTGGCTCACCCTTTGGCAAGCACTCAGTCACACCTCTTAATTCTAGCACACTTTTAAAATAATTTTATCTTTCAGTAAGTTGAGTTGTACATACTTGTTCTTCAATAGGCAAAATCTAGCAGATCTATAAACATTACAACCATCTAGCAGAACTTTGTTTTGATTTAATGAAATCTCAGTCTATAGTAATCTAATTCTGTAGGGTATATATTCAGAGTCCATGTACTTTTATCCTGGAGTTAACTTTGCCATCTCTTGACATGAGAAAGTATTATATGTCTTACTGTCTTTCCTCTTCCAGCTCTTAAATTCTTTTCAGAGTTTGATTTCATAAAATTAAGACTAGCTTATTATAAGTATTGTTCTTCACGGAGAAGAACTTGAAAAGGTAAAAGAGGAATTTAGATAAATGACTGGATCTCGATATTATAGTAATCTGAGTTATTGAGTACAAATCCTTATTAGACTATATATTTTTTTAAATTTTAGGATGGAACTCAGATGTGTCATAGCTGTCATACGTCATGGGGACAGAACACCGAAACAAAAAATGAAAATGGAAGTGAGGCATCAAAAGTATGCTTCATGAAGAATAATTTAACACTTATTATATAAATTTAAGATTCTGATGAATATTATGTTCTTATGATTAATACATCATATAGAAAAATTTTACTTGCTGTGTATTTGGCATTAATATTTAAACCATTGAATGCATACAAATCATCAAAGTATTGTATAGGCTAGCATATGGAAACTATTGTGGTAATATCCATAAATACCAGCCTGACCTGGCTTACATTTATTGTTGTAAAGATGTTCTATTTAATCTTGGTTTTTCATTCTCTTGCATTGCATTTTGAGAATTTTTAACCTTCCAGCCCTCTACAAGAAAATCAGTAGAAAGCTGTGTATTTTTATTCAGTGTTTGATGATGAGAATTGAAAACCTAAGTCTTAAATATGTGTTGACAGGTATTTCTTAGTTTGTATATACTGACTTCAGAGAATATATTCCAGCACCCCAAAAAAATTACAATTATATGTTTAGTTTCCATCACGAGAAAACCTTGAAAAAGTAATATGATAACTGTTAGATTGATATGGTTTATGAAAGTAGTAAGGTTTAAGTAAATGTAGAGGAACAAAAGTAAGGTATAGTGGAGTGCAACTATAGTGTCATATACAAGGGAGATTGAGGCAGGAGGATCACTTGTCAAGAAATTCCAGGCCAATTTGGGCAATATAGTAAGACCCCATCTCTGGGAGGAAAAAGTAGAGGAGGGACATGGTACAGTATGGTGAAAGAGGAAAACTATGTGAAATTCACAGGTTTTTGAGTTCTTATGTCATATCTATCACTTTATTAATTTAAATGTATGATAAGAATATTAATTATTGCAAGTGACTAACAGTGCTACATCTTTTTTATAAGATTTTTCGATCTTTTTGAAAAGTGTGATGGATATAAATCAGGGAAGTTAAAACTCAAAAAACCAAAACAATTACAGGCAAGTATATTTGCTTTCTTGTTGTGTTTAAAACTTTTAATGGTGAAATGACATAAAAATCAATTGTTTATTAACTTCTTTATAGGAAGTGCTTGACATTGCACGACAACTACTTATGGAACTAGGGCAAAATAATGATTCTGAAATTGAGGAAAACAAGTCCAAACTTGAACAACTTAAGACTGTATTAGAGATGTGAGTAACTTTATAAGCTCTTAATTTTGATACTTTTCCCTTTTTTTATGTATTATTTTCCACTTTATTTATTTTAATATACTTTATTAGATCATATTTATAGAATACTGTTTCACATATTACATTTTTTCATATATACATATATTCTATTTTGATAGTATCCATCCAACCTATACCCTCCTTTACACGCTGCTCCCATCCCCCTTATTTCCTTCCTTTTGTCTAATGATGGTCTGCCATCAACTTTCATGTTATGTTTATTTTATTTTTATATTCTACATATTAGAGAAAACATGCAAAATTGTCCTTTTGAGTCTGGCTTGTTTCACTCAACGTGTTGATCTCTAGTTCCATTTTCCTGCAGATGATATACTTCCATTCTCTAATGCTAAGAAATACTCATATACATATGTATTTTTTTTCTTTATGCTTTCTTTCATTGGTGGGTACCCAAGATGCCTACTTATATTGGCCATTGTGAATTGTGCTACAGTCAACATGGGTATGAAGGTTTCCTCTAGTATGCTCACTTTAATTCCTTTGGATATACACCAAGGAGTAGTATATCTGGATCTTATGGTAGTTCTATTCTTAGTTTTTTGAAGAACTTCTATACTGATTTCTATAGTGGCTGTACTAATTTACAGTTACCATTGTAGAAGGATTCCTTTTTCCCTGAATCCTCAACGGCATTCATTGTTTTTTTTTAAGATGTTTAAAATATTTTAATGTGATTGCCATATGGTTATATCTGTCCATGTTGATATACCTTGTACTGATTCTGCCCATGAAACACAACAACCAGGCCTGACCCTATTACATTGAATAGGTTGAAGAGGTGTGTAAATAACTACACAACCAAAGCCAAGATCACGTTACTGGGAAGCAGACACTAACTAAAGAGATCTCCATATTAACAGTGGAATATTTACAGTCTAATTTATTCTCAACTCTTAGCACGAAAAATAATAAACATGAGAAAACAAGGCAACAAAATGCCTCCCCAAATTTTTAACTATCCCCAAGTTGATCCAATTGGCAATGATGGGGAAGAGTTGAAAAAAAAAAAAAAGGTTAAAAGCTATTCTGGGGGTGAGATGAAATCTCAGTGTAGTTTTAATTTGCATTTTCCTAATGACTCAGTGTATTAAACACTTTTTCATGTATTTATTGGACATGTGTACATTGTTTGAGAAGTGTCTGTTCAGTTCATTTGTCTATTTTTTTGGTATAAAATGTGTTCAATTCTCTGTTCATTTTAGGTATTAATCTTCTGTTGGACAGGTTGCTGATAAAGATTTTATCTTATTCTGTATTCTCTTCACTGTGCTAATTGTTTTTCTTTGCTGCAAAGTTTTAATATTTGATATAGTCACATTTTTGTTGTTGCTGGTTTTTTTTTGTTTTGTTTTTTGTTTTTGGTACCCGAGATTGAACTTGGGGCCTTGTGCTTTCAAGGCAGGTGGCAGAACCACAGAGCCAAATCCATGGCCCTGTAGTCCCATTTTTTGATCCTTGTTTTTATTATCTCATGTGCTTTAGGAGTCCTATGGAAGTCATAGCCTGTGCGTGTGACTTAAAGTGTTTTCTGCTAGCAGTTCTAGAATTTAACATACCAGTGGTGGTGAACCTATGCAACATGTGCTGCACTGGTCACACAGAACTCACTGTGGGCACATGAGCCAAGTTGCCCAGCATTACCCCAGCAGCCTAACATTCAGGCTTAATTGCAGTGTTGGCACTTTGCAATAAATAAGTGGGTTTTGGTTTCTAGTTTGGGCAGTTGGTCTTTAAAAGGCTCACTATCACAGTCTTATACCTAGGTCTTTGATCCTTTTCAAAGTATTTACTTATTTTTAATATGGAACACATCATGAAACTGCATGTTATCCTTATTCTTCTCCATATCATTCCAATTTTAGTACATGCACTACCAGTCAAGCACCTTTGATCCATTTTGGATTGATTTTTATGCAGGATGAAAGATAAGAACATAGCTTAAATATTTTATATGGATATCCAGTTTTCCCTGCACCATTTGTCCTCTCCAGTGTATATATTTTGGCCTCTTTGACAAGAATCAGATGACTTTAGTTTTGCGGCTTTGTTTCTGTATCCTTTATTTTATTCCACCAGTATAATGTCTATTTTGTTTGTTTGTTTTGCCAGCATCATGTTATTTTGTATGGCTTTGTACTGTATTTTTTTTTCCTCATTGACTTTGTTGGTACATTTTAGGTATACAGTACATTTACATTCTTCATTGGGATCTTGTACCTTTACATGACAGGTCTTGGTTCTCATTTTTTCCCTTGTCCCTGCCCTCCCTTCACTCCCTCCTCCCCTCCTCATTTACAAACATTTTGTTTCCATTTTTTCAGTTTCTCCTATTTTTTTTCTTTCCCTTATTACCTTTCCCCTACCCTTCCCACTTTCCCTACACCTTTAGCCCTTTTCTTCCTATTTCACATTGTCAATTATCTCATTAGGATCTTATGTACTATTAGTTTGTTCACACCAGAGAAACTATTCAGTATTTACACATGTGTGACTTATTTATTTCACTTAGGCGTATATCCTCAAAATGTATCCATTTTCCTGTGAATGAATCTAATTTCTCATTCTTTATGACTGAGTAGTATTCCATTTTATAGAAAAACCACAGCTTCTTTATCCAGTTTTCAACAGATGGTCAAATGGGCTGTTTCCAAGTTTTAGCTATTACAAACTGTGCCGCTATAAACATAGGTGCGCATATATCTCTGTGATATGATTCTTTTAATTCTTTTGGAAAGATACCCAGCAGAGGGATGGCTGGGTCAAATGGAACCACTAGTCCCAGCTCTTTGAGGTATCTCCATATTGATTTACACAGTGGTTGCATCAGTCTGCACTCCCACCAAAATGGAGAAGGGTTCCTTTCTCCCCACAACCCTGCCAACATTTGTTATTGGTTGATTTCCTGATAGCAGCCATTCTTTGTGGGGTGAGGGGGAATCTCAGTGTTTTCAACTGCATCTCTCGAATGACCAGTGATGTGGAACGTTTTTTCATATATTTACTTGCTGCTTTTACTTCTTTGTCTGAGAAATGTGTACTGTATTTTGAAATCAGGATGGCTGTAGCATTGCTCTATTTTTGCTCAGTTTTGCTTTTGTGTTTCCATATGAAATTAATTTCTTTGAGGAATGTCATTGGGGAATCTAGATTGCTTTCAGTAATATGGCCATTATAATAGTATTGATTTTCTCCATGCGTACACATGGAAGTGTTTCCAATTTATAATGTCTTCTTTAATTTTTTTTCTTCAGTCTTCTATGATTTTCATTGTCTTTCACCTCTTCAAGTGGATTGATTCCTTAGTTTATTATTGTTTGAAGTGACTGTGAATACAATAGTTTTGATAATTTCTTTCTCAGTTAGTTGATGTATAAAATGGCTATTGATTTTTTTAATGTTGCTTTTCTAATGTTTGGTTATTTTCTAATTCTCATTTGTTCATCTACATTTTCTTTGTGTAGAATTTCTTTAACTATCTTCTTCAATGTTGGCTTAATGGTCGTGCATTGCTTTAGTATATGCTTATCTTGGAAAGTATGTCTCCTTCAATTCTGAATATTAACTTTGCTAGATATAGCAGTCTAGTTATTTTCTTTTGGTTAGATACACATTCTTCCATATCTTCCTGGCTTTTAGAGGGTTTCCCTTTATAACTGAATTGCTATATATCTCTTGTAGCTTTCAATATTCTTTCTTTATTCTGTGTTCTTGACATTTCAACTGTGATATGTTGTGTGTACACACACACATATATATCGTAGGGGTATGTGTTCCCCTCATGCCACCTGGATGTCTGTCTATATCTTTCCCAACATTTGAGAACTTTTCCACTTTGATTTCTCTGAATTGATTTTCTTTGCCTTTAGCCTGTACTTCAGTGCTCTTCTATACCAAATTCCTTAGGTTTGGTCTTTTTACTATGTCCCATAGTTCTTCAACTTATTGTTGATTTCCTATCATTTTTCCTTATTGTTGTTTGAACATAATAATGCATCAACCATATGTTCAAGCCATGAAATGCTGTTTTTTGTTTTCACTGATTTTTTTTTTTTTTTTTTTTTTTTTTTTTTGGTACCAAGAGCAAACTTCATTCCTTGCATTTGAGAGGCAGGCGATGGCACCACTGAGCTAAATCCCTGGGCCCTTCACTGAGTTTTTTAATTTGACTTATTAATTTTCATTTTCAAGGTTTTTCTTTTATCCTTCAGAATCTCTTTATACAATTCCTCCTTTATATGCTGTATTGTTGTCCTCACTTCATTCCAGTGTTTATTTGTATATTCTTTGAAATCATTGATCATTTTAAAAAATCAGTCTTTTGAATTCTTTGTGTAGCATTTCATCCACTTTGATATCTTTGAATTCAATTACTGATAAGTTATGGATCTTTGGAGGAATCATATTTCCTTGGTTGTTCATGCTTCTTATGTTTCTGTGCTGAGGTTTATGTACCTGTTGGGATAAGTATGTCTTCTGGTTATGTGAGTATCTTCTTAGTGACCAGTCTTCTTTTGAGACCCACCCCCAGTACCACTGAGACAAGATAAACTGCAGTAGCAACAACACAAAGCTAAGCCAGAGATTGAAATACACTAAAAACCATTTAAAAGCAACACTGTTAACTATAAGAAGTATTAACAATAGAAAAGAAAGTGGGAATTCAGTCAACTGAAAGGCTAAATATTAATAGAAATTATAAGGAGTAAAAATGAAGTAATGAAAATAGAGTGTCGGGGAAGGAAAAAATGAAAGAAACCAATTTAAAAAAATAAGATGAGAAAGAGGAGAAAAGAGTGAGAGGAAAGAAATCCAACTTAAAAATAAACACAATTAGATGAAAGTAACAAACAAACAAACCCATAAGCAAACTAGAAGAATAAAAAAGAAAATAGATAAAAGGTGGGAAAATCAGAAAAAGAATAAAGAATCCAAAAGCTCTCCACACTGGTGTGTTTGGAACAGTAGTTTCTTTCTACGGCTTGCAGTAGAACCCATCAGTTTCGGGGTTGGGGTTGGAGCACAAATGAAGCCCCTCATATATTCTCTCCAATACACTTAGCCATCTGGTCCTGTATGAATGCTGAGTCTTGCCCACCTTTTCCACCGGGCAGAACTAGTCAAGGTGTGTCATCTCCCTCAGCACTGTCTGTATTCACTCCAGAGGGTTTTAGTATGTGTGCATTTCTGTCTGTGCACCTGAGGAGACTGCTGTCCTCAAACTAGCTGGGCAGTGTGTGGGCTGGTCAGGTGGCTCTGCCCAAAGGACATGGCAAATGTCCTACCAGAAACAAATCCATGGAAACGTTGGAGGGTGGGGAAGCAAACATCGCTCATTTCTGTGCTGGAGGGAACAGCATGAGGAACCTAGTAGTCTCCTGCGTGGGATTAATGCCTGCCATTTCAGAACTAGCCCCCTCAGAAAACTGCGCATGAAGGGCCTGGCTCTTCACCATGGAGCTCCCATTGCTTAAACTCAGAAAATCTCTGCACCCTCCCCCTCTCCACAACTGTCCCTTCTGTGGATTTGCCTTCAGGTCTCCTGGTATGTGAGGAGTGAAGGCCATGTGCCCTCACCCCCAGGCCCACTCTTCATTGCTGACTGCTTTTACTTTGTTTCCTGTTACCTTTCTGCTTCTCAGTGCTTTCTTCTTGATTGCTGGAGCAGCTCTTCTTTCTCTCTTCAAAATATAATTTCTCTTTTCTCTCTCTCTCTCTCTCTCTTTTTTTTTTAATACCAAGGATTGGACTCAGGATCTTGCTCTTGTGAGGCAGGCGGTGGCACCACTGAGCGAAATCCTGTGCTCTTTTCTAACTCTTACCTCTTCTGGTCACTAAATAGGGTCCAAGGAATTCCCCTAAAGATGAGGTGGGATCTCAACTCAGTTCCTAATTCTTGTTCCAAAAACATTTCAGGACACATCAGCGAGAGATGTATTATTAGGCAGAATTACATAAATTAATATTATTAATTAATAATATTTCATGCACCTTCAAGAGAAAGATATACTACTTTCTGGGGTTCGGGATCTATATTTTTTTGTCAGGTATCCTTTAAGGGGAGTAGTCTAAGATGTTTTGCCTAAACACGTTCTTTGAGCCTTTTGAATCTGTTTCTTTATCTTATGATCAGGTTTTTGCCTTATACTCGCCTAAGCTAATTTATGGATTTACATTATTTTAAAGGATTTTGGTTTTGTTTTTATTTATTTATTTTTTGGGGGGTTTTTTTGAGACAGGGTCTCACTATGTAGCCTAGGCTGGTCTGAACTCACAGTGATCCTGCTGCCTCAACCTCCTGAGTGCTGGGATTACAGGTGTGCGCCACCACACCTGGCCTAAAGCATTTTGGTTTTAATGGTCCTGGAAGAATAAAACATGCCTAGGAAGCATAGGGAGGAGAAAAGAGTAACTTGTAGTCTGTGTTGCATTTTCCTTAAAAATACAATTTTAAAATTACAATTTTCCCGTGCCCTTTCTACTTATTTTATTTCTTCTGCTTCATTCTTATTCTCAGATTCACATGAAGGTTACTTCTATTTCCCTATCTTACCCTGGAAGCCTACTTTCCCATTTTCATTTCCTTCAATTTGATCTTTTTCTCTTCCATTGTGGCTGAGGAGAAATGACTGGGAGTCCTAATGTGACAAAATTGATTATTATATTAAGGTTAGTTTATTGTTTTAGTTTTACTTTTAATTTCAATGAGATAATAAAAAGAAGCTATCAGATTTGGATCTTCTATGAACTGTTGCTTAGGATGAAGACCACAGTGCTAACTTGACCCCCAATTTAGGGCTGTTTAAATACAAAGCTATGGCTCTATCTGGTAAAATTGACACCTAACAATACTCCTTCTAGCTTTATATATTTGATCACTTATAGACTTATATCCTTATTTAAAGTATATTTTTATCTTTTACATATTTCTATAGAACCTTACCACCTCTTCAGAAATGTCTACATTTTGTAGAAAACATTTGTATTTGTTATTTTACAGTGCGTTAGAATGGCTATGATACAGATTTTCTGCATGATGTTTTAAAGAATTCACTAAAGTAGTTACAAATGGAAAAGGATATTAAAATGAATGTGAGAATTAGCTTTTTTGCACATAGTTATAGTGTTTTTTTTAGGAGATTACGTCAGCAATTAATATTGTCCATTCTGTTTGCCATTTTGTTTTTCAGGTATGGTCATTTTTCTGGAATAAATCGTAAGGTCCAATTGACTTACCTCCCACATGGGTGTCCTAAAACTTCTAGTGAAGAGGAAGGTATTGTGTTTTATTTATTTATTTAGATAGACGGATAGATAAAACATAGTATAGAAAGTCACTATCTATCTATCTATCTATCTATCTATCTATATATCTTTGACCCATCTTCTAATTAATAGCTTAGGGATTGGCATGCTGAATAAAAATAAATAAATAAAATGGAGTTTGTGTTAATTGTGCCACTGTCCTTTAAATAAGTGAAGGACAAATATTAGTCTAACCTTTAAGGGTTAGATTTATTATTTTGAAAACTACTTGGGACTTCCCTTTTACTCTGAGATTGTTTCAGAAAGCTTATGTATTTATAACTGTTGTATAACAGGTTTGGCTTTTCATCTTTTTGTAGAAGAAGGTAGAAAATACAGGGAGAAAGTTACAAAAAAGAAAATTTAAAAATATATACAATGTGTATCTAAAATGAATAGGTATTTTCTTCTTCCCAGTAAACCTAAATAGATATTTTCTTCTTCCCAGTAAACATTTAAATAAGGTTGGTATCCTATGAGTAATCAATCAAAGTCCACAGATTCATCTACCTTTTAAAAGAAAAAGGCAAGGTTGGAGTAGTCATTTCATGGAGAAATGCAGATGGTAAACAAAATTATAATAATATTAATAATATAGGTCAAATATCCCTTATCTGAAACACTTGTGATCTGAAGTGTTTCAAATTTTGGACATTTTTAGATTTTGAAACATTTTCATGTGCAATATGAGCTATCTTAGGGATAGGACCCAATTCTAACACAAAACTCATTTATTCATATGTGTACATGTGTACATATGTATACGTGTGTACCTTATCTGTAGCCTGAGGAAACAATAAGAAATTCTTATTTTGTATGTAAGACCAAGTTCCATAGTGTGGAATTTTTCACTTGTGGTATCGGGTTAGGGATCAAAAAGCATTCGATTTTGGAGCATTTGGATTTCAGATCTTCAGATTAGGGATGCTCAATCTGAATAATCTCTCTTGGCTATCACACTGACTAAGAAGATCTCTTTGTTCTTTTTTTGAAAATGATAATAAAAAGTGTTGATGTGAATATACTATGACAGAGTTTCATCCTACTTGTAGAATTTGTAGATTAATACAAGTTGTTAAACAGTAATTTGGCAATGTGTATCAAAAACTTCAAAAAATGTTGTGCTGCTTTGACCTTAAATCTAGATACTTGTAATAATCCATCCCAATTAAATAATCAGATGTTCAGAGAAAGAACACTCTGTAGGAATATTAACAGTAGCATTATTGTAGCAGAAATTGAAGTAGTGATTAATATGTATTTGAATTTGTTAATCTTCATGCCTTTAATATTTGACCTGTTGTTCTTATCACACTTTCTGATTATAAACAACACAGATTACCTTTTTTAATTAATATTTATAAGAAAAGCTTCTTGTGAACAAATATAATAATAATGTAAGTTACCTATATTCTATCAGTTCCTTATCAGCCTGCATGATAAAGCATAATACTGCTGCTAATAAGTCCTAAGAGAAAGCACAATTTTCTGTCACTTTTAATGAATCATTATTCTTTTAATGTTTATAAATTTCTGTTAAATTACCTTTGTTTCTAAATCTCAACACAGATCTTAAGGCCATGGTAAAGGGCTGGTCAAAGTTAAGTACAGAAACTTACTCACTTATGGTGGGTGTCTCCTTCAGATCGGAGAAAATAATCTGGAAATTACAAAGATTGCACAATTCAAATGCTGCTCTTGACTACATTTCATTGTTTGCTAAAATTTGAACTACGATATATGTTAGGCTGTCATATCAGATTTCTTCTTAAAAATCATATAAATCACTGATTCCCACTCAAAAAACATATGTATGTTTTTCGCTTCAGCTAATATATTTTCTTTTATGTGACAGCACTGTAAAAAGCACTTGATATAAACAAAGATCATTTTTGGGCCCTGATGTCAAGGAGCTCATGGTCTATCAGATGTAGCATAACTATGTTAAATACATTGGACAAATCACTATGAGAGTAAAGAGAGGAGATGCAATACTTGTGCAGAAAATTGGGAGCCATTTCCTAAGTATGGAAGAGATTCTGAATTTGAGTAAGATTTTCATAAGTAGACCAAAAGATATTTCTGCTGAAAGCAATAGCCTACAAAGATACGGAATAAAATAATTTGCATTTGAAATTACATTATAGAAGACAGCACAGACAAAAAAAAAAAACTAATATTGAGGTATGTCTCTTTAAAAAACATAATTAACATTTGTTTTATTAACTTATGTGCATTTTAGACAGCCGAAGGGAAGAGCCATCCTTACTGTTGGTTCTAAAATGGGGAGGTGAACTAACCCCCGCAGGCAGGGTCCAGGCTGAAGAACTTGGAAGAGCTTTTAGGTGTATGTATCCTGGAGGTCAAGGTAAATCTTGAAATTTCTTGAATTTGGTTAAATTTATATACTTTATTTGCAAATCATTATTTATAAGTACTTTTTTGGGGGGAGTACCAGGGATTAGACTCAGGACCTTGTGCTTGCAAGGCAGGCAGTAGAATCACTGAGCCAAATCCCCAGCCCCTATAAGTACTTTTTTTTTTTCTGGTTTACACTTTTATTTTTGAAAGTACTATAAGTACTTTTTGATTAAAGAAATACAATGAAATAAAAATATAGCTTAAGTGATTCGGGAATTTATTTTTAGGAGATTATGCAGGATTTCCTGGTTGTGGTTTACTTCGATTACATAGTACCTACCGACATGACCTCAAAATATATGCCTCCGATGAAGGGCGAGTCCAGATGACTGCAGCTGCTTTTGCAAAGGTATCAGTAAATGGATTTTTAAATTACTAGAATTTTTATGTAATACAGCAGTTTAAGAGATTTTTACTGAAGCAATATTTAAAATTACCAGATTTGGAACTTCTAAGCCAACGACTGGCAGTGATAAACTATAGTTTATATATTATGAAATTCAAAATATAATGAAGTTATAACATCTTCTATTTTGCATATTAATTTTAAAATTATTGCCTTTGTTTAATATGTTTAGGGGCTATTGGCTCTAGAAGGAGAGCTTACACCCATTCTAGTTCAGATGGTGAAAAGTGCGAATATGAATGGTCTTTTGGATAGTGATAGTGATTCTTTGAGCAGCTGTCAACAACGTGTGAAAGCGAGACTTCATGAAATACTTCAGAAAGACAGAGATTTTACTCCTGAAGATTATGAGAAGGTGGGTCTTAGCACACTGTTTTATATTCTGAAAATATTACATGCAGAAAAATGCCTAAAATGTAATTGTCATGTTTAATGTCTTTTAAAGCAAATATTTTTGGAATCACCAGATAGAGAAATAGAACATCAGCACAGCACTGGCCCTTATCTGTTCCTCCCTTCATGATGCTAACCCGTTTCTATCTCCTAGAAATAACTATGATCCTGACTTTTTTTCCCCATTAAGTTTATTGGTACATTTAAAGAAAACAATACAGTTACATTTATCATTGCATTGGGATCTGTACGTTTACATGGTATATCTTGGTTCTTGTATATCCCCATACCCTTGCCCTCCTATCACCCCCTTCACCCTTCCCTATTTACAAAGACTTTGTTTTTATTTTTTCATTTTTTTCTTTTCGCTTATTTCCTTTCCCTACCCCTTCCCACTTCCCCTTTAGCCATTTTCTTCCTATTTCACACTCCCAGTTATACCTTTTGAACCTTATTTACACTTTTAGTTTTTCACACCAGAGAAACTATTCAGTATTTACTCATATGTGTCCTATTTCTTCAACTTAAGAGTATAGCCTCAATGTACATCCATTTAGCTATAAATGTTTCTAGTTTCTCATTCTTTATGGCTGATTAGTACTCCATTTTATAGAAAAACCACATCTTCTTTATCCATTCTCCAGTTGATGGGCTTTTGGGTTGTTTTCAAGTTTTAGCTTTTACAAACTGTGCTGCTATAAACATGGGTGTACAGATTTCACTGTGGTATGATTCTTTTAATTCTTTCGGAAAGACACCCAGCAGAAGAATAGCTGGGTCAAATAGAATCTCTAATCCTAGTTCTCTGAGGTATCTCCACATTGATTTCCACAGTGGTTGCACCAGACTGCACTCCTGCCAACAATGGAGGAGGGTTTCTTTCTCCCCACAACCCCGCCAGCATTTGTTATTGGTTCATTTCTTTTTTTTTTTCCAGCTTTAATTGAGTTTATTGGTACATTTTAGGGATACAGTACAGTTACATTCATTACTGGGATCTTGTACCTTTACCTGACAGGTCTTGGTTCTCATTTTTTCCCCTTGTCCCTGCCCTCCCTTCACCCCCTCCTCCCCTCCCCATCTACAAACACTTTATTTCCATCTTTTCATTATCTCACTTTTTTTCTTTTCCCTTATTCCCCTTCCCCTACCCATCCCACCTTCCCTACACCTTTAGCCCCTTCCTTCCCATTTCACAATGTCAGTAATCTTATTAGGATCTTATGTATTATTGCAGTTTATTCACACCAGAGAAACTATTCAGTATGGTTATTTCTTGATAGAAGTCATTCTTCTTGCTTTCATCTTCATCTCTCAAATGACCAGTGATGTTGGACATTTTTTCATATATTTATTTGCTGCTTTTATTTGTTGGTCTGAGAAATGTCTGTTCATTTCAGATGCCCATTTTAGAATTGAGTCTTTATGTTTGCGGGGGGTCTGATTTTTTTGAGTTTTTTACATATTCTAGATAGTAGTGCTTTGCCTGCAGAGTAGCTGGTAAAAATGTTTTCCAACATTGTAGGTTGTCTCTTAGCTCTATTGGTGGTTTCGCTTGCACTGCAAAAACTTTTTAATATAATGAGATCTCAGTTGTTTATTCTTTGTGCAAGCTCTTGTACTGCTGAGGATTTGTTCATAAAGTCTTCTCCTATGTCAGTGTCTTCAAAATTACTTTCCAGGAAGTTTAGTGTTTCTGCTTTGCTATTTAGATCTTTAATCCACTTGGATTTTAGTTTTTGGCATGGTGAAAGATAGGGATCTAGTTTTAATCTTTGGCAAGTTTAAAGCCAGTTTTTCCAACACTATTTATTAAAGAGGCTATCTTTCCTCCAGTGAGGATTGTTGACTCCTTTGTCAAGGATGAGGTAGCTGAGTATGTCTGGTGTTGTTTCTGCATCTTTTAATCTATTCCATTGATCCTTGGGTCTTGTTCTTTGCCAGTACCATGCTGTTTTTATCATAGTGGCTTTGTAGTATAGTTTCAAGTTGGGAATTGTGATACCTGACTTTTTATATTGCTCTTTTTTTATAGTCTTTCTGTATCTAGAATATCATAGATATTTGGATTTGTGTGTATATCTAACCAAAGTAGTTCTAGTTTACTAATTATTTAAAAAGTTACCTTTTTCAAATTTATGTTTTTGGTGTCTTTATTGAAAATCAACTGCCTATAGATTATTAATTTAATTCTGGGCTCTCTGGTTTTTTTTTTTTTCTTCTATTGGTTTATGTGTTAGTTTTTATGCCAGTACCTTGTTGTTTTGGTTCCTCTCACCCTATAGTATGTATAGAGATCTGGAATCATGATGCTTCTAGCTTTGTTCATTTTGCTCAAAATTGCTTGGATTTTTTGGTATCTTGTGTGCTCCCTGTGAATTTATGATTGCTTTTTCTATTTTTGGGAAGGATGCATACTATTGGTATGTTGTTATTAGTTCTGTTGAATCTACAAACTGCTTTCCATAATATGTACATTTTAACAAATGTTATTTTTTTTCAATCCATGAATATGAAAGGTCTTTCTTCTTTTTTGTCTTCAGTTTTTTCATCAGTGTTTCATAATTTTCATTGTAGAAGTTAACTTGTTTAGATTTATTCCTAGCTATCATATTATTATTATATTCTTCTTATTATTATAGCTATTGAGGGTAAGATTGATTTCTTGGCTTCTTTCTGAGCATGTTTTTAATTACTATATAAAAATACTATTGATTTTTGTATTTGAGTCTTTGTTCTGCAACCTTACTAAATTTATAAGTTCAATACTTTTTGGTGGATTCTTGAGATTTTTCTATTCATAGAATTATGTCATCTGCAAATCAAGGATAATTTGACTTTTTCCCTTTCTGTGTCGGTCTTTTATTTTTTTCTCTAGTCTTATTGCTGTGGCTAAGACTTCTAGTACTATGTTGAATAAGAGTTGTAAAAGTAAACATCCTGTCTTGTTCTACTGCCTAGAAGAAATGTTTTCAGCTTTTCCCTGATGATGTTGACTGCTTGTTTGTCTTATATAGACTTTATTATATCGAGATGCTGTCCTTTTATACTTATTAACCTTTTATCATGAAAGGTGCTGATCTTATTGAATGGTTTTTCTGCATCTAGTGAGATGATCATTTGGTTTTTATCCTTTGTTCTGTTGGTGTGATATTGTGTTTATTCATTATGTTGAACTATCATTGCATCTGTACATAAATCTCATTTTATCGTAATCTATAGTGTTTTTGGTGTGTTGTAGGATTTAGTTTGCTTGTATTTTGTAGAGGATTTTTGTATCTCTCTTCATTAGGGATATTGACTTACAGTTTTCTTTTTCTATTGTATCTCTGTCTGGTTTAGATAATCAGTATAATGGTGGTTTTGTTGAAGAGTTCCTTCCTTTTTAGTTCTTTGGGATAGCTTGAGAAGAATTAGTGTCAGAATGGGTCTTCACATTCAGAAATTTTTTGTTTTGTTCTAGTCTATTAATGTTCTCCACAATATTTTTTAATTTTATGTTTTGAATTCTTCAGCTCCAAAATTTGTTTACTTTTTAAAAACTATTTCTTTGCTGAATTTCCCATTCTTATCAAGACCTGTTTTTCTAATTTCATTGAATTGCCTCTATTCTCTTATATCTCACTGAGTTTCCGTACAGTAATTATTCTGAGCTCTGTTTCCGGCATTTCATTAAACTTCTATTCTCTGGCGTTTATGTCAGTGAGTTATTATGTTCCTTCAGAGGCATTATGTTACCTTGCTATTCATACCACTTATGTCTCAACTTTGGTATTTGCACATATGGCACATCTCTCAGAGTTTGATCTGGTGGTTTTCGTAGTAAAACTTTCTCCTGCAGATGTATCTTCTGGTGTCAGTTTGTTATGGCTTTGGTTCCACTTGGGTACAGTGATTTAGCTCCATATGTATTCTTTAGCTGCAATTGATTAATTTAGGTGCAGTGCACACAGCAGTGGGCCAAGGAGCCTGTCAGTCTCTGTGGATCATGCTGGAGTGGAATTAGTCCAACAGGCTGGCATGTGTGTCACGGATGAGTTCATGCTGGAAGGAAGTACATGGCAGTGAAGGGAGGATTGTGCGTCAGAATGGCACTGGTGGGAGAGAGACAGTGTAGAAGATGGACTCGGCTTATCCTCCAGAATAGTGCAGCGCTGTGCACACCCTTGCACTCCCTAAGCCGGGCTCAAGGCCTACATAGAGGATGCTGGATTCCAGAGCAGCAAACATTTCGAGGGACCTTGGGAGCTGAGAGACTCCCATTACAGGAAGACTGTTCTATTTCAGAGACGTGTAGTATTTCTTTCCCATCTTTATAGAGCCATCTTAAATCTTCCCGGTCCACAGTTTCTCCATTTCATCTACATTATACTCCAGTGTTCTCTTTAAGTATTCTAGCCAAAGTGCAGCTGTTTCTTCTGTGTTACGGACTTTTGTAAGAGGTAAGCTTACCCAGCACTCTACATGGCTATTTTGCTAGATGTCTGTTACTATTTAATCACTCTTTATTATTTATTTAATTAAGAGCTTTCATTTAGGGTTATTTTTCTTATGAACAAAAAGTAGTGTAGTAATTCTATTAGTCTGGTAGTGGTGAATTCTTGGGATTTTTGTTGTTTGTCTGAAGATGTCTATTTCTTTATTCTTGTTAAATATTTTCACTGATTTGGAATTCTAGGATGATGCTTAGCAGTCATTGTTTATCTTAAGAAGTCAGCTGTTAGTCTTATTGTTACAGTTTTGAAAATAATTTTTAATAGCTCCTCACTACTTTTAACATTTTATTTTTATCTTTCATTCATAGCAGTTTTCTGTTGTAAGTCTAGATAGAAATTGCCCTTGTTTTTCTCTAGTGGTTTTAGGTACTAATGCCATGTGCTAGACTATTGCTCTTCCATCGAACTGCATTGTACCTAGCCCCTGTAGATCACTTTATAGCCTGCTGACAGTTTATTGGGATTTTTTCATCTGTGGTTTGATACTTGTCATTGGTTTTGAATAGGCTTTTTGGTATATTACATCTCTTAAATTCTTCTGAGTTATCTCCAAATATATGTTTGTTGGAGCTTATTACTTTGTCTTTTCTTATCTATAATTTGAATTTCTTCCTTTTTTCGTCTCTGTGCTTTATTCCAGATATAATATCGTAATGTATGTTCAATTTACCAAATTTATCTTTGGCTATAATTAATATGCTTTATTATCAACCACTCTATTTTTTTATTCTAGAATTTCTATTTGCTTTTTTAAATAATTGCTAGTCTTTAATTTTCAGGGGTCTTTTGTTTTTTTTGTTTTTTGCCTTCTTAAACATAAGAAATCTCATTTTTTTGGTGCAAGTTACCTAGTCCACCATAAGCAGAAATGGAGTTCTACTATACATTTTTTTATCTTTGTAGTAACTTACTTCATGTGGTTAAATAACTTGCCAAGCTAAGTGCCAAACCTGGATTTGTAACTGTGTTACGCATTAGTGGCTTTTATTGAATAGAAATAATATGTATATATTTCAAATATATAATAGCTTAGTGGTTAAGCACGTGAATTCTGTAGTCAGACTACATGTATTTGAATCCTACTCCTTCATATACTGGTTATTTGATCTTAAGCAAGTTGCTTATCTTCAGATCTAGGTATCTCATCTGGATAAAGTGGTGACAGTAATAATAGAGGCTTAGTGTAATTACATGTAAATATATGTCAAGGTGTTAAAACCATATTTGCATATTATAAATCAGTAACTGCTCATCAAATCTCATGGCTTAAGTTAGAATATTTTTGCTAGATATTCTTTGTGGGTAATCTAATGGTAGCTAAACTTGAATATTTTTGCAGCATGAAATTATGATGCTTTTACCTACTCCTTGATCTTTTTACCATATTTTGGATGACATCTTAGTTTGTGGAATAGAATTATTTTTGGAAAATTTTGTATGCTCTCTTAGGTAGCTAAGAATAACAAGTTATAAAATATGTACTTCATTCATTTGTAGCTTACTCCATCTGGAAGCATTTCTCTGATCAAATCAATGCATTTAATTAAAAATCCTGTGAAGACCTGTGACAAAGTTTATTCTTTGATTCAAAGTTTGACTTCTCAAATCAGACATCGGATGGAAGATCCAAAATCATCAGGTAAAAAAAATTTTAGGGCATAAAATAAATAAACATCAATCTAGTTTTAAGAAAGCAAGCCTCTCTGAAGATCAGGGTATAGTATGAGTTAACATGTATGCAGCAAAGAAATAATAGCTAAATTGTGGTTGTTTTTATCCATGATAATATGAAAAACACAATAGAACATTCTCATTTGATTAGTGTTTTAGCATTGTCAGATAGTTGCACAGTGTATAGGTATAATAAGAGGGAGGTGCAAACAAGATGCTAAGGGCTATGGCCCCGGGGTTAACTTGGTTAACAATCTGGACAACTTTGACATCTTCGATTTTTTTTTTTTTTTTTTTTTTTACTGGTACATACATGTCATTTGAACAATTTTTAATCTGTAAGATTCTTTTCTGCTAAAGGTTGTCTGCCTCTTGTGTTAATTATAGGAATGTAATAAAAATAACCAGAAAGTCCATAACATGGAAAAGATCTTTTACAAGTTTTCAACCCAAGTTTTTATACCAAGGACTTAAGTCTAAAAAATATTTGATTGCTAATGTCATATGCCTATAGTAATATGTTCTAACTTTATATAGTTTTACCTCTACAACTTTAAAAGTTTCTGATATTCTGATTTTAATGTATATTCTTAATCAGATTTTTAAGCTAAATGTACTGAAAATGTGATGTTGTTTTAGATATTCAGCTTTACCATAGTGAAACCTTGGAGCTTATGCTACGTAGATGGTCCAAGTTGGAAAAAGACTTTAAAACAAAGAATGGAAGATATGACATTAGTAAGATTCCTGATATATATGACTGTATAAAATATGATGTCCAGCATAACGGTTCTCTAAAATTAGAAGATACAATGGAATTATATAGGCTTTCCAAGGCTTTAGCAGATATTGTTATCCCTCAGGTAACTAATTATTAAGAATCAATTTTCTTAAACAGTTTTTAAAGTACATATTTTAAATGTCTAGATAGAGTTGGTTTTCATGACTAGAAAACTTTTAAATTAAGTAATTATGATTTATATAGTGAACCTTTTGTTTTGCTTATACTAATCACATCTGATTTTGAACATTTTTACTTGAAGTGTCTTCTTGAAAATAAATTGTATATTAGAGCAGTTTTAGTTTCACAACAAGATGAAGTGGAAGGTATTAAAGATACAAAAAATGAGATATATGAAAACTATAAATATAAAAAATAATCCAAATAGACTCACTTGTAAATGCCCTTATATATAAATGGTTAAAATACTGCCACTGTACGTTTTCTAACATTCACAGTCCATACTAACATTATGTTCCTTCAGTATGAAGGAGCAACTATACATTTACTTGGTCGTATATATGAGATGGATAGTTTTATAATGTAAAGCAGTGACTTACAAACATGAATCCTTTTTAAAAGTAGGTAAATATATCTTGGTTATCAAGAATGTGCCTTTGAGGTTTGCTTCAAGAAATGAGAATTTAGAAAACGAACTCAGCTTTTGGGAAACCAAGGCAGAAGAATTACAAATTTGAGGCAAACCTGGACAATTTAGTGAGACCTTGTCTCAAAATAAAATTTAAATGTGGGGCTGGCAGTATAGCTCATTGGTAGGTGCTTGCCGTGCATGAACAAGGCCCTGGGTTCAATCCCAGTGCCATACACAGAAACATTTTTATAATTATTGTTATAATTTTTCTTCTCACTGTTTGAAATGAAAAAGACAAATCTTATTCTTTAAATTTTTTAATTTTTCAAAATAAAAGGTTTTGTTTTTATAATGTAAGATACTTGAGTATTACCATTAAAATGAACACAAAATTCTACAGGATTCAGTTTTAACTGTGGGTTAAAAACATATGATCTCAAAATAACAGTGATGTGATTATAACTACATAAGTAAATTTACTGTGTTAGCATCGACCATTGTTATGAAGTTCAAGATAGAAAATTTATTCAAATTTTCCTATACATCTAAATGTATTACCTACTCTGTGACTAAATCTAGAAATGCTTTTTCTTTTTCATTCTTTTTTTAATAGCAAAACATTTGTTGTTACATTTTAGGCGTACATAATGATACCACTTACCGTAGAGAATTTGTACCTGCATTTAGCATAATCACACCTGTGTCATTACATAGTTTAACTTCACTCCTTTAGTTTTTCTACTCAATATAGTAGAAACATGTTAGAATAGTAGATAATAATACTTATAGTAGAACATGTTAGAATTGAGAATGATAAAATTGTTCTATAGTTGAAATGCACCATTACCATGTAGTTTAACTATTCATAATGAATTGTTAAAATATCATGACTAAAAGAAGCACCAAAGATTAATATGTTTATTAAGATTTGGGCTATCATTTGTGTTTTTTAAGTAATTCTTCAAACTCAGCTGTTCTCAATGACTATTATAGTAATTCTCTGCGAAAAGCAGATTACTTTTTCCCCAATAATGATAGAATTTATTGATGATACCTCTAAAATTGGGTGGGTGGTAAATCATTTTTTATATCTTGGTTCTCTTAAGACAAAAATTATACCCAAGCCTCCAGGACATGGGCATATTTTTAGTAAATTCATAACTTTTAAACGAGGAGACTTATATGCTTCAATGCAATTAAGTTGAGAAGAGGAAAAGTTGGATTTACTTTCTTAAATTTTTAATTTGATATTACTTTTGTGGCAGATACTTGGGAATTCTTTTTTTTTAATAGAATATTGTATTTAGTTCAATTAATAGTAACTTGCTTTATTGGTTTAGGCTTCCTAAGTCCAGAAACTGAACAAAATGCTGGTATTTTCAATCACTGAAAAAATAATTAAAATTAGAAGTATTAATAGTAATAATTTGTCATGAAAATATTATTTATAATGGAAGGAGTAAAATTTACATGTTTTCATGCAGATGAACTGTAAACTGTGATTTGACCATCCAGTCAAATATAGAAATTTTTACTTGTTTAGGAAAAGACTGATGCAAACAACACTGTCACTGTGTAGGAAAGATGTTTGTACCTTCTGGCATACTTCAAAGCATTACTGTGCCTCTAAAAAGACAATTTCTACTCTTAAATTTAATCAATTCAGTGTCTGTGTTAAGTGAATTAAAATTTAGAGATGATTTCTATGGTTAGCTGTAGATTATGAAATGCAGAGCATTATTCATAAAAGCATTTGCCATATAAAGTACAGACATTGTCATGGAAATCACCACAGAAAGCCTATAAATAGCCCATTTTGTATCTTAACCAGTTCTATTTGTGGCAGAAATATTGCACCTACCTATGAGAACACAGGTTTCTAAGAATTACTCGGTTCCAAAGAATGATGGCAGATGAGCCAAAATGTGTTTCGAAGAGAAAGATTTCCTTGAAAAAAAAATATATCTGTTGTAAAAGTAGAAAGTGTGTGTATTAGGAAAAAGCTCACTATAACATTATCAACCAAAAGCATATTAGTGTTTTGGAGTATTTTTAAAGGCCTCTTTATTTAAATTTATGTACATATAATTATTCTCATTAATTCATAACTAAAAATGGAATCAGAAAAAACATAGTGTTTTTTTTCCCTTCATTTAACATCAGGAACTTTTTATTTCAGCAAAGCTATGTGTAAATTTGTTTAACCAGTTTCTTGTACTTGGAAATCTGGATTCTCTTAGTTTCTCTCATTCTTTACATATGTCTTTCCATGTACTTAACCCTATTTCTGTAAATTTAGACCTCCTTAATTATTTTTTTATCCAGACCAGCAGAATATGAAACTGATCATTTCCTCATAGCTTGCTAAAACAAATGTAAAAATGTTTTTCCCTAATAATATTTTAATTCCAGTAGTTTTCTTTTGTTTACATATAGATTCACAATTATATACATACCCCTTTCGTATTCCTAGCTCACTGTCATGCATATTGGAAACATTATTGACTGCATTTAGGAATAAAAGCTTTAAGGTAAATGACTGGAAGAGGTTCCATTTTCATGGGTTCCCCATCTGCAAACAATAAGCATATTCTTTATTAGGCAATTTTGAGATTTGCTGTCTGTACAGATGTTTTGCCATCTGAATCTCTTTGGAGGTTTCTGTTCACGGGAAATAGTTTTTAAATTAAGGTATCCCAGAATGAACTTGGAAAGAGGGTATGTGTATTTCTTCCTTTTTCCATATTCTCCTTTTTTTGTTTGTTTATCCCTCCTCTTTGTGCGTTCTTCCCTTCTCACACTCTCCCATCCCACAGATTTTTTTCTGTCGTTTTCTAATCTACCATTTTGCAATTAATTCATAATTACTAGGTTTTTGCTGCTTCATTTTCATCAGTTCCTTATAATTTAATTCATAATGATTATAGACATCATAAATTGGGTAATTTCAGGGCATCTTTTCTCACTACTTAAAGTATCAAGGACATTAGCCAAGCTGGGTGTGGTGGTGCTTGCCTGTATTCCCAGCACTCTGGAGGCTGAGGCAGGAGGATCACTGTGACTTTGAGACCAGCCTGGGCTACATAGTGAGTTCCAAGTCAGTCTCCACTACATTATGAGACCCTGTCTCAAAAAACCAAAAATTAAAAAAAAAACAAAAAACAAAAGCTTTTAAGGAATGTGTTTCAACACTGGGATAGACAAAGTCTGTTTGTTCTTTTTTCTTTTTTTTGGTGGTGCTGAGAATCAAACATGGGCCTTTTGTGTGCTGGGCAGCCACCTTACTACTGAGCTGCACCCTAGCCTCCAAAAATTTTGTGTCTTAAATTATATTTCCTTTCATGTTTATTGCCTTTTGTCTGTGCTTCAGTTATTCTTGCCTTCATCCATGTTTTAGGGTTATTTTAAACATTTTAAATTTCCTGATTAAGCTGAATACTATTATAAAAGATTGCATTAATCCACTCATCCTCCTTTCTTTATTGTTCCTTGCTTTATTAACTCTGCCACAGAATCTTTCCAATTATATGTATAGTTTGAAATAGAATATTTGCAGTTATAAAACAGGCATACTGAGTTGTCTAATGTAGAAATACATCTTAATACAGTTATTTGTGTCTCAATAGAATTCCTTAATTCAGGAGTGCCTTTGTTAGAGTACTTCATTTTTACACCCTTTTTCTAATACTATGTATTTTCTGCTCAGGAATATGGTATAACTAAAGCTGAAAAACTGGAGATTGCCAAAGGCTACTGTACTCCTCTAGTTAGAAAAATCCGCTCAGACCTGCAGAGAACACAAGATGATGACACTGTAAATAAGCTCCATCCTGTGTAAGAGACCGTACTAGTTGTTTAAGTCTGTAGGGATCTGTTTTTGCATACTTCAAATCTAAATTATTTTTTAATGCTCCTATATAGAAATCGGGAGCATATCACTTGATATTTTGTGGAAACAGGATTGTCTAGATATTGCTGTTAATTAACTTCCAACCAAGGCTGTTTTTGACACCAATTTGGAGAAAAACAGGTGACTGGGAAGAGGGGATAGGTGTCATCATTTACAGAGGGTCATCACTGGGTGCCCTGTTCACCTACATGAATGTTTGTGAGTAACTTTAGGTCTATAACCTCTGTTATTGCTACTGGAAAAGCTAAAATAATCTCTTTAGAGTTAACATGAATAATACTAAGTTTATTGTCCTTTAACTAACCTCAGAGGACCTAGTTAGTTCCAGCTAACTTCATGTTAGAATAGTATCTATCAAAGTATAGTATCTCCTCAATTGTGTAAGTTACTCCTCAGTTATAGAGTGTGGTTGGAAGAATGGTAGGTTTATTTGTTAGGGACTTTTACCTCTAGGAAGATTAAATTCTATTTTATAAAATAATTTCTATATGTAGAGAAGCTTTTATTATATGGCTATGTTTTAATACTTCATACTTCCAACTTTAGGTATTCCAGAGGTGTTCTATCTCCTGAACGTCATGTCCGTACCAGATTATATTTTACCAGTGAAAGTCATGTACATTCTTTGCTATCAATTCTTCGCTATGGTGCCTTATGCGATGTAAGTAGAGCAAGCTTTTGCACTTTAGCTAAAAAGTTTTTTTGAATTAGTAATTAAATCACTTTTTACTATGAAGCTTTAGTAATTCATCATCAACTTTTGTGATTTACCATCATTTTCCAAGGATTTACTGTATTCAAAGCACTTTGCTAGATTTTGGGATAAAGACATGTTCTTTCCTTCTAAGAAGGTCCATGTGACCAACCCACAGCATGAGTATTTTAGGTGATCTTGTGGACAACTAGAGATGTGAAGAAAGAGATGCTGATGGATCTATTTCCAGAGGTTAGAGGGTTGACTAAGCTCAATTAGGCAGTTTCACTTAGGTCTCATGAGGTTGTAGTCAGGCAGTGGCTGGGACTCAGTCATTTCAAAGGTATTCTCACATGTTTAGTGCTTGTTACTTACCAGGTGGGACCTCAGCTGGGGTTGTTGAGCAGAACAGTAGCATCTGGTCTCTTCATGTGACCTGCTTTCTCAAGATGCAGTTAGGTTCCAAGAGTGAGTTTCCTAGGATAGCAAGGTGCAAGTGTATGTTATTTCTGCCATCTAACTTCAAAAATCATATAATGTCCTTTAAGTGGAACAATTTTGATCGAGCGTGAGTTTTGTCCCAGCAATGAGAGGAGGAGAGATTTATTTGCTCTTATGTTTTTCAGTCCAAGGCAGGAAGGGTCTGGTGGAGGAGAGGTGCTCCTCTCTTGAGGACCAGGAAGTAGAAAGGGAAGGGAGGAGCTGGAGAGGGAGAAACCTTCCATGTCATGTACTTGGTGACCTATCTCCAACCAGGCCCCACCTTCTAACAAGAAGTCAGCCATGACACCTGTGTCATCCAGTCACCTTTCAAACACATGAAGCTTTGGGGGCCATTTTTGATCTAAATCATAACAGTAAATAAGGGATATTTATTGATAGGCATATGTCACATACATCATTTACTATATGATAGTAAAGAGCAAAGCACTACCTTTATGGGATAGTGTCGTATTAAACCACACTAGGTGTTTTTGTGCTGAGAAGATTACAGACTGTTCTTTACTCTTTGAATCCAGTAATGGGTAATGTATTACAAGGAACTTTTCATTTTTACTTTGTATAAACTACTTTGTAAAAAGTTACCACTGGAGTTTCCAGTACTACTGGCAAAAGACTTTTAAAATGATTTAAACAGGCTTAAGAAAATTTTGAGACTTTTAAATGAAGTCATTTTGAAAAAATTGTGCACGTTATTATATGCCTTACGTGTTGTGATATTGCTCAGGATTAAACAAGCTACCGTGAGAACAGAGAGGTGACTTTCAAGTGATACAGTATGAGGAAATACTTACCATATTCCTTTTATTCAGGAATCAAAGGATGAACAGTGGAAACGAGCTATGGACTATCTAAATGTTGTCAGTGAACTCAACTACATGACTCAGATTGTTATTATGCTTTACGAGGACCCTAATAAGGTAAGTTAGCCTCTGGATTTGGCTGTGCTGCCAGAGATAAATGGCTTGAATTTAGTTTCTGTAAAAGTGTTTCCTGGTATATTTTAGGATCTTTCCTCAGAAGAACGCTTTCATGTTGAGTTACATTTTAGTCCAGGAGCCAAAGGTTGTGAAGAAGATAAAAATTTACCATCTGGCTATGGATACAGACCAGCTTCCAGAGAGGTAATGCAGATAAACTTTCAGTGCTTCGATAACTGTGGCTTTAGAGTTTCATCAGGTTACTGTAAAGATTTTCTATTAGTTACTATAAATAATTCTTTTTTTTTTTGTACTGGAGGTTGAACTCAGGACCTTGCACTTGTGAGGCAGGCAGCCAAACCACTGAGCTAAATCCCCGGCAATAATTCTTAACTCCTAAGTAGAAAACTGGCTTAAACTTTTTAAAATATAATCTGGGTAGAAAACATTTATATACATAGAATATTTCAAAATTTTATCTTTATTAGACTAGATTTTAAACCCAGTCTTTAGAATAGTAATGTTATATTTTTTATTGTTGCTTTACTTGAGGACTATTTCACGATAAACTGTACGTTAAAGCACTTGGAACTTTAATATTTACTGTATTAAGGATTAAGTACCATCTAGAAAATTTTATATAAGATTGACAATTTTTCCTTAAATATTTGTTAAAATTTGTTTGGAGGTCATCTGAACATGGAATTTTGTTTGTGGGATTTTTTTTTTTTTTTTAATACTGGGGATCAAACTCCAGACCTTAAGTTTGTGAGGCAGGCAGTGGTACCACTGAGCTAAATCCCTGGCCCTTGTTTGTGGGAATGTTTTAAATTAAATGTTTTGTTTCTTTGATAATAGAGACTTCAGATTTCTTTTTTTTAATTATTCATTAAATTTATTGTACATTTAGGTCTACAATATGATGGCAGTTATCGTTGGGAATTATACCTTTAAATAATATATCGTGATTCTTATTTTTTCCCCATTCCCTTGCCTTCCCTTCAACCCCTCCACCCCTCCTTATTTACAAAGACTTTGTTTCCTTTTTTCTTTTCATAAATTTATTCCTTTCCTTTCCTTTCCTCTGTGACTTCTTTCTTCCTCTTCACCTTTAGATTTTTTCTTCCTATTTCAAATTATCTATTATACATTTTGATCCTTATTTACACTTTCACTTTCTTATACCAGAGAAACTATTCAGTATTTACACGTGTGTCCTATTTATTTCACTTTAGAGTATGGCCTCAATGTGCATCCATGTAGCTATAAGTGTCTCTAGTTCCTTATTCTTTATGGCTGAGTAGTATTCCATTTTATTTATTTATTTATAAATTTAATATATTGGTACATTTTAGGTATACAGTACAGTTACATTCATCATTGGGATCTTGTACCTTTACATGCCAGGCCTTGGTTCTCATTTTTTCCTCTTGTCCCCACCCTCCCTTCACCCCCTCCTCCCCTCCACACCTTCAAACACTTTAATTCCATTTTTACATTTTCTCATATTTTTTTCCTTTTCCCTTATTCCCCCTTCCCTATCCTTCTCACTGTCCCTACACCTTTGGTCCTTTTCTTCCTATTTGCTAAGTGTCCCATTTTATTTTTTTAAAACCCACATCTTTATCCAGTATCCAGTTGATGGGCAATTGGACTATTTCCAAGTTTTAGCTGTTACAAACTGTGCTGATATAAATATGGGTGCACATATATCGCTGTGGTATGATTCTTTTAATTCTTTTGGGAAGATACCCAGCAGACTTCTAATCCTACCTTTTTGAAGTATCTCCATACTGATTTCCACAGTGGTTGTACCATTGTCTTTTTATATCCATTGTGGTAAGTTGGGCTTTTTTATTTTATTTGAATTAGGGTATATAGTTGTTTGGTATCCTTATATTATCTATTATCCATAACAGTGGCAAACCTATGGCACTCATGCCTCGGTGGGCTGTGTGTATCATTGAAGCTCTGAAAGGTTCGCCATCGCTGGTCTATGATCTGCAAGGTTGTTCTTTTTTTCATAATGGTGACTTCTTAATGCATCATTCCTCAATGAATGAGTTTTGGCAAGAACTTATGCTTTCTTAATCTTTTCAGAGAACTAACAGTTTCCTTTGTGGATTCTCTCTATTGAACATTTATATTTTATGTCTTTAGCCTCTGATGTTGCTTTCTGCTTCCTTCTCCTTCTCTTCGGTTGTATTTTGTTGACCAACTCTAACATATTTGATGACTACTCAGACCTGTATTTAAAGTTTTCTTAGGGGCCGGGGATTTAGCTCAGCAGTTCAGTGGCCTGCTTTGCAAGTGCAAGGACCCGAGTTCAATCCCCTGTACCAAAAACAAAACAAAACAAAAAAAATGAAGTTTTCTTTTTCTAATGGCTGCATTTGGAGCTCTAGTATACCTTAGTATCTCCTTAGCTGTATTGCATAGATATGTTTTAGCAGTCAGTTCAAAATATGTTGATTTCTGTGTGATTTTTTTTTTCCACTAATGGCTTTGGAGGTATATGGCTTAAGCATACAGAATCTACCTATGAGCTTTTGTTAGTGGCTTCTAATTTAATTCCTCTGATGTCAAAGACTTTATTTGTTGTGCTTTTTGTCTTGAATATATTTAGAAAGTATTGGCCTATGTATACTTAATTTTTTATAAATGCCACATGCATACTCAAATGTATATTTTGTTATCTTTGGTTCAGTACCAGTCAGCCAGGAAGGTTTATTACTAGTGCTTAATCTTTTGTATCCTTAAAAGACTTTTTGGTCTGATTGCTGTTTATTAGCTACTTGGAATGGTATGAAAAAATATCCCATGGAGATTATTGTCTCTTTTTCCTTATGATGTTTAGAATTTTTGCACCACACTTTGAGACTGTGCATACAAATTGGGACTATTTAATTTTTCTTTTCTCTTTCTTAATTATTAAAAGTCATTTATTTATGCCTAGAAAATATTTCTTGCCTATAGTCTACTTTGGCATTATAGCTATAATACCTTTATCATTTTCTTTGTATGTCTTTTCTTTTTTCATTTTACTCAATCTTCTTGTATGTTTCTATACATTGTGTGTTAATTGTAAACATCATATGGATCTTGGATTTTTTAATCTATTTTTAATAATCTTGGCCTTTGATTTGTCATATTTAACTTACTGTAATTACTGATGTATTCAAGCTTAACATACCTGTCATTTGTTTTGTATTTTTTCATCTCTTGTACATTTCTTTTGCTCTTTTAAAACCTCCACCTTCAAGATACTTTCACTACTGTATGATTGTCTTTCATTTTCAGCAGTTTAACTTTGATATGTCTAGGTTAAAAGTGCTTCTTAATCCTGTAGCATTATCTTTTATTGCTTTCTGGAATGTTTGCAGTAATTCTCTTTTTAAATAATTACTCTTTGCCTTTTCTCTTTATCTGTATTAGATTTATAATACATCTTAAACCCTTTGGCTATGTATTTCTTACACTCTTCTTTATATATTTTTTTCTCTTTGTTCTTCATGCACAGTATTTTCTTTGTATCTCTCTTCTAGTCCAGCAGTCCATTTGTAGTTATTTTTCAATCTGCTCTTTTTTTTTTTTTTTTTTTTTTTTTTTTTTTTTCTGGGTTTTA
>NW_022900915.1:27120962-27133987 GCF_012274545.1 Fukomys damarensis | reverse complement strand
TTTTTTTTTTTTTTTTTTTTTTCCTACCGGGGATTAAACTCTAGACCTTATGCTTACAAAGCAGGCAGCGGAATCACTGAGCTAAATCCCCGGCTCAATCTGCTCTTAAACTCAAATCATTGAGTCCTTAATTTTAGGACACAATAATAGGGTTTAGTTAATGAATCTTAGCTCCAGAATTCCCATTTATAATTTCTAGTTCTTAACTGAAATTTTTGGTCTTGCTGTTAATATGTGAGCATATTAATTTCGGTTACTATAAAATGTTTAACTAGTAACATTTTCTGGATCCATTTCTTTTTCTCTTTTTCCTCTTGGTTTTTTTATTTTTATTTTTGTGAGTTTTTTTTGTACCGGGGATTGAACTTGAGACCTTGTGCTTGCCAGGCAGGCAGCAGAACCACTGAGCTAAATCCCCGGCCCTCCCATTGGTTTTTGATCTCTTATTTTTATTATTCCAGGCTTACTATTGATACAATCCTGGATACTAAATATTGAAAACTGCAGAGAAAAATCTGAACCTGTAGTTGATACTGTCATGTTTCTCCAGTAGAAATCTACTTTTGCTTCTGACTAGGAGGTAGGCTAGGAGAACTTCAGTAGAACTAGCACTCCCAAACCATCTTCATTCACGTAATGTTTGAGATGATTCAGAATGGGTATTCAGTTATGGAAGAAGCTGATATATTTCTAATTTACCCTTAGAATAAATTCTTATCCTAATTTACTTAGAAGTAGCCAGGTAGTTTTGGTATGTATCACTTAAATATATCTGTTGCATGTTAGAGTTCCTCCTTCTTAGCTGATCTTGAGCTTCAGTTTGATTAGAAACATATAAATGTATATATAAATAAATTTTTTTTCTAATGATACTTTGATTTATCTTCCTGATAATTTAATCCTTTTCTTATTTTATTAAGAGTCACCATTTATTTCTAATAATATTTCTTGACTTTAGTATAAACCCTTCTTAGATTCCTCTTCTAAAGCACATAATACAGTATAGTTTGAGTGACTGTATTCTCAATTCAGGGATAATATTTAACAAACCTAATATCTACTCTTCCTTACTGGCATTTATTTGTACATTTGATAAAGTTTAACTGATTACTGTGTTTTATATGTTTTTTATTGTCATTTTACTGTTAACTTTTTCACAGAGTATATGTGTTTCTTGAAATTAGAGTCTTGTTCATCTCCTTCGCAGTAGCCAACGTAATACTAGGCTGATATAAGAGTTCAACCAAAGCTAATTCATCTTAGAGAATAAGTTTTTATAGATATATTTCAGTAATTATGTAGTTTGTAGTTGAATTTGTTAATCAGAAATATTTAAATATGAATTTTAAATATATTGCACTTTTGCTCACAGAGTGAAGGCAAGAGGGCTTTTAAAATTGATAATGATGATGAGCCACATACTTCTAAAAGAGATGAGGTTGATCGAGCCGTGATACTATTTAAACCGTTGGTATCAGAGCCAATTCATATACACAGGAAATCTCCACTTCCACGATCTAGGAAGATGGCTACAAATGAAGTAAGTGTATGTGTCAGAACATGTTTTTCATAAGGTAAACTAACTATATAGTAATAAAACTGAAAAGAAAATACAGCTTTAATTATGTAGCTTGCAACCTACCAAGATTTATCAGCTTTGTCTATTTTTTAACAAATTTCAAAAGATATAAGTATATAGAAGTAGTTAAGAAAATAAAGATTAGTTTTAGAATTGGGGGTTTTATGTATACTCTTCATGACGAAATTGAATACAAGGCCTAACAATATGATAAACTAATTTTTTTTTTTGTCTTGCTACATTAGGTTATTCTTTAAAGAACTTTTTGAAAGTCTTAATTTAATGGATCAGTTTTAATTTTTATTCAAACTAGACAATTGCCAGAGATGCTTCAGTAATAACTTATTCTATTAATATTAAGATATTAATTCCAAATTGTATATGGTGTGGTGGTGCATGCCTGTAATCGCAGCTACTTGGGAGTCATGAAGATTACAAGTTGAAGGCAATCCTGGGCAATTTGGTGAGAGTGGGGAGGGGCATTGGAATATAGAGTGATATTACTGTAGAGTCTTCACCTGTGCAAGGCCCTGGATTCAATTGTTAGTACAACAAAAAATAAATAAATAAAAATTCCAGGTTGTTAGCATGATTGAAAAAGCCCAGTAAGAATTTGAAAGTTTGATGAATATGCGATAGTTGAAAATTTTTCTTTTGCATTAAAAGTTCTATAATTAAATAGGTTAAACTAATTCTTAGGCTCACGGATAGAATAATATTTAAATAACTACAAAAATAACATTTAAAAGGAATGTTAAGCAGTTGGAATGAAGTTTGTAAAGTAAATTTTTAATACTTTAACTTTTGCTTTGAATTATCTGTTCTCTGTAGGATGATTCTCCTAGTACTGATTGAGTTCAGTGCTTATAAATCCCTTCTTAATGCTCTAATAAAAGTGTAAAGGAAGAAATTAAACTTGAGATAGACAGAACCATAAACTTTTAAGTTGGGAACATTTTTTGTTGACGTGTATGTATTCCAGATCCGAATAATCAGGTGTAACTTTAGGAGCTGGTGGGTAAGAATATAAACAAAAAAGAATTGTGCTCATTTTTGCAGCCCCAAATATACAAACATGTATTGTATACTTTTTCAAATTTGACAGTTATGTATAAGGAAAAAGTTTGTCAGTATCTATCAACAAAATAGCTTGCTATAACTTCCACAGAAAATATGTACTTATTAGGGTTGCCTAAACATGTTTTCAGTTATTTTTTTAAAGGGTGGTTAAAAAAGATGTTAATGTTACAGATCTTGGAATTATCTGTTCTATTGTAGCTTAATTGAAAAATAAGAAATCTAAGGTTATGTTTGGCTATCCTGAATTCAGAAAATTGGCAAATGACTTAAAACTACCATCTGTAGCTTACAAAAAAAAAACCCCACCATTTGTGTGAGGGCAGTGATTTTGATGTATTGTTCAACTAGCAGTCTACAATTAATCACATTGTTAATAATTTAACTATAAAACCCTTTCCTCTGCCCTCCGAAAAGTGTGTCTAACACTGAGCCAGCAAAATGTGCAAATCTTCGTATATTGCCACTCACTGCATTTGTAAAGCCTTCACTATCGCTGCCCTTGTTAATTCTTAAAACATAGGGCACATTTTAAACTTTTACTGAAAGTCTTCAAAGTAAACATCCATTCCAAAAAAAAAAAAAGAGATATTTCTATGCCATGCTAAACTTTTCCTTCCATAAGATAAATTATTAAAATAAAACCGTGAAGATATTTTTTCAGCTTTCACCATCTCCATGGATATCAGAAGTTTGTACTTCCAAAAGGCACAAAGAGGAAAAGACTATTCTCTTCATTTTTTGCAAGTAGATTTCACTCTGTCCTCATTGTCTGACATATGAAAATGCAAACATATAAAATGAGAATGTTTGCTGCATGTTTTGCCTACTGCACTCTATAAATAATCTTTGGAGGGGATAAACAAATGATGATAGCTTACATGTAAAAACAAATACAATTCGTATCCATTTCATAATCTGATTTTTTTTTTAGTATGTAATTTATGTACACTGGAATTTCTTTAACCCTTTGTACAGTACTTTAGTGTTTGGGTTGAAAAGTTTATCCAAAAAAATCTCTTGAATATCTAAAATTAAGCAGAATACCTTTTTATTTGAATAGTTGCTGAAAGAACATTAAAATCTTTTCAGTTTTAAGACAGAAGAGACAACTTAAGCCATATAAGTATTTTAGATGTTTTTAGTAATGTATTTCTATACTTGTTATCACATTAAAATTTATGTCATTCCTATCAAATTCTCAAACATTGAAATATTTGGCTCCCAAATTGGTTTAATAGTTTTTTAAAAAAATTGATAAGCAAATGAGGACAAACTGTATTTTTTTTCTTTCTGATCATTTGGCTCTGTTGTATCTAACTTTGCATGCTCTGCTTTTTTTGTTTTTGTTTTTTTGCCTCCTTTCTCACTTCCAGGAAGAGAGCCCCCTGAGTGTGTCTAGCCCAGAGGGTACTGGTACCTGGCTGCATTATACCAGTGGTGTGGGTACTGGGCGTCGAAGACGCAGATCAGGGGAACAAATCACTTCTTCCCCTGTCTCCCCCAAATCATTGGCTTTCACATCCAGTATTTTTGGCTCATGGCAACAGGTTTTTAAACTTTACTTCATTAAACATTTTTCTTCCCCGCATTCAGAGCAACAAACAGCTGTCTTTGAGGACATCTAATCCCTTGTGTTTCACATCAGAGTAAATCCTTCTGTTTTTTACTTCATTTCAGTATGCTTTTGATACCTGATAATATTTGAGGGAAAGAAACCACTTACACTGTATATGTTCAGCATTTTTATTGGGCAGGTTTTAAATATCCAGGATTTAAAAAATAAGTTTTATTCTCCTGGAACTTCTGCTTGCTAATAAAATTATTTAAAAAGGAAATAAATCTTTCTTTGACGTTAGTTGTCTTTTAAAACTTTCAGAAACAAAACTATGTAATTTGATGGTAAGAAAATTTAACTTTTCACCTATAATTGAGAAACGAATCCATATGGAATTTGCTGACAATGTAATAATCATTTTTTAAAATATTAAAAATTATGTGACTTAGTTGTAATCAACAAGATAGATCTAATATTGACCATTCTCTCCCTCACTATTCCTTTACATGGAAGTGTCTGACAAGAGGGGCCAAATGTATACGTGCCCATCAACAGTATGGTTCAAAATAAAGTGACTTCAGAAGGACTTTCTGTGATGACATTTGGAAACTTGAAATACTCGTTTTTATTACAATGGAAGATCTGCTGTAACACCTGACTTTTCTGATAACTTCAGCAATTTCCTTTTGGAAATATAATACACATGATTATAGGAAAAGGGATTATGGTATCCATTAAAGCTGTGTATACTTAAAGGTTACTCTGATAAAGCCCATGCATGGATCAATAATTGTATGGTGACCTCAGCAGTCTGTCTGTCTTTTCTTCTGTATGTGATTGTTTTTTCCCCCTTGAAATACAGGAGCTGTTTAAGAGTGGGCATTTTGCTTCTTTTAAGAGAGAGTGAAGTTATATCAGTCTATTAATTGTTTCTTTTCATCTGTCTCGTCTCATTCATGATGTTTCATTCTGAATGCCTGCTTCGCACCACTCATTGCAAGGACCTTATATGAAATGGACTCCCTTCAGAAGGGGATCTTGCATGATTCTCATATTTTATGTATTTCTACTAATATTTACCATACAGCTTATTAACCTTGTCTGTCTGGAACAGGCTGCATATGGACTTTTGAATTTATTTTAAAACCCTTTGTTTCATTTATTTTGCTTTCCTTGTGCAGGTTGTATCTGAAAATGCTAATTACCTTCGAACACCAAGAACTCTGGTGGAACAGAAGCAGAACCCTACTGTAGGTATGTGGTATAAAGGAAACTGTTTCATACCCTCTTATACTCAGTACTGTGCAAACACGTAAAACTCTTTAGTGGAAAAAACATGACCAAATGCTATGCTTTAGTTTGTATTTAATGCATACTAATTCCAAAATGTTGAGTTTTACAAATCAAAATACACAGTTAAGTTTTGTTATTATAAGAAATAGCATTTAATTTTGTTATATGACCCTTTGTCCACTGTGATAACCAGTTCACCTGCCAATTATAGTTTTTAATTTTATACTTTGTAAGTTAATTTAAAAAGAAAACTTTATTTACCAAATTGATATATATGCAAAGATCTTACTGCATGCAAACAAGAAATTTATTTTTTCTGATTAGAAAACAATTTAAGGTGTTTCAAATTCTATCTAGATATGCTAATTTTCCTTTTGAGTACTTCTTAAGGAAAACCAAAGCAAAAAACTAAGGTATGTACAGGTGTACACTTACTTTTTATTGAACTACAGAACATGATTGTTTCTTTGCCAACACTGAGAGCAACATTGGGAAACATTTTTCCAAGTTCATTGGTTTTACCCTCATGTATGATGAACTACAGGAGGTAATGGCATATTGTTTTCTGTGAATAGTTGTCTAAATAGGTTTAATAAAAGCATGAATAGATTTCACTGTAAATTTGAATTATATATACCGCAGTCTTTATACAAAGATAGAAATTTTGTTAACGCCTACATATTTAAAGAACTTTTAAAAATATTAATAGTTTTTGATTTTCCTACCATGTCTTTATGTAGATTTATATATTATCCCTTCTTATTGAATTGCATAGAAATTTATTTAATCTTTCCCCAGTAGAGGAAGTTTTGCCTGAGTATAAAGACTAGCTTCAAATTAAGCATCAGTATACATTAGCTGTGTTTTACTTGCTGATGATATGTTTTATCAGGGGCTTTAGTTAATGTCTTAGGTCATTTATTAAGTTTCAGAAATTGAAAGTGGATTAGGCCTGAGTCACTGAAGAAAAATTATTTTGCTTGATGTCACAAATACATAAGCTTCAATGTACTTTATTTCATAAGAATGATGGCATTTCTTAGGGGCATCAGAAAAGATTCTTCATTTATAAGCCTACATTTAAAAGTATTGATTTAATATAACTTAATTTTTACTAGGGAAGATTTTTTTTTTCCCCTATTGCCTACTCTTGCAAATTGATTGTCAGAAATTAAATTAAATTAAAGTGTCTTTAATGCTTTTGGAATATGTATATCTAATTATTATCTGGGCATATTGTTTTTCCTCAAAGATAACAGTGTATGCAGTGTTAAATTAACCCATTTGTACATATGATAAATGGTGGTAGTTATTAGAAGCATCGTATTAAAACTGATACCACTAGGACATTACAGGCATATTGTGAGCCTGTTCAAGGCACTGCCAAGGGCTGCCTGTGTATTGGTAAGAGCCATGTTAACTGCATGCTGCATGAATTCCCAATGTGAATGGAAGAACACCCGTTGTTGTATGTATTTTCTCTAACTCCCATCAGGGTCTCACTGTGCGGGCCTGTTTAGCACCTCAGTGCTCGGGGGTTCTTCAAGTGCACCTAACCTACAGGATTATGCTCGTACGCATCGTAAAAAGCTGACCTCTTCTGGCTGCATAGATGGTATGTGCACACATGCACACACAGATTCATACCTGCACCCACGCACACGCCCCTGAGCAGTATTTCTCAGAGCAAGTCTAAGGCCACTGGCTGACTCAAGTGGTATCCTAGCACCCTTTACCTAAACGACTACTGGTGTTCTGTTATCTGCAGTGTGGATCCATGTTTCATCAATTAATTGTAGTTAGACTTACATCAACAGTTAATGGTTGGTTGAAATGGAAAATTTAGACCTGCATCATGTGTATTCTTCTTATAGGAAATCGATGATCCATGAAATAAACAATAAATTTTCTTCAGTCTTTTGAACCTTTGTTCATTGTTAACCTTTATTTTACCTATCAATTTTGAACTAAAATGAATACAATGTTTATTAATGGGGAAATATAAATATTTTAGGATTCCTGGCTGTAGGAGGTCCTATCACTGTTAATATATTTTAAGTTTTGATATTTTGATATTCGGAATACCTTGGAGGCTCATGCCCCTCCTGCTAATAAGTGGACGTTTTCAGCTCTTTAGGGATCAGTAGTATTTAAAACATTTGCTCATATATCCACAAATTTACTTTAGTCAGTAAAACACGGACTTAGCAAAATTGCCAGCTCATCCTGCTTGTCTTTCTTTTGTATATTTCATTACACTTTTGCCTCTATCATCAAGCCAGTTTACTGCTTTAACCAGTATTTGGCTTATTACCTTCTCTCATTGTCCTTTCTGCATGTCACCTAATTCTAACCTCCTCATATATTTGTTTTTCCCCTCTTTTTTTTTTAAGTGTTCTTCTTTTGGTAGCTGTTACGAATTTCAGGTACCTGTTTTTCTCTTTCTCAGACGCCACACGCGGTTCTGCTGTTAAAAGGTTTTCTATCTCATTTGCTCGACACCCAACCAATGGTACGTTTTGCTTTTATTTTAAAAGATACTCCCCTGCTTCATCCCTTTTTAATTTTTCTTTTATTTCAAAATACTGGGTATACAGTATCATTCATTGCTTCATCCTTAATTTCAATTGGCATACAATTCCAACTTATATACTCAAATTATCGATACTGTGTAGCTCCCTTTTAGCTATAATTTACACCATAATTTAACATTACTTGTCAAATTTTAAAATGACACAATGATGCATTTTAATCCTAAGTCAATGTCTGAAAATTCTAATTTCTCAAGTGATCAGCTGACATATATTTTTTAAATCTAAGAATCACTGTTCTTTAATTTGTTCTTAATTTTAATATTTTTCTTCCTGCTTCTCTGATCACGTAGTTGTTTAATTGATATATTTGACAAAAATATAAAATAGCCCATGTCAAATAGTGAAATGACAAGTGTTTTGAAAAGTTGTTAGAATTGAGGTGATACAGATTTCCCTGTGTAACATTATTTATCCCTGATTCTTTGTTTAAGCAAAACTGACTTGGTCTGGAGCACTCTGAAAACTACAGCATTCACTTTGTCCTCATGTAACAAAACGGTTTACCATTATTGAGCAACCAACTCCTTTCAGTACCACTACTTTTTCTTAGAATTTGGTGATCCTGATGGGAAGAAGATTTAAGTTAAAATTTAGAAACTCAATTTAATTAAATTTTGGAGGCTGAATAGAAAATTTTGTGACCATTATTTGTAAACTGAATTGTTGCAGTATTACAGCTTCTTAATTAAAGATTGATCTCGTGGGACAAGAGAAAGTATTTACTGATTATTTTAAAATACTTGAGGATCAAATAAATTCTTTTATACCTATATGCTTTTATTTGGAATCAACGTGCTTTCTTTCACTCTTATTTTTAACTACAAATAAGTCTTTGAAAATACTCAAACTTTTGTGAAGCTTAAGGATTCAATACAAGTTTATAGACATTCCCTCCCTTTCAGATCTTTTAACACATGTAGATAACATGGGCTAATACTTCTTCAAGGTGGAGTAAGAAGATCTCTTTCTCAACAAGTGCAATTTTAACCTTAAAGTTTAATGTGCCTTCCATCCATTGTAGCTCTTTAAATGCTACTTCTTAAAGAAAAAGATGCTCATTTGATACAGCTGCAGTTTCTAATGCTATCATATGAATAAGAACCTCTTAAAAGAAAAACAGAAGTCACAAAGAAAACAAGTCAGAAAATTCTAAGAGATGATTCAGGTTTAAGACTGTAGTTTTTGTACTGAATGCTTATGTATTTAAAGCCAGTGCTACGGGTTTTATGTAGGAGAACTCTATATTTACTGAAGATAAAAAAATAATAATATTTTTTGTTAAATTTAGCTGAAAATAGAATATTTCTATATTCATTTGATTTAGGCTTTTTAAGAAAATATGGCTTTCCCACACATTATACAGTTTAATGTGCATAAAGTGTATTCTTTTCAGTTCTAGAAATACTTCTTTCGGGCTTTCAAGATTTGCTATTTTTTTTTTCTTTTTTATGCTGTGTTGTCTTATCTGTCCTATAAATTGTCATTTGACTCTTCCTTTCACTTTTTATTTCCCCTAACTTTCATGTGGTTTCCATCTTTAACACATGTCACGGACTTCCCCCTCCCTTCATCTTTAGTTCAAGGATGGTGAAACAAGTATCTTCTGACAGTGCTTTACCTTATTTTCTGGGCCTCTGTGCAGAACACCTACACCTATATAGGTGCTGGTCCGTTTCCTCTGTGGAATTTCTAGGCTCCAGTGGTATGTTTTTATAGCTTCTAAACATGTCAGCAGGGTGGCTTTTTAAATTGCTGCGCTAACCCTTTCATTGTACATAAAAGAAAAGATTCCTAATGATAAATGGGAAAAAATGGAGTCCAGAGGAACATGATTATGCTATCATTTGCTTGTTATAAAATCTAGCAGGTAAATGAAAGAAAGTAGCTATTACAAAAGAGCTATAAATCTTGAGGAAAGGAGAAAAACATTCTGCTTAGTGTAATGCAAAGAAAGGGTTTGCGCTTATTGCATGAATCTTGTACTTTTAAAAAAAATGTAATAGTTCTGCAAGCCTAATTTCTTTAGTGCTAAACTTAGGTATTTTAGCTGCTATTATGGTATTGTAGTTTTCTTTTATTTTTAAGTATGTGTAATGTTCTGTCATGCTTTGGTTTGTACCTGATAATTAAGCATATCAGCTTTATAAGGCCCATGGTTTTTTTCATAGGAAGATAAGATTCCCTTTCAATCAGTGAAATTCCCTTTTCTTCCTGAGAATTCCAACAGCTTTCAGGTCAATATTTCCTCCCAAATTTAAAGTAAAAGAGCCCAGAATTTGTAAATGAGCATATGTCTGCTGTAGTTCTATTTTGCGGTCTGAGTTAAATTTAACTTTTTAAGTAATGGTATTGGATGTTTATGTAAACTTAATTTAAGCACTAAAAGTATTCCTCTGGAGGAGAATCAATTTGAGTTATTGAAAAGGTAGATCCAGAAAGACCTGTTATTATAGCACTATATGAAAGCAATTTTAAAAGCCATTCAGGTGAATAAATTTTAAATAGCCAATTTTCTTTTTTTAAAGTGAATAACCTGTATCCTATTTGTTTAAAAGAAGGAACTGTGTGTTTTAGTGCTTTTGTTTCCCTAATGGTATTAATACATAGCTGCATGATTGTTTCATGAGATCTTTGTATTTCTGTGCCATTGTTAAATATGAATGTATTTGTATTTTGTATCGCTTTTTATGTGGCCTAACTTTACTCAGCCAGTGAATTCCAATAATAGAATTATTGGTACTAATTCAATAAAGGTAGGTGAAATATGTTTCAGAATTATAATTCCAGCAAAAGTGAAGGAGTGTTGTTTTAGGGTCACATCAGAGAGGAGTGCTGGCTTTGGCATGCCTAGAAAAGTGTCCAGAAATCATACTTCCCAAGTAATTATGTAATTGTTTTCTAACAAATTACCTTCAGTACCCTGACATCAGGGACACATTTTAGCATCAGCTTATTCATCTGTTGAATATACCTGACTTTAAAAAACAAAAACTGAAATTTTTTTTCTCTAAAGTTTTCTTCTTTAAATCTTATTCTTAGATTTTACCAATATAGACAGAAATTGTGTGCATGCTGTACTATGTGATTATATTTAAAATAAAATCTTTGTCACATCTTGTTTCAGTTCCATATTGCATAGCATCTGGTGTCATGACTTGAGAGATCTTGTATGTTTGCATGTGATAGTTTGAAAAGACCTAAACTTCCAGTTCTAAGCAATAATCATCTTCCTTTCTGATTATTGATTTTTTAAATATCCAACTTTATTTTTTCATTTTCTTTTTTTTCTTTCTCTTACAGGTTTTGAATTGTATTCTATGGTTCCGTCTATTTGTCCTCTAGAAACTCTTCACAATGCCCTGTCTTTAAAGCAGGTGGATGAATTCCTTGCTTCCATTGCTTCTCCATCAAGTGAAGTTCCATGGAAGACCCCTGAAATTTGTAGGAAAATTTACCTTCGTCATTATTACTTAATTTTTTTATGTTTTTCAGTAGATACTAACTAAACATTATGAGAATTTGAAAAATGTAAACTTAAGTAGTAGTAAGGAATGGGATTTCAGGAGAAAAAAATGTAAAGGACATTATTAATAATTCTTTGGTGTAGTGTGCAATATACCACTTTTCTTGATTCTTCCCCCAGAATCTTTTTCTTATAAAAGGAAAAGTCTAAGACCCATCAATAGAAGCTAAGAGTATAATATAGTCATAAATTGTTAAAAGCTATATTTGCTGAAAATCACACATTCCAATGTATATCATTTTATAACGACCTTTTAAAATAATTTACAAAGCGATCAGTCTCTACATTAAGTAACACATACACACATTCGCCTAACCCTTTGCCACTTTTGGTAGGTAGTCAGAAGGAGCTCTTAATTAGAGTGGAAATTTTCAAAAACAAATTTTGGCTAAGACCATGAAAGAACTACCTTTTTATAAGAAAGATGATTTTGCTGACTATACTGTGTAGATCTTGCCTTATCTATTTTTTACTATTGTTACACAGATTTTAGAGTTCATTAAATTATGCTGTAAGAAATAGTCTGTAATGTTATCACACAATTGGCAGGAAATTATTCCATTATCATACTTATTTGTCTTTTTTCAGCCTCACGTTCCAGTCCAATCATGAGAAGAAAGGTGTCTTTAAATACTTACACACCTGCAAAGATCCTCCCAACACCATCGGCAACTTTAAAGGGCACTAAAGCAAGCAGCAAACCAGGTTAGGGATATATCTGAGTTTATAGATTCCACGTGCACAACAAGTAGAAATGTGATAATAATTTACTTTTACATGTGAAATCTGTTTTTCAGTAGGATCATTACACTTTCTACTACTTTTTAGAGTAAGTAATGATCCTGAGTTCAAAATGTATTATTGTAGCCTATTTGTACATTTTTTGTCTCTGTTGTTTTCAACTCCATTTTTTTGTTTGTTGGTTGTTTCCCCCTCCCCTTTCATCTGTTAATAAAACATTTCGTATACAGACTTTTCCCCAAACTAGTTTGAGTTCTCTTCTTTTCCTGAACCTAAAGTATTTTATCTCTTCATTCTTAATCTGATGATCTATCAAACTCAGCTTTTATCAGCATTTTTCTTTTTAACTTTGTGGCACATTTGATTGTGGTGTCAGTTTCATGAATTGCTCTCTTACCTTGACTTGTTCTCATTTGGTCTTCTTCCCATTTGTCTGATTCTTCTCTTTTCTTGTTTGATGATCCTTATTTTTACTTTCCTGTTTCAGACAGGGACATTCTAATCATTTTCTTTTGTTCTTACCCTATGTTTTTTTCCTCAGAAAATTTCATATATCTTTAATGATTTTACTGTAACCTCAGTTGGAAATATCTTCATTCTTTTCTGCCTTTCAGTGGTTTCAAATATTCTTTTTTTTTTTTTTTTTTTTTTTTTTTTTTT
>NW_022900915.1:27086544-27120734 GCF_012274545.1 Fukomys damarensis | reverse complement strand
TTTTTATTACTGGGGATTGAACTCGGGTCCTTGCACTTGCAAGGCAGGCCACCAAACCACTGAGCTAAATCCTCAAATATTCTTTTAATGAAGACTTAGTGCTTGGGAGTCAGCCAATAGGGCCTACATTAAAATCTGAGCTCCGTTCCTTATTAGCTATATGGCCTTGGGTTAGTTACTTAACCTCACTAATCCTTAGTCCCATAGTCATAAAATCTCCTTTATAAAGAGCAATAATATCTCCTTTATAAAGTTGTCAGAGATGAATGCGATAACATATATAAAGTCCTTGGCTCAGATTATAGAACTCACTAAAGGGTAGCTTCAATTGTTATTGATTATAGCCAAACTTTTCTGTTTAAATAAATCTCAGCACTGATGCCATATTTTTCTCCTAAAATTCTTACTTCACTGTTTTGTTTTGTTTTGTTTTGTTTTTTATGTTTTTGGCACTGGGGATCAAACTCAGGTCCTTGCGCTTAAGAGGCAAGGCAGCAGAACCACTAAGCTAAATCTCCTACCCTTCTAAAATTCTTGATTCCTTTTCATCTTTGCAGACCTAACCCAAAACCACTTCTACTGATAATGTGTTTTTTTAATTATCAAAACACAAACTTCAGTGATACTCTCTACTATTTGTTCTAATATACCTGATTTTATAGCTCAGGTTACCAGGCATTATAAATCAGTGTCAGTATCTTAAGTAGGTTTGAATATTGTACATTCTAACTGATCAGGATTGAAGCTATGGAATTAAAAATGCTGAATGTCTTACATTTAACTTTTGATGCATTCCATATACAACACAAAACTAACATTTGTATAGTTTCTTTTATTACAGAAGTTAGTACCATTTTTATGTTCACCATAGGTAAAGAGAGCAGTAGAAAGTTGTGATTTGTCCTATTCCACTTAGTAGTCAGTAGATGTAGGACTGGAATTTTTTTAGAATCACAGTACATTGTTGTTCTTTTTATATTAAACATAATATATTCATTTTGCCACAAACATTTTTAAGTGATACAGTTAAGGAGGTATTTTATGTATTATATTTGACTTTTCTAATGTTAAGCTAACCTTGCATTCCTGAAATGAATCCTACTTGGTAATGGTGTATGAAAAAAAAAAAAAATCCCAAAATTCTCACAAAAATGAACTAGACTGAGTTCAGTTTTGAGGGTTCTTGCATCTACGTTTATGAATGATATTGATCTGTAGTTTTCTTTTTTTGTAAGGTCTTGAATTTTCAAGTTTTGTTATCAGAATTATGCTATCTTCATAAAATGATTTGTGAAGTGTTTCCTCCTACTGTATTTTCTGAATACATTCTTTTGTTTGTTTGTTTGTTTTTGAGTTTTTGTTTTTTTGAGACAGGGTCTCACTATGTAGTTGAGACTGACCTGAAACTCACTGTGTAGCCCAGGCTGGTCTTGAACTCACAGTGATCCTCCTGCCTCAGCTTCCCGAGTGCTGCAATTACAGGCGTGTGCCACAACGCCTGGCTTTCTGAATACATTCTTTAAGATTGTTATTTTTCCTTAATGTTTGATAAAACTGTTTCTGTGGCAGTTTTGGTAACTTCCATTTTTCAATGAATTTGTTCATTTTGTCTAAATTGTCAACTTTGTTGCTTATTTATGATCATTTTAATAAATGTAATAACTGCTCTTACTACTAATACTTTATATTCTGTATTTTAATTGACCATTCTTACTAGATATTTATTGATTTTGTTGGCCTTTTCAAAGTACTATCTTTATCCTATTGGATTATTCTTGTCTGTTTTAAATTTAAATAATTTTTGATCTTTTAATTTTCTTCTATTTAGTTTTTGAGTTCATTTTGATCCTCTACTTGTACTTTTTTTTAGGTCACTGATTGTAGATCTTCTCTTGTTATGTGAACATTTAAAGCTATAAATTTTCTCCTGAGAACTTTAATGGCAACACACAAAAGTTTTGTTATTGTGTCTTCATTGATTCATGAAGTTTTAAGAAGAATATTACTTAACTTCTAATTATTTGGAGTTTTTTTTAGATATCTTATTACCAATTTGTTATTTAATTTTATTATAATTGCACAACATACACTGTTTCATTCTTTTAAATGTGAAACTCATTTTAGGGCATAACATTTGGATTAACTTGACTGGTACAGATGCACTTAAAAATGGTTACTCTGTAGTTCACTGATCCTAGTGGATGGTTTTATCATTACATCAAAACTGTTAATAATGTTCACATCTTCTGTTTTGACAGGATATAGGAACAGGAAGATAGTCTAGGTAATATATCAGATATATTAAGAGCAAAAAATCCATTCCTTATTGCAAAATTGTCTAGTTTTTATTTTAATTTGTAAATTTTGCTTTGTGTGTTTTGGAGGTCTGTTATTAGGTGTAAATATGTGGTTGTTAATTCATCCTAATGTTTTGAATTACTGTAATGAAATTTCTGTCTTTGATTTCTACTAATATTTTGCCTTACCTTATTTTCAGAGGTGATTATAACTAGTCCAAATTAACTAGACAGTAATGGCTGTCTGTATATTTAAAGTGTATTTTTTTAAACAACATAAATTTGACATTTTCAAAAATGACATTCTAACAATATCTGGATTATACTTGTAGTGTTTATAGCCCTTTAACATTTAATGTAATTATTGACAAGTCTGCTACCTTATTATGTTTTCTCATTGTAATTATTCCTTTGTTCTTTCCTGCTCTATTTTGTATTCAATATTTTGTAGAATTTAAGTTATCTGTTGACTTCTGCCATAACTAGTGGTAACTTGGTTCACAAACTTAATTTGTTCTACAATTTTGGAAAGATGGCCATATTCATGATTATATAGGAAAGACTGCTGCAGTCGTGTTTGTCACCCAATGCAGAATTTGAAAACAAAAGCAAAATCTTGCCAAATGCTTCTGTTTGTAAACCAAATTGTTTGCAAGCAAAAGCATTCGTGAACCAAAGTGTCACCATATTTTTACATTATCCTTTGGTTGGTTGTTCTAAACATATATTTTTAACATTTCACAGTCTACTTTAGAGTTAATTTTGCATCACCCTAAAAATCCTGCAGCTATATAAGTTGGTTTACTTTCTCCTTCCATCCTTTACGTATAGTAATCCATATGTATGTATGTATGTGACTTCTGTTTCTATTATACTCTAATACAGTATTAACGATATTTTCCTAAAATAGTCCCATTTATTTTAAAGGAATTAAGAGGAGAAAAAGTCTTATATTTATCTACATATTTGCGTTTTTTTTCTTATGTTCTTCCTTCCTTAAAGTCTCTGTTTCCATCTGGTTTCATTTGCCTTCAGCCTGAACTTCTTTAGCATTTTTTAACAGCGGACCTGCTAGCAATATGTTCTCTTCATTTTTTTCAGGCTGGAAAATAAAGACAGGGAATTCTGAGTAGAAAGTTTTTCTTTCTTCACTTTAAAGATGTTCCATCCCATCGATATCAATGAGAAGTCTTTGTCAAATTGAATTTTTCCTATATAGGCAATGCTTTATTTTTCTCTGCATGCTTTTAATATTTCCTTTTACCATTGGTTTTTAACAGTTTATAGCATGCTTAGGTGTTTCTTCTTCATGTTTCTTTCTTTTTTTATTTTGTTTTGTTGTGTAATAATCCTGGTTGGTGCTTCTTTTACTTCTCATTTTGCTATTAAACCCAGACAGTTCTTATTTCAGATATTTTACCTATTCTTTTGCTTGAAATATTTTATTTGATTTTTTTCAGAGACTTCTACCCTTTTATTCATTATAAGCATATTTTCCTTAATCCTAGAATATAGTTTAAATTGCTGTTTTAAAAATCTTATGTTAATAACTCACCTCGAAATTAGTGTTATTTTGTCCATTCTTAATAAGAAAGCAGTTTTCTTGTTTCCTACTATATAGAGTAATTTTAGATTATATCCTAAACATGAACGATAAATTGTAGGAATTTTCAGTTTTGTTCCTTCTAAGAATGTTGGTTGTTGTTTTTTGTTTGTTTGTTTTGTTTTGGTACCTGAGATGGAACTCTGGACCTTGTGCTTGTGAGCCAGGCAGTGGAACCACTGAGCTAAATCCCTGGCCCTTTTGGTTATTTTTAAAGTAAAGAGTTTACGGTAGCTGAACTCCAGTTGCAGAACTGTGTCCCTTGAAGTAACTGACAGCTCAAATTTCAGTTTATTTCTCACAGCCTTAGCTGAGCTGCTTGTATAGGCTCTGCTCATATTGATCAAGAGTTGGCTGAATTGCAGTGTCTCCATTTCTAGGATTTTTAACCTCACTTTCTGTCTGCTGTATTTGTTGTCTCCCCTAATACTTGTTGCATGGCTTTTTGTGCTAGTAAGATTGGCTTTTAGCCATTCTACAGAGTAAAGAATGGTACCTGTTCCAAGCTAAAAGCCATTTTAAAAAAGGGAAATCATCCCATATTATTCCTTTCTTACAAGTGTTGATTCTTCTCTAGTAACTCTTGAGTGAGTTTTTTACCCTTCTATGTGTTTATGTAATTCTTCTTTGTATATTATACAACACATATGCTTGTTTTCTGCAGAATTTTGATCAGACAAGAATATACCCACCCATAATAAGAGTAATACAACTAACTCCCCCTATAATGGCTTTTTCCTAACTCACAAGGCCTTGATGTTCACCACATATGGGAGAATGAGTCTTAAATCAAGGATGCTTCTAGTTTTCTAACCTTCTAACATTTTAGAGAGCAGTAAGAGGGAAAAGAGTAAACAGGGCTGGGATGTAGTTCAGTGATGCTGTGCCTACCTGGTAAGTGCAAGGTCCTGAGCAAGATCCTGAGTTCAATCCCTAGTTCTGGGAAAAAAAAGTAAATACATGTTTACCAGGAAAATGATTCGGGTTTGTTTTCTGTTAGATATCCATAGAGTTCCAGTAAACTGGTAGATATATTTATCTTGAGATTAGGGAAAAGTCCTGGGCCACAAATACAATTTTCAAAGCCATTTGCACAATGGATAGTAGTTTAAAATGATGGAAAATGAATTAGTTTTCCAGGAAGAATATACAGTGAAATTAGAGATTTATTTTGTGACTACAACCCATTGTTTTCTATATTTTTGTTGAATTCTAAAAAAGTTTAAAGTGGTATATTAAATGTTTATAATGTTTAACTTACCTCACAATTCATTAAGAACTATTCTGTTACTCAGCAGTATTATTTGATTTGGAATTGCTTGTGTAAATCTTAAGCAACAGTGTTTCTTTTTCTGTATAGCTGCCAGTGGACCTTCTGGTGCAGTTGCTCCTAATACCTCATCTCGAAAAAAGAGTATACCTAGCAAGACAGAAGTGCATGAACACAAAAAAACCACTGGGAAAAAGAAATAATAAAATCTTCTTAGCAAAAACTGGAACTTCATATACTTAGGAAAATCACTTGTTCGGTAGAAAAAGACATAAGCTTGGCTGAAAACTGTCAAAGCAAGTAATTTATGTTTCTCCTCAGACATCTCTGTGTTCATTTAAAAATGTTTTAAAATACAGACTTTTTTTTTTTAATATTCAGGTAAGGAACTTTGTCATGACAAGGAAATGTTTAAAATAATGTTACTGTGTCCTGTGAGTAGCAAAATGTGATAAAGTTCTGTTCATTGTCAGTATAATGTTTACCATGTATGTGTAATAAAGAAGAACATAAAATCTCGCTGGCCTGAACCAAAGTTCAGAGTCTGATATGGTCTCTGTATACACTTGTATTTTTATGAGACTTCATTTAGCTGTAAGAATCTAGCTTAGGTTGAAATGTGGCTGGCAAGATTACATATTGGTAACTTTTTTGAAAGTCTATTTCCAAAGAGATCTCACTGAGCATTTACTTTAGAAGATTTGTCTTAATTGTTACAGTGACATATATGCTGCAGTATCTAGTAACTGGAGGATTAGCACATGGATTATTTTTTTCAGTCTGTGCTTTGAATTTTTTATTGTATGTTATTTAAAATATTACATATACAGTTGGGAGAACTATACCTTTATGCATATAAATTTGTATATTAATTTGTAGAAAATATTTTCTTTATATTTCCTTACCACAAGAGGTGCTTTGTTCGAGAAATTTTTGCTTTCAATATGGCCTGAAAGGTACCTTTGGAGTTTTTTTTCTAAGAGATACAACTAACAAGTTTATACATTGTTATACTTATTTTCAAAGTCCTTTTTAGATCTAATGAACACAGCTGAAAAACAAATTGTCAATGTCTATCACGTGAGTAGGTACTGTTAGTGTCTGTTTCACCATTTCCATTCTTATGTCCAATATAGCAGTTGATCTCACTGAGAAAGCTTTAAAAATAAGCATATGAAATAAATGCTCTTTACAAATGAATAGATTTTGAATGAAAGTTGAGATTATAGTATTGTGATTTATCTATGATGTAAAAAAAAATTATCCTTGGTGCTTTTTTCCCCCAATGCCCAAATAATTGTGAGCCATTTGAAATTATTTAAACTATAAACCAAGCAATGCAACCTACTAAGAATTCCATGCATTGCAAATTGCATAATTTAAATTGCTAATGCATTTGCTTGAAGCTTATGTTTAGAAAAACTACTAGATCCTCATTATATGAATACAATTACTATAATTCTTCAAAAAGGTTCTTCTAACATTAAATCAGCATATATAAACTGACTTTTAGAAAATAAGCATTTTACATGTTGGTAGTTTTAAAAGGTACCAGATACAGAAGTCACAAATATGTACAATTAAATAAATTCATACACTTCACATGAATGTATATTATATGGAGATATGTCTTGTAAACAGTTGAATGTACCTAAGTTTTCCATATGTGAAAATGTGGTTAGTGTGCTTATTATAGGGGTAAGAAAACTACTCTTGTTTTTTAAGTGGACCTGAATAAAATACTCTTTCCAGAATCAGTGACTTAAATGATGTTATTTTTATTTCTGTTCTTTATCTCTTTGCATTTAGCTTCAAACTAGAAAGCTAGTCAGAATATCTCCAGATATTACCAAATACCTGGGGCAGGTGTGGAGGGGCAGAATTGCATGTACTTAATCGTCACAGTCCTAAAGCACAAGATCATTTGAAGAAGAAGGAGATAAAAATCAGTGTTTTGATAGAAAGAGGGACAGGAGTAACCAACAATGTGTACTACACACTACAATTTCATTATATTATCAGTACATCTTACTCACTTTCTCATTGCTGGGACACAGTACCTGACAGCCACAACTTGTTTTTTTCAATTTTTTTTTTATTAGTACATGTTTACAGTACATAGTACTTACATTCCTTGTGTGGACCTGGTACCTATACATAACATCGTAATTCTTTTTCCATCCTCCCCCACATCTCATTCCCCTTCCCTTTTTCCAAAGATTTATCTTCATATTTCTTATTATCTTTTTTTTTTGTTTTTTATTTATGTGTTGGGTTTCTCATATAAGAGAAACCGTGCAGTCTTTAATCTTGTGTGTCTGATTTATCTCCCTCAATATTATGATCTCAAAGCTGACACCCACAATTTAAAGGAAGAGAGGTTTATTTTGGCTCACAGCTTTTAGAAGTTTTAGTCCATAGATGTCCAACTCCAAGACAGGATAGGAATGGTGGAAGGGCCTAGGCCAGGGAAAGTTGCTTACATCATGGTAGCCAAGAAGCAGAGCGCAAAGGGAAGAGCTGAGGAGAGAGATACACCCTTCCAGGTCAAACCCCCATGACCCGCCACCAACCAGCCACCACGTCCTAACAGCAACTTAGCTATGACCTCATCAGTGGACTAAGCCACTGATGAGTGTAGTGCTCTAGGATCCGGTCACCTTCCAAACACATGAAGCTTTTGGGTGATGTCAAGATCGAAGCATTGCATTTGCTATAGTTTGTTCCATTAGTGACATCTTAATTATAATTTTGAATTAAATATTTAATTTAGATTCTGTCTGGTGAACCGATAAATAAATTTAGTGCAGTCTCACTCAAAAATCCATCAGCATTCCTCACAGAACTAGGAAAAAATTCCTAAATTCATATAGAACCAGAAGAGGTCAGAATAGCAAAAGTAATTCTGGGCAACGAACAATTTAGATCACAATCTGGATTTCAAGTGATATTACATAGCTAGAGTGATTAGGTAAAAGACCAGCATGGTACTGTACAAAAACAGACCTGGATGAATGGAACAGAATAGAAGATGTATTAACAACCCTAGGTACATCTAGCCATCTGATCTTTGGGCTAAAAATATACAGAAGGAGAGATAGCCTCTTTAGCAAATGGTCCTGGGAAAACAGGTTGAATCTAGACCTCTATTTCTCAGCATACTAAAATATAAATCAAGATGGATCAAAGACCTAAATAGTAAAGTGAAAACACTTAATTTGCTGAAAGATAAAATACGTAAAACTTAGACATAGCATAGATATGGACTTTCTGAACAGAACCCCAATTGCACAAGAAATAACATGAAGATTCAACAAATTGGATTATATCAAGTTAAAAAGTAAAAGAAGCCCTTAAAAGAATGAAGGTGTAGGGGAAAGGAAATGAGAGACAAAAAATAGGAGAAAAGGCAAAAATGGAAACAAAGTCTTTGTAAATAGGGGAGGGTGGAGGGGGTGAAGGGAGGGCAGGCATAAGGGGGAAAAATGAGAACCAAGATCTGTCATGTAAAGGTATAAGATCCCAATGGTGAATGTAACTAACAAATTGGAATATCAAGTTAAAAAGTAAAAGAAGCCCTTAAAAGAATGAAGGTGTAGGGGAAAGGAAATGAGAGACAAAAAATAGGAGAAAAGGCAAAAATGGAAACAAAGTCTTTGTAAATAGGGGAGGGTGGAGGGGGGGTGGGAGGGCAGGGGTATGAGAAAAAATAAGAACCAAGATACATCATGTAAAGGTGCAAGATCCCAATGATGAATGTAACTGTACTGTATATTTAAAAAGTACCAATAAACTCAATGAAAAAGAAGTAGACAGTCTAAAAAAATGACACCCAATACTCACTTAGCACTTATTTCACTCCAGACAATACACTCAGTCATTTGACCCTTATGATAACCATACTACCAAGCTCTTACCGTTAATAAATGATAGAGGCTAGATTCAACACCAAAGAAACTACCCTGTGATTCATGTATAAATAAGTATTGAAATGAATTGATTTGAAATCTCAAAAGCTAAACACAACTGTCTCAAAGAACCAAGGTGAGATCCTTAAATTAATTCTCAGAGAAGGCTTTTATTCAAAGTTATAATGACTGAAGAGAAGGAAGAAATCAGAAGTTTCATCTCCCAGTGGCCCATTTCTAATTTGTATTTCATGCCTACATGGCAAATTCAATATAATATCCTCACAGTTCTCTGGCCCTGCTCTTTTCGTAAAGAATATTATCTTTAAAAACTATTTAAAATTTTCATAATAAAATATCACACGGAATAGACTTACCTTTCCTCTGTTGGGAATGGAATAAATGGGAGCCCCTAAGCGATCCAGGGGGCCTTGTAAGGGGAGAGATTCGCAGGCACTGAGAGCCAAAGCAGTACACAGGGCAGAACAAAACCTCACACTCTCTCCAGTGTCCAACAACTTAATTATCCCTCTTAGCACCACAGAAGCTGTGTAGCCCAGGCAGAGTGCCACCCTGGATAGAGACTCCTCTTCCTATAAATACAAAATGTTCCCAAAAGGCTTGTGGTATACAGCAGTCCAAGATTGTAGTAGGCTCCCCAAGGGCCAAGTGGCCCACATGAATCACAGAGTTCTCTTGAGCACTTTGGGCAGTGAAGGTTATCTAGTTAGCTCACTAGAAAGATAAAATATACTGGAATTTTAGAATTCTGAATTCTAACATTCTCTAAACTTGAATTTGTTTGACTTCCTGAAAATACAGCCTCTTTCCTAGAACTAGAGATCCCAAGGCTGACCAAAAACACATCTCTGCCTCCCTAGAGAATTACTCAGGTGTTTCTGGGCTTCGCTCAATATTCCAATTGACTTGGTCAACACTGATCAATGACTAGCACTTGACCCCTACCTAAGTGCTTTTGGACAAATAAATTTGATTAAATTGTTTTGAACAACTTTTGAATTACATTTAAATAGTCATATTTTAAAATAGTAAACACTATTTCTCTACTGTTATCAGTAGAACATTCATGGAACCTGTACACATTGATTTCTAATCAGATGACGATGAGTAAAGATGTTTCTGCTCCTAAAGCATCTCTTGTGGAGGTGAAGAAAGAAGAAACAGAAGATGGAGAGGAGGGGGAAGCAGAAATCTTTACTATGATATTCCCAGAAAAGTTTTAGAAACAGAGAAACCCTTAAATTGTAGTATCAGAAGAAAAAAGCAACATGAAAGATTGTGACTCCAAATCAGAGACTCCACAGGAAGAAAGGTAGGAAGATATTTACTAAAATATTGGAAAACAACTATTCAAAATTTATCATTTACTCATTATTAATTAATGCCAAACTGCAACAATACAAGGAAATTTCATATCCTCCATTACCTACCCAGAAATCTGTGAAAACACACGCATAAGCATATCTCACTTTATTTAATAGAAGTACACCCAAAAAGCTACAAGTGTGAGGTGTGACCAAAATGCACAGTAAATGTTTAATTTTTAAAATGTATTACAGTGGAAGATATTATAAAGGAATTTAATCCCTCTTACAATATTTCCTGTCACTTCAAACACACGTATGCCAGCATTCTTGCCACTTTCTGAAGCAGTTTTCTAGCAGTTCTCTTTCATGGGCATCTTTTTGCAGGGTGGTCAAGAATACAGTGCAAGCAGATGCCACTTGTCATTCAATGCGAAGACAGGCTGAGAAAAACATTATGGTGTGTTCTCATCCACCTCACTGCGTCTGGCACTGTGTAGCTTCTGACTCTTCCCCGAAGACGTGGTTAACATAACCATGAAAAGTAAATGGGACATCAAGGCAATCAGGGCAGTACAATTAGAGACACTGACAAAAAATGACTCTAGAACTATTTCAGAACTAGCAAAAATGATGGGATAAGTGCATTCAAAATGAGAGGGATTATGGCAATGTGTCCTTTATTATAATACATTTTTAAAATTTAAACGTTTACCATGCTTTTTGAAAACTCAATTATATGAATTTATTCTACAGATATTTGAAAGATGTCTACTCAGAAGCACATTATGGTAACTAATATCTAGAGCTATGATTTTGAGAAACTAAAGACCTAAGCCCTGGATCGCTTCATATTTTGGTGAGCTTCAGTTTCCTTAGCTATGATCCACGGGTTTGCCTGAGTTCCATCATCTAAAAATTTATATAATTGGCTTTTCCTTTTCCCTTCTTCCTTAGAATTCTAGAACTGTTTCCACCTCTCCTGCTACCACTATCTTTCATCATAGTTAAAAATTATGTTTGAATACTTATTTAGGTACAAAGCATAATTTAAAAACTCAATAGTATTGATTCCCAAAAATCACTCTGTCTTGTTCCCTTGACGTGTTTTTGAGAAGTTTACTTGGTTAATCCAGTGAATATCACAATATTTATAATGATAATTTTGAGAATTATCAGCATAATATATTCACATAATAATTTCTCATTATTACCCAGAATCCATTTAATTCGAATATCAGTTGATAGTGAGAGTGAAAACTATTCTCCACATTAGCCTAAATAAAATGAAATATGGTTATGGAACTATTTCAGCCAGAATCATGTAGAGGTAATGTAGACCTATAGGCTAGAAGCAGATGGCTGTAGGAGGAAAGCTTTGAGTGTATGTTTTGAGTGAATTGTTGTGTTGTTTTCTGTCCTCTACATTTCCTGACCAGTGCTGCAACCATACATAAACATAATTCAAGAAAGAACAGATCTGGTATTCATCATATCTTAACGGTTGGAGAGGGAGAGAGAGACTGGAGAGATAGAAAGAACCCAATAAGCTTCTTGGTTAAACACAAATACAGCTCCTTTTAAAATGTAGATGCCCTTGGAAGGCATACTTTACTAATTTGGTCAGTAGGCCCATAATTAGTTTTTCTCAGTCACTTGAAAACAAGTTTTCTTTTATCAAATGTGTGCTAAGTGCCAATTATAGACTACTTTCTGTGCTGAGTCCTGATGATACAAACATGAAAAAAAATCTTCTTTCCACGTGTTAATTAATTTACTGTGTGGTGAGTGTCCACGAGCTCAAGAGCAATCATAAAGTCCAGAATAAAATGATGTGGGTAATTGTCCTTTCCATTCCATTTAGATATTCTGAATAAAATGTTCATTTTGCACTTTCATTATCCATTCATCTGTTGGTGGACATTAAGATGCTTTCAGAAGTTAGCTGTTATGAATTTTTTGCTGTTATATGAGAAACCCAAGATATAAATAAAAAGCAAAATAAGATTAAATAATAGGAAGTGAGAAGATGTCTTAGTTATTTTTCTAATTTTTGAGGCAAAATATCTGACACCCAAAGTTAAAGGAGGAAAAGTTTATTTCGCTCATAGTTGGCTGGCTGCAAGAGTGGCTTCACAGAAGAAAAACAGTTCATGGCAGGCAGAAGACAGCAAAGGCAAGCAACCAGCCACAATCAATAATGGCATCTTCTTTCTGCCCCTTTTATAGTCTACCTAGGCTACCCAAACCAATCAGTGGACTATTTTAGTAAACACGCACCCTTAATCCCAGCATCATGCATTCTAGACCCAGCTACTTCTGGAAAAGCCCCATCTGTGACTACATGAGGCTTTTGGAGATGTCCAGACACAGCCATAATAGAAGATAGATCTTTCTTAAACAATGGGGATCAAGAGAGGGAAGAAGGGGAGGGATAGGGGATAAAAAATGAAATTAAGATCTGTTATATACCTGTAGCAACTCCACACAAGAAATGTAAACATTCTGCACTGAAAACATATAATAATAAAGATAAATACATAGATATTTTGAAAATGTTTATGGAAGCTTTAAAAATACAGAAAGCAATCAATAGATAAATCAAGCTTGAAGGATAAGTAATGTACAATTTGAATTTAAGTGATGCTGGCTGCATGGAACACTGTTCCTTTAGGTAATGGATATTTTATAGAGCAACTATAAACAGTTCCATCAATGTTAAAGGAAAGTATTCATCCTTACCCAGGCCAAAATCCCTAACTGTAAAGAAATTTTGATCATGCTGAAATGGGAACCCCTAAAATGACTTAGGATGATGGCAACTTCACAAATTTGCTAACTGCTAACATGTACATATTGGGAAAAAAATGTCTTAAACTTCAGGAGATTCAGAGTACATGAGAGGGATAATTAAACTAAACTAACTTTTGTATCATGAAATCACTACATTTTTATGTTTTGTGGACTTGTAATATTTAAGAAAACTTGGCCGAGTGTAGTTATCATATCAGGTTAGGTATTGGAAGGTTGAACTGAGTTTTTGCACCTAATTAGAGCTTAGCAAGTGGTGTTAAAATAGAAGTGCGTTATCTCACTAGATGTCTTTTGTAATCCACATGAAGTTACACCTTTCCAGAATCTTGCCAGCTTTTAGAGAATGACATTAAACTACATGAATGGGAAGATGGTTTCCTTAACTCATCGAATTACTGAAAGGCTGACTGCCAAAAATACACAAAATATATTCCTACCTTTTCTATTTCTGCTTTCAAGTTTGAAGAGGCTAAGACATGACATAACTGTTTGAATTTAAACCTGCTTAACGTTTCATTCTTCTCAAAGGAAAGATGAGCTAGTCTGCATTTCCTTGACTATATACCTTATTTTCCATCCATTTTAAAAAATAAAAATGAAACCATAGAGTAGATGCTGGTAGTCATTAGGACATTAGAAAGTAGCACGAATTATTTAATTACATTTTCAGTACTTCATAGGTTTTACCTGAATAAAATGTGCTATTGAAAATGTTGTCTTCTTTTAACTCAGGTTAAAACTGCTGCAGTTCTAGTGAAGTAACTCAGCTCCTGTCTTTTCATTTGTGTGGAGACATACTGTTTTCAGCTTCATAGTAAATTATTTTGCTGAGTTCTACAAAGAGCCCTGGGAGGTTAGCAAAACCTACAGTGTTATTCTTCCTCGACAGAAAGGGAAGTTGGTACCCACGGAGTTGCCAGAGGAAACACAGTAAGTCAGTGCCAATGCTAGGAAGGAAGTCAGGTGTCTCAACCCCTCTGCACTTGTGTCCCACAGGATCATCTCTCAATGATTAGCTCTCTCGCACAGTTTATTACTTTGTGTTCTACTTCCTCACCTTGCTGGGTGGCTATAGTTCTTAGGGCAGAGCTTTCGGCTTTTGTAATTCATGATGCAAATATTAAAAATGTATTTTCCAAACTAAACGTATTTTATTGCACAGGCATTGAAATAGCTTGACTGGACTCCATGAATTTATCCAAGAATATAGGTCGGTATTTTAAAAATTCAGCTTATAGAGCAACTCTAACCAGAATATGGTTAAGGAATAGAACTGAATCAGAATCTAGAAGGCCCCTTCTTTTGTTCGTATCTTCTCTGTGTACATGGTGACCCTAGCAAAGCACTTACTCTCCTTTAATCTCAGGTGCTTCACTGGTAAAATTTGGGATGATGTGTGCTTTTTCGGCCATGCCATTTTTGTTCCACTTTTTTTAGTGTGTGTATTATAAGCAACAGTAAGATAACATATGGAAAATTCCTTGGTAAATTGCAAAGACAGTGCCAAGGCAACATCTTCTCTTCGGTATCACTTAAGCTAATCAAGGAAGAAAGTGAAAGACCATTTATGAAATTTTAGCCTTAACTATTGTTAGAATTTGTTCCAAAGATACAAGTTGGCCTTTAGTAATAATTTCTCCATGAAAGCAGGCCAAAGGTAATAGGCCAATAAGCTTACTTTCTCTTTCTGAAGTACAAAGATCCGTTAAAGCAGGGGGAAATTCCAAGGCTCTAGGGATTAGTGTAAAGAGAACAAACTGTAATATTATATCCAGGATGACTATAATTTAATACTTTATAAGTTGTTTTCAGACTCTCTTTGGCATCTAAATTTACAGTTTTTCTTACCAATTAATGACATTTATTCGAATTAAAAAATTAATTTTAATATAACACAAGTAGATATTAATAAAGAAAACATAAAAGCCACTATGAAAAAACAATTTTCATAACAAAAATGATTATAGAGTAACAATGGTAAATACACTGTGTATCATAAAAAACAAATAATCTTCCAAACTCTCTCCCTGTGTGTGTGTGTGTGTGTGTGTGTGTGTGTGTGTGAGATTCAACCAATAGCTAAGTGTGTACAGGTGAATTTTTCAAAATTATTTTAGGCTTTTTATAGAGCCAAGTGCTCAACGTGGAATACTCATCTAAAAGACATGTCAGAAATGTGCTTTACTGGAAGTTACAGTATTTTCTTTTCTGTTCTACTCTCGTGGAGAGGGTAGCAGACTTTGTCAAATTAACATGCATCTGAATGATGGATTGCACTTGTAACCTCAGAGCTTTTGTTGCAATAAGGAAATACACATGACCTTTAGCCATTTCTACCCATTCTGCCTAGCTTTTGAAATTCCTTTACTGTACAACTTGAGATAAGAAATTTGAATCAATAAGAGTAGATGAATGAAAGTGAATAGAAAAGCAGAAAAAGGAAAAAGAATCAATTTTTCAGAAAATTAACATAAAATGGATATTTCCCCTCAGTTGCAAGACAACTTATTTTAAAATCTATGTGAAGATGTCCTAGCTTATTATTGGCGCATAAGTAGTCTTTTAAGAACATTCTGTATTGGATATTGATCAAATCATTGGATTATGATGTTGACAGGTCTTCTCCTTCTGGTTGAAAAGCAAGTTTTTCAAATGATCTTTCTGCAGATACCCCAGTTCTGTGCTACTTGTTAAGTAGAGAAGTGTTCTGATTGTGCTCAATCTTTTTATAAACAAATGTTTAAGGCTCATGAAACTAACTTGAGAAGTGAATTTCCATCAAGTGTTTTTGATAGTGGTTTGCATTTCGTGCCTCAAACAAAATTTTAGAAATGGTTTTTACTTTTGTGGCATTTGTACTGTAACAAGTCATTTTTACTGAGAAGTGATAAGCAAAAAAAAAATTTTTTTTTTTTTTTTTTGTACCGGGGATTGAACTCAGGTCCTTGTGCTTATAAGGCAGACCACTGAACAGCTGAGCTAAATCCCTGGCCCCTATAAGCAAAATTTTATACTTCTTTTCATTCTTTCAAGGTCACTTTCCAGCTCTAATTTTTGCTAAACTTTTATCTAAAATACTGTCCACGTATAGTGCTGGTAGTGCCCAGGCCATTTTGAATGATCCTCTGCAGGTCAATAGCAATTTCTTGGTAAAAAAATCAACAATCAATGAAATCTGGGGAAAGGATTGGATTAAACAAAGTTTTAAAAGGCTCCAAAGGAGGAGTACTCATGGCCTTTGAAACTCATAAATAAGTGAATCCTCTAGGACAGAATGTAACAGGTAGTATTTTCTTTAGATATATTTGACTATGAACCCTTTTCTTAGGAAGACTCTTTGAGAAGAAAGAAGATTTGAAAATTGAGATCAGCATGGACATTCAGAAAGCCTTTATTACTTTTTAAAAACTACTAGTTTAAAACCTGGATTAGATTCTTCCTGCATTCCAGAAGAAACTCTGCTACTTAGTAGCTAACACAAACACCTTTTGAGACCCAGTTTCCTCAGCTACAAAATGAGAATAACAATATTTACTTTATGGCAGATGCCTGTAATCCCAGCATTTGAGAGGCTGAGGCAGGAGGATTTCACGAATTCAAGGCCAGCTTGGACTACATAGTGAGTTTAAGCCCAGCCTGAACTAGATAGCAAGACCCTGCCTGACTCAAAAAAAAATATATTTTTTTTTACTTCAAATCACATTATAAGAATTTAAAAAAGAAAAACAACTCAGTGAGAGTGCCCCATATCTTGCAAGTATGTTAATTTTGGAGATACAAACCATTATGAAAAGCATGGACACAGCATTAAAAGCTGCTCATGCTAAGCGTGTTTGCCCTACTCAATTTTTAAAAATGTGCTGATATTAGATTAATGATTTGTAGTAATCAGATTAATTGATGGTGTGTGTTAATCACTCTCTCATAGTACCCAAACAAAAAAAAAACCCAACACACTCAGTTTTAAGGAGGAGGAGGAAAAGTTTATTTTAGCTTACAGTTTTCAAAGGATTCAGTCTATGATCGCTTTCTCCAAGGCAGAAACAATATCGTAGAAGGGCATGGGTTAGAAAAGCTGCTAACTTGTTGAAGACAAGGTTATACTTTTCCAGGTCATACCCCCAGTGGACAACCTCCAACCAGGCCTCACTTCCTAAAAGCATATTCAATTATGAATTCATCAATAGATCAATTCACTCACGTGAATAATGCCCCTATGATCCAATCACATTTTTAAAAAATCCTACCTCTGAACATTTTCTGCATATCTGAAAAAATAGATCCGCCACTAGGAGGAACAATAACCAGGCCCCCATGGACTATGTCTGCAGTGGCCTTTGAGTGCCTGGATGGCTGAGCTTGGAGAAAAACCTGCCTAGGTGGCCCTGAATAAGCTGGGAGCCCTGGTATATGTTCTCAAAGCAAGTTCTTTCAAGTGAGTTTGCCCCTTTACACCCCTGAGCCTGAGCAGGATATGGTCTGGCTAATTCAAGCCATTTTTCCTATTGTCCTGATGCAAAGCGCTTGCCTTCATTTTAACAATCATTTCAGTAATCATGGTCTCAACTTTGCAGGCATGTCCTTTCTGATGAACCTGTAAATATTTCACATCATTTAGATCTACTCTTTGCTCCTGATTATCACTATAACTATGGTTAAAAGCTATACCTATGCCACAGCCTGAACATTACTTTGAAATTTTTCCTGCTAGATCAATTAATCTACTACCTTTAAATTCACCCTCACACAAAGTCTTAAGACATGAACACAACGTTGACAAATTATTTGTCAGACTGAAGCACACATGGCCTCTATTCCAGTTTCTGATACAGTCCTCATTCCTATGTGAAATTTCATGAGCCTGGCCTTTATTGTCCCCAACCCTATCTGCCTTCTGACCACCAAGCAGAATCACCCATCAAGCTCAGCTTCTAATATCTGTACCTGTAACCTTTCCAAACTCCTCCCAGAAACCAGTCCCAAAGGCTTCTAAACCACATGGTCAGGTACAGTCATAACAAAGAACCCACTTCTCTAGTATCAATTTTCTGTGTTACTCACTCTTCTGTTTCCTGTTTTGAGTGCACCTGCAAGTTAAAGGAGAAGAGGTTTATTTTTGCTCACTGTTTTCAAAGGATTCAGTCCACAGTTGGTTGGCTCCAAGACAGAAATGATATGGAGAAGATATGATATGGCTAGGGAAAGCTACTCAACCAAAAGCAGTTAGGCAGCAGAGTGAAGGAGAAGACAAGAGTCAAGAGTACAGCCTGCTCCGTCATCATACCCCCACTGAGCCATCTCCAGCCAGGCTCTGCCTCTTAGCAACAGGATGAGCTATGAACTCATCAGTGGATTAATACACTGGTGAGTAGAGTCCCTCCATGACCCCATCACCTTGAAAGATCCACCTCTGAACATAGGAGGCCTAGATTTTAGATCTAAACCATAACATGCTGTAAAGGAGAATTATTTCTCTTTTAACCATTCAGGCAGAAAGTATTAACTAGAGGAGAAATAACTACCAAGGTATTAAATATAAAGGAAATGTTTTTAAGTGGCTCACTGTTTCACAAAAATATTGTTCAAGAATTCTTGAATATTCACAGTTGAACTAGAGATGATAAATATTAAAGGGATGGATTCATTATAGCTGGTAAAATATGAATTTATCATTCTTCTCACTTAGATTAGCAATGAAATACTAAGAAATGAGGAAGACCAATGATGTGAATAAATGAAATAAGTTTGAGTTTCACTCTCCTTGCAGCATTAGCTAGATGGCTACTGGGGCTACTAATGGTTCCATAAAATCACAGGAAGTAGGGTATAGATAAGTTTCTGTCCAACTATAACAAAATATCTGATACTAGGTAATTTATAAAAACAGGAACTTATTCTCTTGCAGTTTTGGAGGCTGGGAAGTCCAAGAATGTTACTGTATTTAGGGAATGGACCTTTAAAGAGATAATCGTCATGTGGGTAGGCCCTCATCCACATGACTAATTTCTTGTCAGAAGAGAAAATCAAACATAAACACACAACTGAAGTGTGATGCAAGGAGATGACCTGAAAGCCTGGAAAAGAGGCCTTAGGAAAAAAAAATCAGACCTACTATCAGCTTGATTTTAGACTTCTAACCACCAGAATATTGAGAAATAAGTTTTTGTCATTTAATCTACCCAGTCTGTTATTTTGTTATAGCAGACCAAGAACATGAATATAATACAGTAATTAAATGTTCTGTACTTTAAAAATTCATTTGCTTTGGGCCGGGGATTTAGCTCAGTGGTTCGGTGGCCTGCCTTGCAAGCACAAGGACCTGAGTTTAGACTTCTAACCACCAGAATATTGAGAAATAAGTTTTTGTCATTTAATCTACCCAGTCTGTTATTTTGTTATAGCAGACCAAGAACATGAATATAATACAGTAATTAAATGTTCTGTACTTTAAAAATTCATTTGCTTTGGGCCGGGGATTTAGCTCAGTGGTTCGGTGGCCTGCCTTGCAAGCACAAGGACCTGAGTTCAATCCCCGGTATACCAAAAAAAAAAAATATGTCCATATTTGCTTTAAGTGACATACTGGAACTGCAATATTATTATGAATTCCAGAGAAAGGAAAATAGATATGAATGACTTCTGTCCACTTGTATCAGATTCATGTTTTAGTGGAAACTGCTCTCTTGCACACCACTATCCAATAAAATTTCTGTAGCTTACTCAGAAGTGGATTTCTGAGCCTGAAAATCTTAAGTACCCCTACATTAGAAAAATAGTAGAATATCATTGGACAATAGAAGGTCAGAAAACTGATTATTACAGCCTTTAGGATCTGATGAGACATTGAATTTACAATTCACATATCAAACACCAGATGGCAGTTCAGCCCTCCAAGGAGAGCTTGCCAAGCAAGTTGTTGAGATTGTGTGACTGAGATGCAGGGTAACTAAATTCTAGATTTTTATGTAAATGAGATGAATTTAAAATCTCTATGCACATAATTTTATACTATTCCACATTTACATATGTAAAAGAAAAGCTTAAGTAAAGAATATCTGATCTGATTATATTAGTTGTTTTCTTTCACTGATTATGCAAATCCTGGTTTCATGGTTTAGCAACTGAATAACTGCGAACATTTTACAAACTTCAGTTTTCTTACCTGCAAAATACTATGTGCATTTGGCCAAAATGTATCAGCTCCTACTGTCTATGCAACATTTATTCTACAAGGTGGGGGTGTAGCACTTTTAAAAAGGACAGAAATCTTTGCCTTCATAAAGTTGATTTTCTAGCACTAAAATCTAGTGAATAACCAGAGAAGCTCTATCATTTAAAATCAGATACAGCTTGTGTGCCAAGATGTTAAAGTGGCATTCTTTATCTCAGTTTTCACTGAATCCCCAAAAGCTCAGAACAAAATGATAGGTTCAAAGTTCCTGTCCATTTTGTAGCAAGGTCTTCGATAAATGTACCACTTGCAAAGGGGACATTCAATAACTGCAAATCTTAGCTCAATACATACCTCAAATATGTAGCGGCATATGGGTAGATCAGAAGAAAGGACTGTGTTTTTAAAGAGAATTTATTTAGAGAAAATAGGCGGTGTCCCCAGTCTAAAGGTGAAGGGTGGATAAATGTTCCTTTTCATCCAAATGAGAAAGGGATCTTTAGGAGAGTCACTGGGAGGACTTGACAGGGTTCCCTGGAGTTGAAGCACAGAAAGCCTGTGTGAGAGGCTGTGCCTACTTATACCTGAGGTGGCAGCATTGCAAGATGACATTTGTATTGGAAGCAAAGCATTATGTATCTAAACTTATACTAACAAAAGATTTAAAAATTATTATGAGATCTGCCTGAGATATCATCTAGGGATAGAAAATATCTACCCCTTCAGTTAAAATACAAGTAGATTTATCATATACAAAGGGCTTAGCATAGTCCATAAATAATTCCCATTTGTATCACTGTTCTTATCAGCCATTCCAATTTACTGGGTTATGAATCACACAGCTCTTATGCTTGGGACTGAATGAAGGTTGTCAAGGATGCCAAAAGAGTATACTGTGAAGAGTAGATCAAGCATAACTCACACTGCTCTTTAATTCCTGCCCATCATCCACAGCTGCTGCAGGCTGGGCTTGGTGCTCTAGGGCCTGAAGGAAGAGGAATGTCTTGTGCCTGAAAGTGTGGTTCAGATTTTTCAGTCCTTAGGTCCCGTGAGCAGTGAACTATCAGGCAAGTGTCATCTTGTTAAAGAAACAGTCAGGGATGCCCGCCAAGAACCTCTCTGGGAACCGGTGGGCCCTCAGTAAGCATGCATGGAATAGGTGTGTGTGTAAATGTGTGTGACAGGATGGGGGAGATGGGCTCACTTCCAGGATGGTGGCAGTGAACCAGTACGGCCACCAAAGAAAAAGAGGGGCAATTTGAATGCTATCTTCAGAAACATTTCTTTCCTGTAAGACTGTGGGATGTTTTCACCAAGAATGTCATGCCTTTCAATAAATGCAGTGCTTTGCAAAATAATGTTCTGCCAATTTTTCCAGGTGTTGGCAGTAATATAGTGAGAAAATAAAAATATTCCATTAGTCAAACTTGGGAAATGCTGCATACTTTATCCTCCACCCTGGGATGTACACATTAGCATATTAGAATCTTCAAAATTGCAAAAGTTAATTTTGCTAGACCCAGCATATTTACTGACAGGAGGTGAGAACACTTCTTGTCTCTGCACACTTGTTGACATCCATATAACCAGTGTTCCACGTAACACTTTTCTGGAGAATGTAAGAGTAAGGCATTGCTTCCAGAAAGGCTTTGTACAAAGGAGCAGCACGTAAATAAGGCAGTGCAGAGATTTTCTGTAGCCATAATTCTCTAAATTCACAAGCAGGGTTGCAAGGAACCAGAACCATCCACAGAGAAGAGTAGTTTCTGCTGCGGTGAAGAAGGATCAGGAAAGGACTGAGCATCACAATAGCTGGATGATTGGGAGGCCAAGAGGAAGGAGCAATGGAAACCCAGTGTTTCACTCTTCTGTGTAAGATAAGGTGCAAAAATTGTGCTTCGTGGCCCATGGGGACAAAACACTGCAGGAAGAAAGAGGTACTTCAGTCTATAGCTTAGTAGTGGTGAATTTTATTAAGTAAAACGTAAGCATTTGCTATGTGTCAGGCACTGAACATTCAGTGTGTGTTCATAACTACTAATTCATCAGATCTTCCATATAACCTTAAAACATAAACAGTACTATCCTCCCTTTCCACAGATGAAGGGACAAAGATATTAACTAATTTACTACTAGGCCAGGATTCAAGTCAAAATCATCTGGCTCCCAAGTCCGTGCTCTTTGCTCTCTGCTGCCTTTGCAAATCCACAGAGCAGTAGTGCGGTATCCAAGTGCGGTATCACTTAATGACATGGGCTGATCCTGTATCATTTAGTAGTTCAAACTCCAGGTGCCAACATGCAGGGAGCTCATTATGCACAATTCTAGGCCCTCTGAAATAGGAAAAGAATCTTCACCTTAATCAAAACTGACACTAATGTTTGCTCTTGTAACTTCTTGGTATGACCTTTTCTATGCCTAAAATGAAACTAAAATTGACGTGAAGGATAGTGTTCCAGGAAAACAACTTAAGTGATAAGATATTTTACCTCAGCCATGTTGCCTGCAGGAAAGACCTATTTTTTCTTGAAAAATATTGGGCAAAAGGACTTGGTATCGTTTCATGCACCTTTTATTCAAATTTAGCTGTTGAAGTAGGGACAGATGGAAAAGACTATCCCTTTTTTCAAAATGTAGCTCATATTTTGGTGTAACAATAATCCAGATACACTACAGATAACTTTGAATAACATTACACGTTTATAACTAACAAATAAAAGCAGTTCTGGGATTGTACCTTATTGGTAGAATGCTTGCCTACCATTTACGAGGCCCTATGTTCAATCCCCAGCACTACAAAAAATTTTAAGTGTATAATGCCATCACCCAACGACAATTACTTTCATATACTTGCTTAAATCACTTTTGCTCATATTGAATATATGCATGTGTGTGCCAATGTAATTAAGCCTTTCTAAATACATTTTGTATCTTACAAATTTTACTTAAGATTATGATATGAGCATTTTCTAAAAACCTCGTGTCTCTAAAAATCTTTGCACAACTATGCTTGTTCTGGTGCCCGTCATGTTACTTTAAATTTTTTCCTGTTATGTTTTTGAGCAGTTCCATTTGCTTTCCAGTTTTGTTTATAAGAAATATGCTTCTTTTGCTTTTATCTTCTGCAGTGATTTATATGGGTTTTCACTTCCTGGCTGTACTTCTACATAAACAAATAGGTTTCTAATTTTGCAATTCAAGGTTGAAACTGATGTTTCTGACTCAGCTCTCCTCAACAGATAAGATTTTATGGTTTTGTTTCTTCACATTTTCCCTTCTCCCTTTCATGACCTTTGCTAACAGCATTTGGAGTTCTAATTTACTCATATATGTGTAACATATATATGTGTGTGCATACATGCTTTTTAAATATGATTTAAAATTGTAATAAGTCTCATGGCACATTAATTTAGAGATTACTTCAAACATAAAATATTACAAAACTAAAAAGAAAACAACAAAAAACACACCTATAACCTTTTCCTTTGATTGCCTACTCTTAACATTATTTACCATTTGCATCATCTATCTATCTGTCTGTCTGTCTGTCTATCACCTAGTGCCTCTTCCCTGAGCCACTTGAAGGTAGTAAAAATCAGCCATAATTTTGTGATTGTGAATCTTGATGTCAACTGGATTAGCTTCAGCACTGCCTAAAACATTAATAAAGTGTGCAGCTCAGTGTCTCAGTTGGGTCATGGCTGTGTGATCCTGGCACTTTATCTGGTTTCCGACTCTGGCCTAACTCTTCTTTGGCCACTCTACTTCCTGGCTGCCATGAGGTGAGCAGCTTCCCTCCACCATGTCTGTTGACTTGATGTTTCTGCCTCTCACCCCATCATGGGCTGAGAGTCAAAATAAACCCTTCCTAAATAAATAACCCCTTCCTCCTTCAAGTTGTGTGTGCCAGGTATTTTGTTTCAGCAATAGGAAGTTGGCCAATACAGAAGTACTAATAAGGAGCTGTATGATCTTAAAGTACATCCTCACAAATTGCTTTTTAAGCACAAGGAAGACTAATTATATGCAGGAATTCAAGAACTAAGAATTTGGACAACTCTTCACCCTAATGACTACATCACTGAGGACCAGACACGTCTCCAGATGGGTTACCTTGAGGGAAACAGAACATGACTTCCATCAACCATATAGAAATATCAGGTAAACAAAAACACAGAGGAAATGGGAAAAAAATCAGTAAAGACATACAAGACTTGAAAAACACGATCAACCAGACTTAACCAATATTTATGGAACATTCTAACCAACAGCAATAGTCAACATTGTTACGGATTTGCACAGTAATGTTTACCCAAGGAAACTGTATTGTAGAACATAAAACATGTCTTAATGTATGGTCTTTTTATGTTATTTTGGTATCCAGGCACTTGTAAAAGTTTTTAAAAAATTTTTTAAAACATACATGTGCATTTATTAGTGCACATTAATTATACAGAATATTTTGTTTGCTTCATTGTGACATTTTCATAAATACATACAACATACTTCGACCATGTTCTTCCTTCAATTCTAGTCACTCGTATTCTCCCCTTCTCCTGATTCTCCATTTCTTCTCTAATAGTCTCTCTTCTACTCTCAAGTCATCACTATTTTTAGATTCTATTTATGAGAGGAAATACACAATACTTATCTGACTGGCTTATTTAGCTTAACATGATGATCTCTAACTCCATTCAAGTGTTGTATAAACATTTGTCATTGCATTTTCCTGAAAGTGACATGATTTCCTTCTCCTTTAGGCAAAACAATACTGAATAATACTTGTTTATAAGTAAGTATAACTAGTCCTGCTTGTTTTCAGATTCCACTGGATTAGAATATTATTTTCCATCCTTTCATTTCAAATGGTGTATGTCTTTGCTGGTGAGATATGTTTTTTGTAGGCAGAATACTGTTGGGTCTTTATGTTTTTATCTAATCTGCCAGTCTGTATCTCTTAAATGGAGAATTAAGAGTATTTACAATCATGGTTATTACCGAAAATGTGCAGTGATTGTCATCTTGGTATTCTTCTAATATCAGATTCTTTCTTACATCTTATTTGCTTATCTGCTCTTCTGGTGAGATTTATTCCTTCTTGAGTCTTAAAGTTGTGTATGATTTTATCAAATATCTTCTGTGACACCAACTTAGTGATCATTAATTCCTTTAGTTCATACTTATCTTGGGAGGTCTTTATTTCTCCTTTGATTCTGAAGGATACCTTTTGGTGGATATAGTAATGTAGCTTGGCAGTTATTTTCCTTCAGGGCCTGAGACACATCATTTCATTCCTACTGCTGAGAGATCTGCAGTTACTCTATGTGTTTGCCTTTACACGTGTACTGTCATTTCTCTCTTGCCACTTTCAATAGTCTTTCCTTGTTCTGTGCCCTTCGCATTTTACTATGCTATGATGTCATTCTTTCCTGGCCATTCTCGCTTGTGGTTCTAAATGCCAACTCTACGTGGATGTCTCCATACTTCTTTTTTGGTATTTTCCAACGGAATAAATTTTCTGTTCTTTTAGTCTGTACCACCTTTGCCACTGGACAAGGCAAGTTAAGGGTATGTTGTCCTCCTCAAGACTGTATCGCACTACAGAATCTTTTTTTATGTTTTTATTTTGCTTGTTTTTTTAACCTTTTTCTTACAGCCCTGAAGCCGTTGCTAACTCCAATTAGCTCCATTCCTTGCTCCAGAGGTCCTTCTATTCTGAGACCTATGGGTTTAGAAAACATTTGAGCAGAGGCTTATCTCTCAAAGTGTTGGAGAGTTAGAAAGGCAAATAGACCACTGAGTTCTGTGCTAGGTGAAGGAAGCCATAGAAACTAGGCAATTGCCTGGCCTAGATCCAGTGCTTTTAGAGCCAGCCCCTCATAAACCCACAAACGGCGGTTCTCACTCTTCACGGTGGAGGATTGTGTTACCCACACAATTCCCTCCACAGCCCAAATCCCCTACGACTCAAACCTCTGAAAGGTTCTGCCCTTGGTATACCCCAATTAGTTCTTATGGCCGTCTCACAACCTGTCACTTAGGCAGAGCATCTCCAAGCGACCTGATGTAAAGCTGTTCCACGGCTTCTAATCTCCAGAGCAACCCAGTCCCAAAGCATAAGCCCCTTCTCAGGATGGCTCCTGGTTATAGAACTCTGAGCTATGATGAGTGCTGCTGTAGATTTCCTTATCAAAACTAGACTGCCATGCTCAGTCATCATCAGATTAAATCCCCACACTAGATTTACAGCTTGCAATAACTGTGTTTCTCTTATAGCTAGGATTGCTAGACTACCATGTTTATCACTGGGGCTGATACACTCTCTGGATTTACCTCCTGCTTTTTAAGTCACATTCCCCTTCCTATAAGTAATGAAGGTTTTTTTTTAAATTTCATTTATTTATTTTTTGGTACCAGGGATCAAAGCTGGGTCCTTGTGCTTTCCAGGTAGGTGGTGGAACCACTGAGCTAAATCCCCAGCCTCAGTAATGAAGGTTTGAACTACATACTTCATATTTTTCTCTGAATTGCCTTTCTACTTCTCTATGATTTTTAGCTTTCCCATTACAGAACTTCCTTCTAGTTCCCAGAACTCTTAATTCCCCATTCTATCTCCAACACTTCTCATTAACAAAGTGTCTCCGTCACTTTCTTGTTGCTGAGATATAATACCCAACACTCGCAATTTTAAAAGGAAAGGTTTATTTTAGCTCAAAGTTTCAGAAGCTTAAGTCCATGCTCGGTAGGGTCATACAGAGAAACAGCATGGTGAAGAGCCTGGTAGAGGAAAACTGTTCATGCCATGGTGGCCAGGAAGTAGAGAAAAAAGGAGGAGTTAAGGAGGGAGATATAACTTTCTAGGTCACGATTGCAGGGACCTACTTCTTCAGGCCAAGCCTCATGTTTCTACAGCACATTCAACCACTGAACTCACCATTGTATAAATCCACATATGAGTCCACTGCCTCTGTGATCCATCCACCCTTCAAAAACTCTGCCTTTTAGCATATTAGAGTATTGTGGGGCCATTCCAGATCTAAAGCATAACTTTCTACCTCTGTACCCCAAAAGACTCATGTGCATCTCTTCATTCAAAATGTGTTTAGTCCTTCTCTATAACTTGTCAAAGTCTTTACAGTTTCAGTATTGCTGAAAAGCCCAAGCCCAGTCTCCTCTGAGACTCAAGGCAAACTCTTAGCTGTTAGACCCTCTAAAACAATTTTCTTTTTAGTTAAACACTGTCAACATACAATAGGACAAGATAGGCATTCCATCCAAAAGGGAGGAATAAGGAAATAGAAAGGAATTCAATCAAAGCAAGACTGAAACTCAGCAGAGCAAACATTAAATCCTGTAGCTTCATGTCCATCATCTGAGGTACGTGGTGGCATAATGTAAACTTGGGCAGTAATACTCTTGTTGCTGGTTCAAGCCTTCCTGGCCTCTTTCTTGGGGTGATTTTGCTTAATGCTTTCAGATTTCATAATGCAGATGTTCCATGTTCCTGGCTTATTCAACATTCTGAGATCTCCACTGCAGTTTTGGATTTATTCTCACAGCTTCACACACTGTCATCTCGGGCACACTGCCTGTCCTCCCAGGCAATGCTCTGAAGTCTTAGTGGAAGCCACCCTAACACCACAATTCTTGCATTCTGCATGCCTGTGAAGCAGTTCCATGTGAATAATCCTATGGTCTGCTATCAGCTTGAGCAGTAGCAGACCTCCTCTTGAACTAGTGACCTCTGAGTGCCTAGATTGCTGACTTCCAGAATCTGGAGTTCCTATCTGGCCCCAAAATAAGCTTCTTTTTCAAATGAAAGCTTTACAGTTTCTTACCCTTGAGCCTGCAATACGATATTAAGGATTTATGAGATGTTCTCAAGGTATCTAACGTAGTGTTCTGATACAAAATATTTGGCTTCTTCCTATTGTTGAAAACATATTTATGAAAACATAAATCATGCTCTTCAGTGCCCTTACTGTGCAGGTGCTTCCTTTATGGCAAAATTAAAACTTTTCATATGGGCTTTTTGCTCCTGTTTTTCGCTATAAACCTGGCTGAAAATCACCAGCAATACAATGACATAGCCTTGAAATTTCTTCTGCCAGATTAATTAGCCCACTACCCTAAATCTCAGCCTCCCACAAAGTCTCAAGATTGAGCAAAAGAAAGACTAATTTTGTATCCGACACATGACCTTAATTCCAACTGCTAGTGGAGTCCTTTTTCTTAACCAAAACCTCCGGAGCTTGGCCTTTACATCAGCATTACTGTCAGTTTTCTAGTCATACACTCTGATCAGAATCTCCCATCCAGCTTGTCTTATAACAGTCTAGGAATTCTCTAGCCAGTGTCTCCAAACTTTTCCATACTCCTCCTATGAGCCAAACACATTGTCAGATATAGTCAACACAGCAGCCCCACTCTTGATACCAAAACTGTCTTACTTTTCCTTTTTTAATCACTGAGACACAATATCCAAAATCTATAATTCAAAGGAGATGAAGCTGATTTTTGCTCAAAGCTTCAGAAATTCAATTCATAGTTGGTATGCTCAAATGCAGACACAGCCTGGTGGAAGAGTGTGATGGAAGAAATCTGCTTATATCACAGTGGCCAAAAAGCAGAGAGAGAAGGAAGAGCTGAAGAGGGAGAAATACCATTTCATGTCACACCATACTGTATTGCAAAGGAAATAGATTTAATACAGGACATGTAATTTATAGGATTATATCATAATAGTCACCCCAAAATTCCAGTGTAGAGTAGTGAAAGAGATCTAGCCACACACTAGAGATCAGAATCCAGCCAAAGTCCTGGATCCCACAGCAATATCCCACATAAGTCCAACTGAAGGCCTAGAGCCCAAGGCATTACCCTCTACGAGTCCAGCCAGAGGCCTAGAGCCCATGAAAATATCTCAGTCTTATCTGTATCAAGGATCTTCACCCAAAAGGCCCAAAGGCCAGTGATGGAAGTGAGAAAATCTGTGCCAGCAAAGGTGAAGGATTTGTGCCACCAGGCTGAAAGATCTACACTGGAGTCAGAAAGTAATGCTTATGGTAAAGATCAGAGCTCCCCTGACAACAGCTGCAACCATTCCCAGCAACAGTGAGGACCTTAGCTCCTCTACAATGAGAAAACAACCAAGTTTGCAACAGGAAAACCAGCCATGGAAAGCTTCTCCAGGAAAATCAATAGCAACACAATCTTCCCTCAATTTTCTTTTTATGTCTTTGGCAACGATCTTCAGGTGGGTCTTCCATGCCCAAACCAGTCTCATTCAGGTCAACTGGGCATTCCAAGTTGACCATTAGTTGATCCACCACACACCTCTATGGGTATAGCACTTCCAATCAGGCTGTACCTCCCAGAAACACACTCAGCTGCTGAACTCACCAGTGGATGAATCCAAAGCATTGCTAGGATTTGAACATGCTCCAAAAGCCCTGCCTCTGAGTACATGAGGGTTTTTGGAAATATTTCAGATCTAAACAATATCTTGGAGTCATGTGAAGGATACCTCTAATATGTGGTCTTCAGCAAAAGTCAGTGTATGTTCATGATCATAACAAAACTAAAAATCAGTAATAGAAAGAGCTCTGAAAGAAAAAAGTCTCAAATATTTACAAATTGAAATAAACTTTTTAACTCACAGGTTAAATAAATCCAAGGGAAACTAGAAAGTATTTTGAATTAGATGCACAGACTCACTGGGTACAACAAAATCGCTCAGATACAACAGAAAAAAAATCAGATATCAACATCCTTCATAAATGTATTCACCAGATCTGTCATCATACAATCTTTGGCTCTTTCTCAAAGTCAAAATGACCATGAGAATAAACACTTTGAATTGAGTCAGGACACTAAGGTAGCTACAACAGTATAACTGAAGATGCTCATGAAAGAGAACTTTCAGAACTTGTTCAGAAAGTAGCAAGAGGAGCTCGAGCAGCACATTTGGTTAGCGTTGGGCTTATACAGAAAGTAGCAAGAATGGTGGGAGAAGCATGTTTGAAGTGAGGTGGGAGTATTTTGAACAAGATTCATGTCACTGCGTTTTTTTATTGTAATTTAAAAAAAATTAAACATCTGCTGTATTTTTCTATTGTATTTATATGATGTTCAATTTGTATAGCATTTTAAAACATTAAATTAAATTTAATGACATAAAGCAGGGAACTGGCCACCTGAATTGAGGTGAAGGGCTGTTGGTAATGCAATGCGTGGGAACTTGTGAGAGAAAAGGATCAGAAAGAGGTAGGGGGCAATTTTTGAACTTGATAGATTGCTTTCATGGTCTTAATTGTTCTGATAGCTCTAGGACTGTGTACATATAGTACTTATCAAGTTGAATTTTTAGAAATGAGTTCAGGTTATTTTGTTTTAATTGTACTTTAATGTATCTGTAAAAAAGAATGATATTTGACCCTTATATATTATTTGTGCATGAGACACTGTTTTTAGCTCTTTGTATGACATAAGTAAAACATGCATAATATATTTATCACTATTTTAGGCACTATCTCAACCCATTTTCTGTTGCTATAATAGGTGACTGAGGCTGGATAATTTATAAAGAAGCCAAGGTTGTTTTGGCTCAGGTTCTCAAGGATGGAAAATCTAAGAGTGTGGTGCTGGTGAGAGCCTCATGCTGCTTCAATTCATGGTGCAAAGCAGGAAGGCAGATGGATACCAAACGGAGCAGTCTGACTCCATAATATCCCTTTCTCTAGAAAATGTATCCACTTCTGAGAGAAAGTCATTCATCCTCTTAACAACCTAATTCCGTTTCAAAGGCTCCATTGCAAGACAGCCACAGGGGCAGTCAAATTTCAATGTGAGTTGTGGAGGGGACAAACCATATTCGAAGCAAAGCAGGTTCTTAAAAGATGTTTGTTGAAAATAAATCTGGTTTATATACATTTATATTTTATAAAATTTTTCATCATGGAGTAAAAGCCTAACACCTAATTACCTGCAGAATTGTGGTTTCTCCTTGATAAATGCTTGGGGAAAAAAAAAAAAAGAAGAAGAGAAAGGTGTCCTGATCCATGGAAGCCAAGGACAAAAATGGAAAGAATCTTAGCCATAGTCACTTACTCTCTCACTCTCTCTGCATCTGTATATATACATTCATAGGAATATACTACAGAGAATTTATATTCACCTAAGTGGACTTTATCATTTTGCATGAATCTACTCATTGATATTTAAAAGACAAATTTCAAAGGCAATTTACTAACAAGGTGGTAAAACAGTTGGTGCCCAAGAAATATTTCCTAAAAACTAATTAATGAACAATCTTGTTTCTCACATTATTTACATGTTCATGTAAAAAAAGCCTTTTGATGAAAATCATTGCCATTATTAAAAGCATAAATTTATTTGGCCTCTAAAAGTTGCTCCTATTTATAATTAGCATTATTCTTTATATAGTTTCTAATTGAAAACACAAAATAGCATAAATTCTGTTTCCAAAATTATTTTGGCATTGAAGTTAGCATTATTTGTGTAATACTAATTAGACATAACTGAGAATGGTTAGTCACTAAGTGGCTTAATATTAGGAAATAAAAAATAATTCTCTTTTTGTTAATTTTTTTGTAAATTGAATATATCCTCACTGATAACTAATTCTGGTTTATCAAAGGATGTTCATTGCAGAGTCAACATTTTTTTAAATACGAAACTTAAAACATTAGGGTGAAAAAATTAGGGGAGGAAAGAGGAATGAGAGAGGAAATTAAATGCTGGAGATTTGTAGTACTGAGGTAAGAAAGATCACTAGATATGCATGACAAATATGTAATTTCAAAAATCACTGTTTAGCCTTATGCTCATATTTAATTGTTCATTAATTAATATCTTTTGATATCTATTCAATCTATTAAATATCTGTACTTAAGGAACTGTGAAAGACCCCAGGATGAATGATTCTTAAATCTCTGAGACTATGTAAAAAAAAAAAAACTCCCCCCTCTACTGCCTCTGTTTCTTCTCCTCCCTTTCCCTTCTCTTCCTTCCTTTTCCTTTCCTAATAATTATGCACACTTATTATATACCAGCACTGAGTGATATTGGGGCCAAAGAAGAATAAATGTCTGACCATCGCTCTATGTTTTCCCAGACCTGGAAGATTAGTGAGCAATTGCTTGGTGCTTGGCTGTCTTGTGCTAAGTATTCTGGGGGTAAGGAGATTTGAGGGAGCAAAAAAATGTGAACCACAATGCTATTGACTGTATGTCACCAGGATGTGAAAATGAAGAAAATAGCCCAGAATTTGTAATGATGAAAAAACAAGAACAAAAAAAGTCACTACAGATATATGATAAAAATGTGCTGGATTTAAAACAAAGGAGAGAAGGATGAACAACAATCACTCCACAAGGGAGAATGTCTCTTCTTTCTATGTGCTGCTTTAATCACTAGCTGCTCCACCCCCACACCCAACAGATTCGAGTTAAGAAAGACATTAAATACACTTTGCATGATTTCAAGAACTTACTCTTCCAGGCAGACTATTTAACGATTAAGCACTGAGAAATATAGGTTTTCATTTGTCTAGGTACTATGAAAAGGTTAAAAATACAGCATTTCTGAGGTAGTTGTTACGTTACTGAAGAATATGTGAACCAAAGAGCAGATTTATGACTTCTGGCTGATGAGTCACCTGGCTGGGGTTAAATTTCAAAAATAATCAAGAAAATAATAGTACAAACTCAAGATGCCTTGTAAAGAAGCCACGGCCATCCTACTGTTTGCTAATGGTTCTTAATATGCTAAGTTGTTGAATAAACTTGGTAAGTTGCAGTGGGTGGAGGTACTACTCTTTAAAATGTTCTCGCTGTCAGATACTGAGAGAAGTAAATATAACACTCTCTCAATAAGTAAGCCAGGCAGCTTTTAAAAGTGAAAACTTATATGTTCTGAGGACAGAAAAAAGAGCTTGAAGGAGTGAAAACATGAATTTAGGAACAATTTAGGGCTTTTGTCTTGAGCATTGCCCAGGGCAACAAGATCTTGATCATCTGATGAAACCTAGAATGGTGGGTGCAATTAACCCTAATTCTGAGTGAGAGACATATCACATTGAGGAAATGTTTTCCTTGAGAAATGATTAGATGAATCTTCTACTGCAAATTTATGTTCTGTGACTTTGGGAAGTGATTTTTTTTCAGGGAATGCATTAATTGATATTTTTTTGCAGATGGGCAATCAAATTACAGCATGGGATGGGAAAGAGAAAGAAATTAAGGTACTTTTGGAATATTATGGTAGTTTATCCTCCTTAACTACTTACCTGTCAACAACATTTCAAACATTTCAAAGCCTTTAACATGTATAACAGAAGGAGAGTTCAGTTTTGTGATAATATTACCTTCCTCACTAATGAATGTGTGCCGCAATTGAGACTAGTAAAGAGTATGAGATTTCATTATGTTCCTGACACTTCTACTCACAAATTCTCCAGAACACTTTAGTAGAATGTCTGCTTAAGTACAAAAACCTCTTAGTTAAAGGAGTCTACATAATAATAATCACCTTGTGGAGCATATATATATATATGTGTGTGTGTATATATATAGGGCATGTATAGGGTATATATAGGGTGCGTGTGTGTATATAGGTATATATAGGGTATATATATAGGGTGTGTGTATATACAGGGTACATATATATACACACACACACACACACCCTATCTATCTATCTATCTATCTATCTATATATATATATATATACACACACCATAAATATACATACCATGTATATGTGTGTGTGTGTGTATATAT